>NC_052055.2:73773733-74073733 GCF_903992535.2 Arvicola amphibius | reverse complement strand
GGGGTGGGGTGTCTATGGGAATGTCTGCGGTGACTTCTGACGAGAGACCTCAGGAGACGACACTACACTAGCTGGTACCAGGGGATATTGGGGCCTCCACAGTTCATGGACGGGCAATCTCAAGCACTACCTGCCCACGTGTGCATATCATCAGAGGGTATGTGAAGCATGTGTGCAAATGCATTTGCACACACATGTCTGTGCAGATGAAAGTACACGCTTAGATGTTCTTCCTCAGGTACTCCACACATTTTCTTTGTGACGGGGTCTTTTGCTGTCTGTCTTCAACTGGCCAAGTAGACTATGCTGGCAGGCCAGGTAGGCCCAAGAATCTGCCTGTGCCCACCTCTGCAGCCCTGGGATTAAAGGTGCATGCCTTTATGCCTGAGTTTTGCTTGTTTGGTGTGTGTGTTTGTATTTGTGTGCGTGCGTGTGTGTCTCTCTGTGTGTGTGCATGCATGTGTGTTTAATGTAAGCTTTGGGAATAAACGTGGGTCCTTGTGCTGGCCTTGCAGTTATCTTCCAAGCAGATAACCACATTTTAAAGAGCAAAGGAGTACATTTGCTTGGCTACAGTGCTGTCATAGACGTTGGCTAGGGTTCTGGACATTGCTGGCTTGTACGTAGGCAGCAATTGATATGTGGTCCTTTATCTGGTTCCTTTGCCTTGCAGAGCCTTCCCCTCGGCACTCTGTATAGTTCAGTGCATCTGCGGTCAGTGCACTCGGCACCTGTTATGATAGCATAAGTCTCTATCATTTAATGGACTGTTTATATTATTTATCCAAACAGGAAAACAGTAACTGTTTCCTTTTGCCCAGCATAGGCACTGGGGAAGGTGGACATGATCTGTGCCTCGTGAGATTCACACTCTACATTAGGTAACTCCCATTTCTTCATTGAAGAAGATCAAGATGGAGAAATATTGTCATTTATTTGTAATTCTCCCACTCAGGAAATCATTACAGGTTCTTTAAAAAAGTATGTTTAACAAACTTTAATTTCTTAATTTAAAAAGTCATTCATTGTCATCTCAATAGTAATTTGAGATCATATTCACAATCATCCTGAAAAGCATTAACTCTATTCCTCTTTCTGTGTGTTTTAGAGTATCAATATGATTTTTATAGTTACATCTCTCCCTAAATGATTTTAATTCAGTCTTAGCCAGCCATGAAAATTCTGACCTCCCCTTTAGAACTGATTTCAGGGACCTAAATCTGAGCAGCTTGGTACGTGGTGTTTCCCTGCAGACAGGTGTTAATTCTACACTAGGTAGTTGACATAAAATGACCCAATCAAAGCAAAAGGGGACTTTTATTTACATAATTAGGAAAAGAGGTTCACTTTACCCCTTACACCCCAAGAAAATATTGTTATCGTCAACAACAACAAAGACAAATCAGCTAGGGTTTAGAGCAGCCACCTTTATGACAGGCTGGAGCCTGTGGATGAGAGAGCAGTGATATGGAAAGATCCTGGGTCTGTGTGATAGACACCGCTGTGTCACGTATGGAAGCATCCTGAAGAGCTTGTCTAGTTCCTGTTTTATTTGATGATCAATGTCCACATTTTAAAGACAGTTTTGGGGAGAGGTTCCATGCTGGATACCTGCTCACAGGTCCACCTCACTGACAGGAGCCAGACACTATAAATGCCTGCCAGACAGTGCATAAGGAAAGTTTAAACAGTACAACAGCAGCAACACTCACCTCTTTCATTCTGCCTCTCATGATTGCCACTTTAGAAAACCAGTTCATTAAAGAGAAAAAGATTTATCTTACTTTTTAATTTATGTCTGTGTGTGGGTATCTCTGTGTGAGTATGTACACATGTGTAGGTGCCCACCAGGGCCAGAAGAGGGCATCGGAACACGTAGATCTGGTGTTACCAGCCATTATGACATGGTGATGTGCGTGCTTGAACTTGTGTACTTTGCAAGAGCAGCCATTTCTCCAGTCCCAGAGAAGCAGTTCTTATCCCAATGAGAAGTCCATCATTCTTGTCACTTAGTGAGTCATTATTTTAGTTGTAATTCTTTTGAAAACAGTAGATGCTACTTTTTCAGGTCTCTTCATATAAATACTTAATAACACCTTATGAGTTTCTTTTACTCATCTTTGGCTTTGAGCCTGTTACCTAAACCAAGTACTACAGTATTTACAGTGACACTTGTAGTAGGAGCTGGTGGAGAACAATTGCCTGGTAAGTATTGTTCCCTAGAGGAACTATCATCACTCTCCCTGGGAGCTCTTAAGGCTAAGAGACATCTATTTGAGTATAAAGTTAATGGGTACAATGAAGACCACGAAACTATAGCTCAACCAGTAGTATCTTATTTGGACAAAAATCATATTTTCAGTATATGTTGCATCCTTCCCATATGCAAGGTAGTGTCCTCTGTACCTCAGGAGATTTGAATATGAGAGAGAGCCATATTCTCCACTGTCATGAGGTGAACACTTGCTGTTGACAAGGACACTGGATTTGTAAATAGCTTCAAGGAATAGAGACTAGCAATGCTGCACACCATACTATTCAAGACAGAGGTGTAGCTGCTTAGGGGGATCTTGGTGACTTCACAGGAAAAGTGGCCTTTGAAGGGAAAAAAGAACTGTTAGGTTGAGGAAATAGAGTGACCAAAAGGGATACCAGCACAGAGGAGCTTGAGCTTATGTTTTTACTGATGCTTGAGCCAGATTGGATAAGGATTGGTTGAGAAAGATTGACTATGAACATTGGCTTGGTGTGCTGGCTAATCTTGATTGTCAATGTGACACATCTGGGGAGTTCTCAAAGAGGAATTGCCTCCATCAGATTGGCTAATGGATGCCTCTAGGCATTTTTGTGATTGCTGATTTATGTGGGAAGGCCCAATCCACTGTGGGCAATACTACCACTAGGCAGGTGGCTCTGGGCTGTATAGGAAACGTAGCTGAGCCAGCTGTGCGGAGCAAGCCAGTAAAAAATGTTCCTCCATGTTCTCTGCTTCAGTTACTGCCTCCAGATTCCTGCCTGGACTTCCCTCAATGATGGACTGTAAACTGTAAGATGCAATAAACTTCTACCTCCCCATGTTACTTCTGAAAACCAAAATTTGAATTCTTTGAACATATGTGGCTATTACAGATGGTGCAAATAGCTAAATTAGTAGCACAGGGGGTTGGAGGAAGATATTAAAGTATTCATTTGGGCCGGGCGGCGGTGGCGCATGCCTTTAATCCCAGCACTCGGGAGGCAGAGGCAGGCGGATCTTTGTGAGTTCGAGACCAGCCTGGTCTACAAGAGCTAGTTCCAGGACAGGCTCCAAAGCTACAGAGAAACCCTGTCTCAAAAAACCAAAAAAAAAAAAAAAGTATTCATTTGGAAATTCTGACTATGAAACATGGCAAAAATATCCCTTGTATAATCAGACTCTACAAGGTGAACACAAACATTGGCTGTGTCTTACCTGCTTTTAAAAATCTTTTTGTCTTTTTGTTTGTTTTTATTGAGCTATATATTTTTCTCTACTTCCTTCTCTTTCTGCTCCCTCCCTTTCTACCCTCTCCCATGATCCTCCATGCTAGCCATTTACTAAGTCGATCTTGTCTTTTTTTACTCCCCATCTAGATTAGATCCATGTATGTCTCTCCTAGGGTCCTCTTTGTTGTCTAGGTTCTCTGGGGTTGTGCAAGTCTAGTTTTCTACTAAGTTTCTGTTTCAAAATATCACTTTTTTTCTGTCACTTATTTTAGACAGGTTACTCATGAAGCATTTTGTTTTTAAAGAGAGATAAAATAAAAATTGTTTAGGCAAGCAAATGACTTCATTTGGGCAGTGTACA
Source organism: Arvicola amphibius (assembly GCF_903992535.2). Classification (NCBI taxonomy): domain Eukaryota; kingdom Metazoa; phylum Chordata; class Mammalia; order Rodentia; family Cricetidae; genus Arvicola; species Arvicola amphibius. Next base: position 74,069,907 of record NC_052055.2, on the reverse strand, counting down.
CCAAGAGAACTTTCCACTGGGAATTTAATCCTATAAATCCTTAGTATAAACACCAGCAAATGACAGCCATTCCTAATGGGTATATCAGAGGCCAACTTATTTTCTCATGCACAAAACACTCAGTGAGTCAAAGAAAGTCTCCTGCAATGTAGCTAACCATTAAATTCCATCATAAACAGAGACTTATGGCCGTCCAGCCATTGGGGTTCCATGAGAGTCCCTCTCTTGGGTAAACACAGAAAGTTTTGCTGATGTAGCTAAGTGAGTACTTGTTACAGCCATCAACAACCAACAGACACAATGGCAGAGCTGGAGCACCTCTTAGAAATAGTGGCATTTTCCTGGATTTGGACTTTCTTTGGACCACAAGCTCCCAAATAATGACACAGAAACCAATTATTAAATATGAAAGCTTGGCCTTAGCTTAGGCTTATTCCTGACCAGCTATTAAAACTTTAATTAACCCATTTATAGTAATCTATGTTCTACCATGGGGCTTGTTACCTTTTCTCCATAATGTATGTCTGATGTCCTCTGCATCTTGCTGGCAATCTCTGCCTGTCTGATTCCTCTGCCTAGTTCCTCTTTCTCCCAAAAAGTCCCACCTATCCTCTCCTGCTTAGTCATGAACTAATCAAATCTTTATTAAACCAGTCAGAAGGTACCTTAGGCAGGTGAGGTAAAACAGAGACACATCTTATAGTATACAAAAAGATTATCTGATAACATTTTCCCCTTTTTGCCTAAATAAAAGGAAAGGTTTTAACTCTAACACAGTAATACTATACACAATAAGAATTACCAGATAAGAAAATTACATTCACAATGTCTAGCCCATTTGTATCTGGAAAATTAAAAAAAAAAGTACTCTAATATCTATCCTATCTTAGTGAGTCCAAAATTCTATACCTAGACCACTTTTTATTATAACTAGTATTACCTTCCTAAAAATATTTTTTATACCTTAAAATATTTTCTCAGATAAACAAGTTTTTATGTCTCTTAACCTTTATAAAGTTTACATCTCTTTTATGAGTCTCTTTTTTGAATTTGAAAATAGTGAAACTATAACTAATCATAAAATCCATCAGGTATCTGAGAAGGATAAAATATTACCTGAATAAACAGGAGTGAAGAACAAGAACATTCCAAAACTATAGAAATGACAGAGACAGCTGACTGCCTAGACAGTCACCCAAGGTTCCTCTACAATGTTGGAATGCAGAGGCCTATAATATATGACAGACTTTGAAGGACTGGCCTATTTGGTCTTGGCAAAATTTGGCAGTTGACTTTCTTTGTGTCCTGCTCATCCAGTTTGGACAGCATACTATCAGCAGTTGAGGCAAAGGCAGTTTCTTGCCCAGTGGCTAGCTTTGTCACATTTAGAGCAAATTCCACATGGAGATTTGATGCTCATCATCTTTTCTGAAGGAGATTGTTGCTGCTAAAAGCAGATATATGTCACTGTCATGAAAAGCTTTATGTTATTAAAACATCTTCAATGTCATAATCTGTAGATCTCTGAAGTGTTTGAAGACCACCTGTCTATCTAAAATACCTTTCTGTTAAACCATGAACATACCTAACATGATGACAAGTTTAACTGTCATAAATAATTACTAACTTACATTTCTTAATTATCCCAAACAGTTTGTAATAATAGCTTTCAAGGACTAGAATGTTTACATTATTAAATAAGCTGCCTTCTAAGTACAATACCTTAAATAAGAGTAGAAACATATAAACAGTATATTATACAAAAAATAACCTTAAATTTGTATCAATATAAAAAATTCCATACCAATATAAATATTTGAGACTAGTAGTTGCCTTTTAATTTAAAAGTAGATTCAATAATCGATCCTTTAACACAACATAGCACAACACAACTATGGTATAGGCAGTGTGAGCAAATCACCTAAAGATGATTCTCTGCTGTATGTTTGAGCAGTTAAAAGACATCTGTCAACATTATAAATCTCTTTGGACTGCATAACCAAACTGTAATATAAATCTCCATCCATGCTATATGAGCAGATGGCATATAATAATGTCACGAGGACTCTGTAACCAAGAAGATTTATTATGTCTCATCCAGGTTCATCCAGGTTCAGAGTTGTTCCCATGTCGACAGATCAGCTTATACAGCAGCTAAGATTTTCAGGAGGTCTCCCCAGTCAATTCTGATCTTTATTAATTTGATCGAATCCATAGTTTTGTTTCCACAGGAAACAAAGGTATAACCACTCCCCCAACATAACACATTTCCTGAATTCCATTCCGAAGTTAAGACATCCTTAAAACATACGGGTTGGCTTAATTTAGTAGTTTTTTCCACAATCCAGTGTCTCTCAGCAGCTGTTGTTTTTTGCTTATTAGCATTTAAAAATTAAGTATTAATTAAGCATTATATAGGGTCCAAATTCCTTGTGTTATATTTTTCATCCTTATATGGTTTATTCTTTTTAGATTACTTTGCTCTCTCTTTAAAGACTATTATTTTTAAGCTGTTTATTTTTTTGACTGTCTATTTCTATTTTCTTTCCTTTCTTCCATACCTAAGTACATTTTCAAACATAATGTCCCTATTCAGAGGTCTTCTCAGTCTGGACCTAGCTCTTTTACACAGCCCTCTCGATCAAATGAGCAAGCTTTTAGAGGGGCCAGGCTACTGTTGTGACTGACCTAGCAGGAAGGACTAGATGCACATGAGCATTTACAGGCTTCCCAGAGAAACTCGGAGAAAATTTAAAAATGTTTGCAAAGCCTTTATGTGTATCTTGCAGGCTATTTCAAAGGCTCTGTTTAGCACATGGCACTGGTGGCTGGCTCTGTCCTGCTTGGGTCCATGAGAGCTGAGCCTTATGCCCATGGGCACTGGCTGGGAGCCATGGCCACCCACTCCAGTTCTGGCAAATTGCTGGCCTGAGCTCTGGTAGGCACTTCTATATATTCTCACATGGAATAGCATGCCATCTGCTCACAGACCCTAGCTTAGATATACAGGCCTCCACATTGGACACCAATGTACCAATGTAATCTGGTCTTTCTTTGGACTGCCAACTCCCAAATAATGACACGGAGAATTATTATTAAGTGTGAAAGTTTGGCCTTAGCTTAGGATTATTCCCAAGTAGCTCTTAAAACTTAAATTTATATACATTGATTATATTAATCAATTTTCTGTCATGTGGCTTGTACTTTTCCTTGAGTATGATATGTTCAACTTCCTCGCATTCTTTGGCAAATCTCTGCCTCTTTGATTCTTCGCAGAGTTTCTATCTCTACCGGGAAGTCCTGCCTATCCTCTCCTACTTAGCTCTTAGCCATTTAGATCTGATTTAACCAATCAGAAGGTGCCTTAGGCAGGCAAGGAAGGACAGAGGCACATCTTCACATCATGTGATCAAACTCCCTGTAGCACTATTTTATAACATCATAGGAAGGGAAGAAAAAAATATCATGTAACCATCCTCTACGAATTGAACAAAAATGCTGAGTATGTCTGATCTATTTTTAAAAGCCTCACTAATTAAAAACTCCACTTATTCTATTGCTAATGAAGGCCAGACCTCCAGATATAAACAAGCAGGAGGAAGTATTGTGAGTTATCAGACTTCTTAATGATAATAGGATGCAAATGAATGAGCCCCATGATAGTAGACAGACTCATATTTAGCTATGAGATTCAAGTGGGAGAAAAGCTGGGATTATGTGTGAAGAATTTTCTTGCATGGGACTCTCTGAGAGCGGGTTATCATGCTTTCCCTATCTGTCCCCTGTGATGTCCATCAAAAGCAAGCTGCCTTTATTTGGTTCCCACCCTTATAAGAGAATATCTGCTTGGCTCTAGCAGATGCTATGGGTTAAATTCCAGGGTAAAATAACAACTCTGGAACTGGGGAGTTGGCTTAGCAGTTAAGAGTGTCTATTGCTTTTGCAGAGAATATAGGTTCAGTTCTAAGCACCTGCCTCAGGTGGTTTACAGCTGCCTATAACCTTAGTTTTCTGAGATCTGGGTTATATAAACTGTGACACATATAAACTCATGAAAACACCCACACATAAATAAATGAATATTTTTAAAGACCCTCATCCTTAGCAAGGTTGACAGTGATCTATACCAAGAAATAAATGCTTCGATAAGATGGTGTGATAAGAATGAGGCTTCAATATTTGAAATATGACAAAGAAATTTATCTTGTAAGAGTAAAAAATGGTTCTCTCTCTCTCTCTCTCTGTGTGTGTGTGTGTGTGTGTGTGTGTGTGTTGCATGCAGGTGGAGTGGTATTCATGTATCCCAAGGCAATGCTAAGCTACAAAGTCATTAATGTGTCTTGCATTACCAATGGAAAAGGTATCGAAAAATACCTTAAAAGCGTGGACTCAGCTAATATAGATTAATAGTAGTCAGTCAACCAATTAAATGGTTCTCGAGCAATGATTACTCACTGATTCAGTGACGACTTGGATGTATGCTACATCTCATAGCATACATTCGGACATTACCTGAAATGTTCAGAATGATTTGAAAACAAATCAGATGAACCCCCTTCCTCCACAAAGCTTGTGTTCTAACTCAGGTCATGTTAAAAACTGCAGATTCTAAGATACCAAATGTTTCCAAAAAGCTTACTGTGTTTGGGGAGATTAGATGTGGCAGGATAGAAAACTAGCCCTGGTCTAGAAACTCTAGAAACATGGCTCAGCAGGTAAAGGCACTTGCTGTGCCAGCCTGGTGGTCTGAGCTCAATCCCAAGGATCCACACAAAGGCAGAAGGGCAGGACTGGCTGCCAAAGGTTGTCCTCTGATCTTTGCATGACTTTTCCCTCCTATATGCATGCATGTAATACAAACATTTAATAAAACACTAGCTCTACTTAAAGGAAGATGGCACATGGTAAGTAATAGGGGACTTATATGTAGAACAACTTCTATAGCATTGTGGAGACATAGGAGCTCAAAAAGGCTTTTAGACTACATGGGAATAATCAATATAAAAACATTCAAGAAAATCTGTCTTCCTGGGGTATGGTCCTGTTTATCTGCAAAGAAAAAAACTCCCATAGGAATGCAGCGTACATATTTGTTAGTATTAAAGCTACTACAATTTGGGATTTGTGAGCTTTCAGAACATTCATTCCTGTATCTTTATCATGCAGATAAAATAATTCTTATGGTTATAATATTAGTAAATTATTTTTGTATAATTTTGCATTTGAGAAGGGTCAGGAATAGTTTTTACACTTTAATGCAGAGAAACAGCACATTGCTTTTGAAGAGTGAGCAAATTTTAAACCCCGGGGACTTAATGGTCCTTGAATGAAATAACGTGTTATTCTGAGGAATGTGTTTGGTAAATAGTTGTGTCCCTTAAATTCCATTAGTTAAATATAATTAAATGAAAGCATTTGTTTATATAACAATTTCAGCATTTCTAAACATTTAGAAATGCATTCTAATATTTTCTCACAGCATGGACATGACTGCCAGGGTCTATAAAAGGGGATTAGGGATGAGATCAGATGGTGGGTAAGTATCATTAGGTCAAAGACTCCCAGCCAAGCTGCCAGAACCCCTTATTAATTTTTACCCACATTTATCTTTTCCTAGTGCCCTGGTAACCATCTGTGACTCATTTAGAAGATGACTCAAAAGCCACTAAAAGAATGGCAGTCCTTGTTCTCCTAGCCACTTAATTCTGGTCTTCATTATCAGGCTAAGATTTAAGTCTGTTTACTGAACAGCAGCCCAGGGATAATGTCTAGCACTTTGGTCTTTTCTGGGCAAAATTTTCAGAAAAGGAGTTTTTTTTTTTTTCCCCGTTTCATGTGTTGAATACAAACTCAAGCCCTTTGTGATGCACAGGATCCTGGGATAGGGTATTTTTCTGTGGCGAGAAAAGGAGACATTTCCAGAGGGGTTTGCCCTCTTTTAACCCCTTCCTGTGGATGTCTCTCACATCACCCAACTGAGCTACTGATGGCTCTTTTGGTATTTCCATCTCTCCCCTGTTCAGAAAGAGGATTTCAGAGACAGGCATGGTGGTGCATGTCTGTAATCCTTGCACTTGGGAGATGGCAGGAGGAGGATCAGGAGTTCAAGGCCCGCCTGAGCCATGTGAGACCCTGTCTCAAAATACAAGCAGAGAGTTTCTTTCCTCAGAAAATGGGGCTGGAACTAAAGTGTACTAGGTCCCAGTGTCAGCCGTTGGCTGCTGTCTTGCCATGACTTCGCTCCCCCTCCTTTTCTCATAGTCTTAATTTTCACACGAAGAGCCATATTGTTCTGTGGCTTTCTTTACTGATGTGGGTCACTGCACCTTCAGTGAACCAGCGCATTCAAACCCAGATCCCTCTTTTCCTTCCTATAGTTGTTAGTTTAGGGGATGGCGAGTGTTTGAAGCAAGAAAGTTAGGTGTTAGGATTCTTACTGAGACTTCTAGAGTAGTCATTTCCTGCCAGATAAATAAAGAGGAACTTAGACAGAGAAACTGATAGTATCTGTCATTTTCTGTTGTGATTGTTCATTTCAATATTTTATTTAACAGTCGTACTTACACATAATGTTGGATCATATCCACTCCTCATTCCCTCCAATCTCTCTTCTACCATCTCACCACTTCTCCCTTCCAACTTCGTATCTTCCCTCCCCTCTCCCTCTCTCCCTCCTTCCCTCTACCCTCCTCTCTCTCTCTCTCTCTCTCTCTCTCTCTCTCTCTCTCTCTCTCTCTCTCTCTCTCATTAAAAAATACCACTGAGTTACATAGGGCTGCCTGTATGTGCATGGCTATTGGTGCATTTCCTGGATCACATCCCTGAAGAAAACTGACTCTACTCTCTCTCTCCCTTTCCAAGTAGCCATCAGTTACCAATAGCTCTCACAGAGGGCTGGGACTTCATGGGTCCCTCCAGAACCCTTGCTGGGATTTTTGTGCAGATCTTGGCATTCAGCCCCAGCCACTGTGAGTCTGTGTATGCGGTTGTGCTGCATGTATAATCCTCTGGTGAATCCATCTGGCCCTTGACTCTTGTTGGTCAGGAGATTAACTACTGCTATCTCATTGGTTGTTAGTGCCTAAGTTACTTATTTCATCGTGATTAACTTTGGTAGGTCATATACATTTAGAAATTAGTTTTGATTTTAGCTTCTCCATAGTGACATGTGACATTTTTTTTCTTTCAAAATTGGAGAGCAGTATTATAAATATATCTTTTCCCCTTTTACAAAATGCCATGAACTTACTTTTACATTTAAAATGAGTTTTGTCAGCTATTAGAACAGTCGTGGTTATAGATAAGTAGAAAAAAGAAAAATATCTGTACAGTAAATTCACCATCTCTCAGTACCCACCAAAGTTTTGGTGTATTACTTTTATGTTCTTAATTGTGTATATTGTAGTTACCTGATGTTATTTTGTGAACAAAGTTTGTCCTTAAGATTTTCTGAATGTCCCCAATGTCTGTTGTAATGACTTGCTTTTCATTTCAGATTTTATAAATTTTGGTCTTTCCTCTTTAATTTGGCTAAAGGTTTATTGATCTTTTTAAAGACTCAACTTTTCATAGAATTGATTATTTGTATTTTCCTTGTCTTTTTTTTTTATTACTGTCATCATTCCTGATTTTGAATATCTCTTCCCATCTACTCTTTTTAGGTGTTGTATTTTCCCTGTCTTTTTTATTAATTTTATCATTCCTGATTTTGAATATCTCTTCCCATCTACTCTTTTTAGGTGTTTTTTGCTTTACCCAAAGCCTTTGGGTGCATTTCTGAGGAATCTTAACCCTTCTCAAACTTGTTCAAAACATGGAGCGAGAATTTCCTAATTTATTTGCTGAGGTCAGCACTACCACACTCAACTCCGCCCAGAAACGCTACAAAGCAAACAACAGACAGATCGACATTTCCTATGAACAACTGATGCAGAAACCCTGAAGAGGTGGCTCGGGGGTGAAGAGGACTTGTTACTCCTGAGGGCCCCGATTCAGTGCCCAGCCCCCAACTGGTAGCCAACAACTTAGCTAACAACTCTAGTTCCAGAGGATCCTATGCCTTCTTCTGGCCTCAGCTGCCACTGCACACATGTGATGCAGGCATAAATTCAACCAAAACAGAAACTTCCATACTTAAAAAATAAAAATTAAATGATTTTTTTTTAAAAAAAATCACATTCTTAAAATAAAACTCAGCAAATGCCAGAACTGAATCCAGCAGCATTCTTTGGGGGTGGGCTGGACATGGTGGTGCATGGCTTTAACTCTGGCATTTGGGAAGCAGAGACAGACAGACCTCTGTGATTTGGAGGCCAGACTGAGAACGTGTCTCAAAAAAGAAGAAGGAGAAGGAAGAAGAGGAGGAAGAGGAGGAGGAGGAGGAGGAGAGACAGACAGACAGACAGAGAGAGAGAGAGAGGAGAGAGAGAGAGAGAGAGAGGAAGAGAGAGAGGAGAGAGAGGAGAGGAGAGAGAGATTAGGGTCAGGAAGATGGCTCAGAGCCAAGGCAACATCCTTGTTGGACCAAACTGTGGTCCTCCGAAAGAACAACAACCCTCTTCTCTGAACCATTTCCTCACCCCACCTCACTCCGACACCATCCTTGATCTCCATATCTTCTTCCCTTTGGTTTTTCTCACTCAGCACAAAGTGTTTACCTTTCATCTTCCTCTTTATACTTACTGTTATCCTCAGTCAAAAGTTTGGTGCCTCAGCCAAACTGTTTCATGTATTCTTTGTCATGTGGACACTGGGCACTAAAGTTAAAAGGAACGATAAACTTACACCTCCCAGCATGCATTCCTCGCTTCTCTTCACTAAGTTCCTCTAGATGATCAATTTCCATGTTGTGGGCGCCGCCACACCACCAGTGGAAGTACTATCTAGAAATCTGCACAAAACACAGGTCTTTTGTCTTGTCCCACATCTTTGGAGTCAGAAACCCAGAGGGTAAGGTGTGGAGAGTTCTGCCATCCCAATTCTCCCAGGAAATTCTGGCGGATGCTAATATTGGAGAACCATTGACTCAGGGTTATTTTGCCTCCTGCCACAGACTTGATTTTTATTTTCCTCCAAGATTCTTTAAGAGATTCTTTAAGATGAGGCTGGGGAGACACCTCTCCTTGACTAGCTATGCTTCAGTGCATGATGCCTCTGTAACTATGCCTGCCTGCTGCCATCTCCGAATTCCAGGGCAAGAGCATTCTATTTTCATGAGCTGCAGCTGGTAGCAACCAGGAATACACGGAACAGCTCCTGCTCCTGGCAACAGAGACAGTTTTCCAGCCCTAGCTGGCATCGCTTGCAGTGACTTCTAGGAGGGAAGAAGGGAGAGAGGTTTTCCTTTCGAAAAGTCAGAGAGAAGCCAGACGTTGGTGGCGCCACACCTGTAATCCAAGTCCTCAGGAAAACTGAGGAGGTTTGAGGACAGCCTTGGATTGCATATGGGGTTCTAGGACCTCTTGGCCTTGAAACCAGCAGTGACAGAAACAACAGCAACAATAAAAGTTCACTCCAAATCAGAGCATCTGAACTGGAAATAGTTCCAGCTGGTCCTAGCACTCCGTAAGCATTCTGTTTCTTTGATATACATTGCTCTCTTCCAAGAAATCCAGGATGGCGCTGTCCTTTTACTCAACTTCACCCCACCTCTGGCGCCCCACCTGTGTTCTCTCCCGTGGACCCCAGGTCCGCAAGTGATAGTTTATTGTCACCTAACCTGGCTCCCCACCACTCTCTTGTTTCATCCATCTTTAGCGTGCACTGATGAATTCTGGAATGTCTGTGAACACCACTCTGGTTAGGAGCCTGAACCACAGCTGTAAATCACACCCTTATCCTGTCAGGACTTGTGGCCCTCTAATCTGAACTCAGCTGTACCTTTGTAAGCCCCTGGTTACCCTTGCCCAGGGCTTGCCCAGCTGTCTCCAGGCCCCCATGATCCCTCTCTTGGTGCCCTGGCTCTGAAATACTATTAGTCACCATGCCTGCTTATGTCCTTCCTGAAGGTCAATCTCAAGGTTTGCCTGCATGAATATCCATGTCCCTGTTCCCTCCAGACCCCGGATCCCTGCAGCATCTTTGTGCCCACCTTTGCCATATCCCCTTGGCCTGGTTGTTGCCGTTACCTCTTACCCCAGTCTTGGCAGTGCTGGGTTTGCTAGGAACTCATTTTCCACAAAGCCCCTGCAGCTGTGTCCAGACAAGTATTGACAAATGGGGAAACCCTGCAAGTGCTAAGTATTTGAGGAATTTTCATCATGTTTGTATATGAGTGAGCTGTCATCCTAGATGTGCACTCCTGTCTCTGTAAGTGTGAAAGCCAAATCTGTTATAAATAGCACACCTCATTATTTCACTATTTGACTGGAAGTGTTGGAAAACATTCTTTAGCATGAACATATCTCAGCTGGCTTCTGAAGGACTCTGAAAAAAAAATACAGAGTGTCACCGATGGCCAGATTCTAGTGTTAGCCACGGAAGAAAACTCAACATAGTAGTAAATGCCTAAAACTTTTATTTTGCCATTGCCAAAAGTTTACCTTCATTGGGTACTAGAGAAAATACTACTAGAATGTCCAAATATTTAAATTTGGGTAAATCATATCTTTTCCTTTAGCTAAGATACAGTTGTAAAATTTGGGTTTCCTTTTGGTTTATATATATGTGCATGTGCCTAGTTATCTTCTGGCCTCTGAGGATGCATGCATACTTTGTGCACACGCACATGCACACACAGACATACCTACCTATGTACTCAAAGATAAATACATCTTAAAAAGCAGATTTTTCTTATTGTGTTTGCCTAATAACTAAGCATTTTATACATCATCTAAAGCAACTGAGCCATCCCCAACCACTCCATGGGAATATGTGGTATTAAGAAGAGTTACGTATTCATGCATCTTTTAGAGACAAGTAATTGTCTTATGTTTTTCCTTCAGGTGGTTTGCTCTGCTAGAGATCCAAATATGTATTATTTTAGTGCTTTATAAATATGACTGCAGCCTTCTGGACCCATTACCAAAGCAGGTAAGTGCTTTTAGAATTACTAGCATTATTATGGACTTGTAATATTACAATTTGATAGCAACATGTGGCTTTCAGTACTAGCCATGTGTTGAGGGAATCCCTTAAATTTGACCTTGGCTCCATATAAAGGTCTTCAGTAGTTTATACATGAACTCTTTGCTTTGAATGTGTAGTAGTCCTTGGTCCATTCAGAAGGGGACCAGATGCAGAAAACCCAAACCCGCCTGTAAAGATAGTAAGCACAAAGCTCTGCTGAGCTGTCCAGGAGAGGTGCAGGGCCAGTTCGCCCGAGTGCTGGCAGTTGGTTGAGAACCAGGACCAGTTCTCCCACCTGCCACGGGTGGCAAAGGGTGGAGCTAGGAGGGGGGCACCTCGCCATCACCCACTCCACCATATGGCCGATGAGGGGAGTGTGGCCAGATCTCTCATACAGCTTTGTGGGACAAAGCCACCTATGCCCCTGACAAACAGGATCAGCTCTGGTTTTGCTGCACAGGTGAGGTACAGGGCCATTCTGTCACCCTTGTGACCCCACGACCATATATTTCCTTTTAAAAAATAAATATAATTTTATTCCTTTCTCATTATGAACCAAATAACAAGGAAATGCAGCAAAACTTTATTTAAGCTGTATGCCACACCAGTGGCCTGATGTTGGCAGCCTGGCATCCATCCATGAAACCACTCCAGTGTCAGGCATGTATTTTACTGGTTCAGGTGGTTTTGTTCCATTGTAGCATTTTAGGGTTGCAAATCTTTAGTGTGGGTCCCCTTCCTCTCCCCAAAGCCAGTTGGCCACCTGGCCAAGGAGGCCAAAGGAACCAAGGGGGGTAGAAGTGACAAGAAGGACCTTGTCCAACCTGTGAGTATGACAGAGATAGCCCTCCAAGAGATAACATCAGTGAATTATCTACGCTTTAGTCCAGAGTATAGGGGATATATAGTATTGGGGACAGTAGTTGAGGAATTTACCTAATTTACACTAAACAGCACGTTCCTATCATAGAAAGCTAGTACAAGTCTTAGTTATCATCTGTGCCCAATTGTCTAATTACAATAAGGGCAGCAGGGAGAAAGCTTCTGCTGGGGAACTGTATCCAGGGTTCACACTAGAGATAATTCAGGCACCAGGCCTCTAGAGACATTCTCCAGATAAGGTCAGCTAAGAGAACAAGGTGCCCTTCGCCAGAGGGAGGGAGTTGCCGTGTTGCCAAGCTTGGAGAGAGCTCACAGGCCATATAGCCTGCAACCTCCAGCCAGTGACTAGCAGGACATCCAGCACCTTAGAAAACAAATCCTGCTCATCTCTCATTAGAGAAGCACATAGGTCTTCATGTGTAACTATGGGTTCAACTTCACTCGGCTTCATGAACTATGCAATTTATTCTGTCAATAGATTGGTTCGTTTAAGGGGATCCGTTCTGTGTCCTTGAAAATAAAAAGGCTGATTACCTAAATTGTGTCTCCCTCCTTTATCAGTCTTCATTGACCCCCACAAAGCTCAAGACTTGACCGAGCCTTTTATATCTCTAAACCTTAGAATCCTTTCTGTGGTTTTAGCAGTAGCTGATACTCCTCACCTTACCCTACAAACTCAGACGTTCCTCTTCCATAGCAAAACAAATCCACACATGATGTCATATTAACAGTGTGGCTGTGTCCCCTGCCCACCAGCTCCAAGTCGTTTCCAAGTAACCTATGCAGGTGCCAACTTTTCACTCAGTGACTGAGTATAGCCAGATGTGAGGTCCAAGCTCCAGAGTCGAGGAAAGGGGGGCTATAGAAGGCTGGGAGGCTGAAAAAAATATAAGGAACCATGTAGAGACAAGACATAATTACTGGCACACAGGTTGACATGCAAAGGCCACACGCAGAGGCACAGGCACACAAGCAGACTCCCACATAGAGCTCAGGTAGGAAGGCATATTAGCTACTTTTCTGTCTCTGCCTTAGAACACCACAATCAAGGCAACTCATAAAAGGGGGTGTTTGTTTGGGCTTATAGTTCTGAAGGGATAAGGGTCCATGATGGTTTGGAGAGACATGGCAGCAAGCAGCAGGCATGGCGGCAGGAAAAGGGAGCTGAGAGTTATATCTTGACCCACAAGCAGAAAGCAGAAAGAGTAACCTGGAATTGGCCAGGCTTTCTGAACCCAGAGCCCACCTCCAGTGATACACTTCTGTGTATATCAGAAGCACAGCTACCTGGGGATCAAGTGTCCCAATACTGAGGCTGTGGGGGACTTTTCTTAGTCAAACCACCACAGAAGAGGAAGGCAAAGGCATTCCCCTCCAACCCCAAGGTCATGTTTCTGTAGAGTCACACAAAGTGGCATTCTCTCGGCAGCAGCCATCTATCCTTGCAACTCTGTTTTCCGTTGGGGCTCCCCAGGCATCTACCGTCAGCCATCATTAGCTGACCCAGTCCCCTTGGTATTGGGTGTCAGCTGTATTTCAGCTGACTCATGCCAGATCCCCGTATCCGAGTCACGTTGTCCTCTTTCCTACACAAGGTGTCATAGCTTTTGAGCCCAGGATGTAGAAAGCGCCTTCAGCCTGCTAAGGAGAAGGGCAGGCAGCAGGCAGGCAGGCAGGCCTGTGGGCCCAGGTGAATGTATGTGGAGCTGAGAGATTATTAAAATAAATCCGCTTTCTCTTCCCTACACCTCCAACGGTAAAGTTGATGCTCGATGTTTCGAAACTCAGCAGTACGAGCATTTCCCAGCCTTTCCAGCCTCTGCTCCGTACCTTTTAGAAATCACAGCCGGGGAAGACAGAAGTAAAGCTGTTGACTTCCATCTCTTCGTTTCTGTATCTCTTCTACATTTCTGTTCTCTAGAGTTGTCTGCATTTGGTGGGTGTCCCCCAGCCAGAAGGGAGATGCCGAATCGAATATAAACAAAGAACATGATGTCCGTCGGGGCTCAAGAGGGTCAGAACCTTCTGGAAAAGTGAAGCTACCCAGCTACTGCCCTCATAGCATCCTGACCCGAAGACATCCTAGTGACACGCGTGTTTCAGATCTGAAGACCATGAGTCTGATTTCACTGTCAGGAACACAAAGACCCCCAATTCAAGGTTTAGAGAAAGGGTTCGAATGATTTTTTTTTAAAGTTGATAAAAAGTTGGAATTTGGCTTCATATATAACCATATCAAACTTCAAGTAGAAATGTCATTTGAATGGAAATATTGGTACATTAAATTCACTGTGAAGGCGACATACTTAAAATTCTATTTTACAAAAAAAGGAAAGAAGGAAGGAAAGAAAGAAAAGAAAAGAAAAGTTTTAGACACCGAAAAATTAAATAATGACTTCTAGGCATTTTCTATTTTTAAAAATGATTCTAACTAGAAGTTGGAAATCTTAGGCTTCTTAATGTCAAACACTGCAGCAGTGCCTCACACTGGGAAGTGTGGAGGAAACGGTGGCTTTATGACATGTGTGGGGATGGGTTCCTGTGCTACCCTCATCCTGCATAGACAGCACCATCTTCTCTGCAGGGGACAATCAGTGCGCATAGATTGTGGTGTCGACTCGTACTTTAATCAAGGGAGAAGCACTCTTTTGACTCACAGAGTCTTTAATTATAGTTCAGCAGCAAAGATGCATGGTCTTGCTGCATCTTGTTATGCCATGCTCAGTTGCTATCTCTGGGAAGCGTGCTCTTTTCTGAAGGGAAATGGAGGACCCCTGGATGCGGTGGTGGGGGGGGGTGCTGAGAGGAAACCGGTTGGGATGGATGTATTGCATGAGAGATGAATAAATAAAAAGAAAAAGATCTCATATTGTGTCAGATACATAACTGCACATGAAGTCTTGGAACAGCGGGATGTTTGCCGTTAAGTTCTGGAGAGAAAACCCAGAATGTCCACAGGAGCATATGATTCTCCTAACAACAAACAATGGTGTCATCATTTATACTCCGGATTCCAATAAAAATTCTCTTCATCTCCTCTGTTTCACTGTGGCTTCGTGGTGCTTGCCAGTCTCCTGGCCGCTTTCCTTCCCTGTCCTGGCCCCAGCTCCTGAAGTTGGGAGCTTACCAACTTCACTTGCATCTCTAGAAGACAAGTGAGTGCTTTCGAGAATGTTCGCTCTTTACAGCGAGTCATTGATGTTGAAGCTGAGCTGGCTGCTCAGGGCTTCTCTTAGCAGGGTTGGTGGTCTGAAGGAGGCCGTGTAGACGTCCACAGTGGCTCAGAGTGTTGCAGCCACAGCCCGTTGGGTTCTGCTATAACAGCTGTGTTCTAATGGAAGGTGTATTCCTCCCACAGCCAAGGTCCACAATGAAATGCTTGTATTTACATACATTTGCATACAGTTGAAGTAAAATGCAGAGGCACTTCATAATGGTTAATGTTAGCTAACACATCTATACTTTAAGAACTACTGCAGATAAGGAAATATATTTGTGTTTGGAATAATGAAGAGTTAATATTTGGAGGCCCCGTGTTTCTTTTATATCTCACTGGGGATTTGCATCATATTCTTGTATTAATTGGATTTTACAGAAGCCAGAGCCTGAGACAGAATTTTATGAAGATAGTTTACTTGGGAAGCAAAAGACAGGGCAGGGAGATAAGAAGCCCGAGAGCTGTTTTAGCAGACTGTGTGTTATAACATCAAGGGTCTGAGAGGCAGGAGTGACTGAGTACTTTGGAGAAATTAACCCATGCTGAGTTCAGGATCGAGTGAGTTCTGCAGCTTTGCATGGTCAGAGAAGCTCCCGCGCAGTGAGCAGGTTGCGTCTAAGTTTGTCTGGATTTGCTGAACTCTGAACTGAGGTTGGGCTGTGGAGACCTGGCATGGGGGCACAGTGACATAGGATGCACTCTCTGATCTCTGACAGTAGATATCTACACTGCCTCCTCCAGACCACCTTTGTTGAAATCCACCACACCATCTTCAAAATGGTGGCTGCCAAAGACTTGTTGGGTTGGCTAAAGCTGCCTTCATAACATTTCAAAAATGTGCCTAAGTGTTTTCTCCACTCATGATAAACCCAGAACTGTAGGCTACTTCATAACCCGCCCTTAGAATGCTTTACTGCATCTCAGCCAATCCTTAAGTGGCTGGATAAGACAAGTGTGAACTGTAACCAATCAGGTTCTATACCTCCCTTCCATTTTCTGCACGTAGTTTTCTTTTCTTTGGCTACAAATGTGATCTGCTGTGAAGTGGTGGGGTACAGCAGTGTCCAGACTGCTATCCAATTCTAGTGCTGCAAGTCAAACCAAGAGCTACAAAATCCCAGTTGTAATTTTCTAACAACTTCAGAGCTCTTAGAGAAAATGAGGGGCCAACAAGAAAGTACTGATAACTCCTATGAGTCATTGAGGAATGGAAGAGAGGCTCTATTGGCCCCTTTGGGGGTTCCTCTGTCTTCTAGACTTGGTTCCATCTTGGTATCGGTGCACTGCATTGAGCACCAAACGTTTTTGGCTTCTGTTTTGACTTTTGACAGTGCTCGTTCGCACTGGGAAGAGATGGTGTAGACCATCAGAAGCCCTTGCAAAAACTGGAATAGTTCCAAGATGTCTTGAGTCCCACAGGTAATTGAATTGGATCCCCTTGCAGACCTCTGATGCCTGACTGGATGAGACAGAAACTGGTAGTTAAGTGCACTTCCTAATGGAGGGAAATGCAAACCCGGGTCTTCCAGATGTTGCAGGGAATTCATGTTGTAGCCTCTTCATGTTTCTCTTGAATATGAAGGAATATGACAGACTTTAAACCCTGGCAAACTACAAATGTTAATGAGCACTCTCAGGTCTGCTTGTGTCTGCATGGGGTGTGTATGCATAAGTCTACTAAAATACACGAAGGAGCTTATATTAGTCTTTTCTATAGCTGTGATAAAAACACTGGCCAAAACAACTCATAGAAGGAAAGTTTAATTTGGCTTATGGTTCCAGAGGGATGAGAATCCATCATGGCTAGGAAGTCTGACTGCAGGACCAGGAAGCTGAGGGATCATATCTTTACTAGCAAACACAAAGCAGAGAGGATGAACTGAAAGGAGGATGAGGTTATGAACTCTCAAGCCCACCCCAAGTGATACAGTTCCTCCACCAAATGCTGTACCACTTCCCAAACAGTGCCACAAACTGGTGACTGTGTTCAAGTGTTTGAATCTAGTTATTAATTATAGACTTTAAAGTTAGGTTTACTAGTTAAACAAGCTTTACTATATGCTAGATATAGCAGGCCACCAAGATGAGGGTTTAGCCAAGGAGAAAAATGTATGAGAATGAGTTGTTTCATACGTATGGGATTTGTGTCTGACTGTTGGATCTGAGCGTCTTTTTACCTCTGTGATGTTTGAATTTGATCATTTTTAGATGGGGTCTTCTGTAGTCCAGGCTGGCTTAGAACTCACTATTTAAT
Organism: Arvicola amphibius; assembly: GCF_903992535.2. Lineage (NCBI taxonomy): Eukaryota > Metazoa > Chordata > Mammalia > Rodentia > Cricetidae > Arvicola > Arvicola amphibius. The sequence continues at coordinate 74,052,487 of NC_052055.2, read as the reverse complement.
AATTCTTGCTTTGAGCTTCTGATCCTCTTGTGTCCATATCCCAAATCCAGGGATTACAGGAATACACAAACATGCCTGACTCCATTTATGATGTTTTTGATATTTGCTTGATTTGCCAATAAGCTGAGACTATGGGACCAGCGACAGGGCTTCCTTAGTCCTTGGATTATTTATATTTGGCTGGGTTCAAAATGGAAGTCAAAAATACATTGTGTTGGAGAAGAAGTTATGCTTTTATTTTCACAGAAAATGAAAGGCTGTGGATTCATTGAAGGTTGACAGAGATCAGATTTGATCGCAGGTGAACCCTGAAAGTCCTGGCTGCAGACATAAAACAATAAACCTAGTAGAAAAGCTACAAGACAGGTGACATATGTTTTACACAGAACAAATTATCTTGGACTGGATTGCGTACAATGCACAGTCCATTCTTGTGTTAATGCAGATATGTATGTTACCTTTGAAAGCTTATGTGTTTTCAGAGCAAGGGAACCAGAAACCAATGAAACAGGTGGCCCAGGTGATCCAGCCTCTCAGATGCCTCTGTTGCAGTTTCCTCAGAGTTCTGCTTTCAGAACAGCTCCACGGCTGCTGGCTGAGATGGTCCAACTTCACAGACTATTCTAGTCAAGACTTAACTATTATCCTAATTTTCTCAAGGATCTCCAAAATGTCAACCCTCCTCCCCAAGACAACAGGAATCAGTCTAAAGAACCAACACCCACCTTCTCAAGAGATGGGGTGGGTGGTTTTTGGTCATTCATGGGTTATGGATATTTGTCATTGTTTAGGAAGGGTTGGTTAAAAGTTGTTATTGGTCTTGGTCAGAAAAAAAGATTAATTAGTGAGATTAGATTCAGGGATCTCTTTCTGAAGAAGAAAGGAGGATATAGTATGCAAATGATAGGATAAAAGGGTAGGTTATTGAGTCTACTTTTAAACTAAAATACTAATCTTAAATATTTTACATTAGTATGGATTTTTATATATTGATACAAATTTTAGGTTATTTTGTTATACTGTATATTTTTCTACTCTTGTTTAAGGTATTTTTATACATTGATACAAATTTAAGGTCATTTTTCTTAGAACATACTATACATAGGTTTCTACTCTTGTTTAAGGTGTTGTACCTGTGAAGCTCATTTAACAAGGTAATGTAAATTTCTAGTCCTTGAAAGTTATTTTTAGAAACTATTTAGGATAAAAAAGAAATGCAGGTTAATAGTTTGCTATCTATATCAATCAAACTTGTAGTCATGTTAGGTATGTTTTAAGGTCAAACAGATATATTTTTGATAGATAGGTGATCTTCAAATACTTCAAAGACCTACAGAATATGACATTTAAAATGTTTGAATAACATAAGGTTTCTCGTGACAATAAGACATGTCTGCTCCTGACAGCACCAGTTTTATGATGGACATTGAAGAAACTCTATACAGACTTTCTATTCAGCTTGATGTCTGTGTGAGTATATGAGCAACACAAATTGGCTTTTTTTTTTCTTTTTCTTCATTTTTTTGGTGGAGTAGAGGTCTAAAGGGTGGGGGCAGACATGGGAGGACTAAGAAGTGTATGTGATCAGGGTTGATGATATAAAATTTGAAAACAATCAATGAAAAGTTTTGTAGGAAAAAAGAAGTGTCTATATGAACTTTGGTGGAGTTACCATGTAGCCAAGCAGGGTGTTCAACCCCTTGAAGAACCCTGTAGTTATTCTGGGTCCTGTGGCTAGTCTGGGCTGATAGGATGAATGTCCCTGTGATAGGCATCAATGTCGTGTGGATATAGATTGACCTTCTTCCTTTTCTTCCTTTCTACTGTGAGATGATGAAGGAGCAGCAACAGCAAGGCAGATTATTTCTCCTGCTGTTCCTGGGTACGATTGAGAAAGAAAAAAAACCTTTGCCACAGCCTGCAATGGGACACAGTGTGGGTGACTGTGATATTTTCTATCAGAACCTACCTGGGTAATTTGGAAGCTGAAAAGCTCTGATTGCTGTCCTTTCTCTTTGATTTTTAATCCTCTTTAATTTAGTTTCATTTAGATCGGGGTGAGACAACCTTTTGATGTTTTGATATGATGTTGCCATCTACATTGTTGGGTAAGCTAAGCTGACATGCTAATAGAAGTCATGTGCTTGCAACAGGAGTATCAGCGTGTTTATATCAGAGTTCATGGATACTCTGTGCAGGGATTTTATTTCTTTAAAGTCATAACATTTGCAGTCAAAATTATATGTTCACTATTTACTTCATTTTCTGAGCAGTTAGTTGGCTTACAAAATAGACAATAGTTCCCAGTTAGCTTAATTCCCCAGTCACACAGGTTACAGACTCATGTAGTAGACATTCAACAGCACACTTATTGAGCATATGACCTTACCTGCCTGTGCTCATACTCAGAGAATTAGAACGCGCAAGTTTGGAATAGGAATATACTCTGATCCTTTGTGTTTAGCTCTAACTCTATTTCTTTCTGAGTGTGTGGGAGTCTGCAGGTTCCTCAGCCTTCCTGAACTAAGACCACAATGATACTTGGGAGGTGTTCTCATCTGGTGTGGCTCAAACTGGTATGTACAGCATCACTCACATGAAAAGCAGAGGCAGGTATTATTGCAGACGGAATCATCTCAGCCACCTCTGTCTTTTAAGGCAAACTGTAGTTCTGTTTCATACGAAAGTCTTGCTGGAATCCGACCACAATTTCTTGTCTTGAGAAAATGTAAGGCACCACTTAGCTCTGCTACCACGTTGCAGGATTGACATCTTCATGCCGAGCAGCCAGGAGCCTTTTGTCCTTCCATCTCTCTCTGCATTGAACTCACGCAACATCAAATCTCCTTGGCTAAAAACAAAGTGCTTAGTTGTTTCCCTTCTCAACTTGTTATGGCGGCGTGTCTTATTGATTTGGTTCGTAGGCTGCATCAACCGTGTCCATCACGTCTAATGCAATGTTTCCCATCTGTTCAGTTTCGCAGAAGACTGCCACGGCAAACAGTAACTTAGCTGAGTCTGTCTCCCGCTTTTTAAACTGAAGCAAACCATCCAAAAGTGTGATTTACAGGCTCTCCGTGATGGGAAATGAGGGGAATCTGTTGTCTCACAGTATCTGTTGCATTCTGGAAAGGCGCAGACTCAAATCCCACATGGCCACACAGAGAGTGAGCTGATTGTGCTCTTCTACTGACTGCATTTCACCACACCCTCAGTATCATTTGGCAGTGAAAAGGGGCATATACATTTTTGTTTCACTTCAATTGTGTTATGAATTTCAAGATGGAAAATGTAAAAAATGATTGCTGATAGATACTGGACCTTGGAAACATTTTGCTAAGTGAAAAAAGTCAGGCAGGAAGGACGTCATATGACATGGAATATCTTGGACATGCAGCCATGCAGAGAAGTATATTAGTGATTTCCTCTGCCTGGGCAGGGTCTGCCCTCCATGTGTGTGAGTGTGTATGTGTGTGCTTGCACACGCGTGTGTGTGTATACACAAGCATCTGTGTAATGGTAAAGTAGATAAAGATAATAGCTGTGTGGTAGAGGTATTCTTTGAGAATAATGAAACACTGTTTTCTCCATTATGATTATTTCACGTTCTCAGCAAATAATGGTAGTTGCAAGGAACCAGGAGTTGGAGTAAAGGAAGATACATTTGGTTAAAGGGTATAGATATTTTGTGGTTGTAAGATAAGTAAGTTCTGAGGAGCCCATATATAGCATGGTGACTGTAGTTTTAAAAGAGCCTAGTAAGGCTGAAGAGACAGCTCAGCAGTTAAGGGCACTCCGCTCTTGCAGAGGGCCCAGAGTTCTGTCTCTAGCACCCACCTGGCAGCTCACAACCACTTGAAGTCTGGCTCCAGGATATCCAACGCCTCTTCTGGTCTCTGCGGGGACTGCACATACATGCTATACATATATACGTGTGGGCAAACAGGCATGCAGCTAAAAATATATAAATCTTTAAATTTTTTAAAGTGTATTAGCATGCTTAAAATTCATAATAAAATATTTTAAATTGAGGGCAGTGATGGTTGCACAATTCTGGGACATTTTAACGCTGCTGGATATTCAATGTTAGATGAATGAAATGTCTGAAATGTTAGTTGTACCTCGATAAAACTGCTGTAAAGGACTATTGTGTGTGTGAGTGAGAGAGAGAGAGAGAGAGAGAGAGAGAGAGAGAGAGAGAGAGAGAGAGAAGTATGTGTTTCAGAATACGAGACAGCTGTGCAAAAAAATACAAGGTACTAAATACTCTGCAAAACAGCACAGTTCTGAGTTCATGGCTCTACTTTTTGGGCCGGTTGTTAACTCTTTAGAGATGATTCCATGCAAGGAGCCCTGGCCTCAGCATCTCAGTAGAGTACCTAGTGCCTAGGAGTGGGATGTGCTCTACCCAGTACTGTTGCAAGTCCACTTCTGCATCTTTGCTGTCCCCTGGCCTCCCATGGTGCCTGTGGAGGCTGCATCTTTGTTGTTTGCTGACTACCCACAGTGCCTGTGGTTTCTGGATTTTGCCCAGCATGACTGACAGCATGGAACTCTCATAGTCAAATCTCATGTGTCCCCAGGCTCAGCCATCTCAACCTGTGCTCGTCTTTCTAATGTGGGAAGACCAGCATTGGTTTTTCAGCTGTTGCTTTTTTTTCAAAATTCACTGTGGTCTTCCAGAAGTCAGTCTCTCTCTCTCTCTCTCTCTCTCTCTCTCTCTCTCTCTCTCTCTCTCTCTCTCTCTCTCTCTCTCTCTCTCTCTCTCTCTCTCTCTCTCTCTCTCCATGCAAATCAGGCCACCTTATTTTTGGAGACAGGCCTGGTGCTCTCCAAGGCTGGGCTGGCTGGTCAGAAAGCCCCAGGGAACACCTGTCACTACCTCCTCAGCACTGATATTACATCACAAGACTGAGTGCCTTGCATTTCTATGTAGGATCTGGGGTTCGAACTCAGGTCCTCACACTTGTGTGACAGCTGCTTCAGCAATAGTGCCTTCTCCCCTGTACTCCCCCTCCAGACATGGTCTTGATGGCTCATCCAAACCACAGCCAACCTAAATTGTAAGGCCACAAAGGCTTAAACGGAAAATATTTTTAGGACATGATAAAAATAGTTACATTCCATCTCTTCTAGCCCAGTGAAAGAAAGAACTAACAGACCAGTTGGATTGCTGTATTAGAACTTGATGCAAGTCGATCTATTTAGATAGAGTGGAGCCAGGAGTACACGAAAGCCATAAGTTAACACTCCACATCACTCTGTCTGTCATCATGTAAGAACTTGACCTCTATCTCCTTAATAGGGGTCATACTCAATAAGGAGATGCTGGCTTGGGCTCCCAGTTCCAAGAGAAATAACAAGCCGAGCCATGAAATAAGCTTCTTTCTGCAAACTCTCTGTGATACTCTGCTGAGTGACTTAGGTAAGAAACGAGGGATTTCTGCTCTTTAGTTGTTTGCACTCATGGAAACAAGCTGATGAGGTTTTTGTTTTTGTTTGTGTTGTGTTTTTTCCCCGGTTGATTTCTTCATCAAGAGAGGGCAATAGTTTGCAACAAAGAAAACCACCTGTAGGGTGGAAGTTCCGTTAGCACAGATCATCTCACACTTGTGCTGCGAGAGTCCTGGATGCATGATGAACCTGGCTACTCTCAATGATGGGGCTGGGAGGAAGACTCTACACCCAGTTCCTGGTGCATAGGAGAGACACACCTTCTGCCCTTACTATGTCCTCAACAGCAGGAGAAGCCTCGCCTAGGTTCCTGGGGCTGTGAACCATGACTGCCTGACACACCAGTCTATGCAGCAAATATAGCAGAAATGAAGGCATAACTTAAGGGGTTAGTAAGTCACTGCCGTAGGACTTTCTTTGCCTTTTAACCTGGAAAGGGCAAAGGGCGAAATAGCTCAAACGAGTGCCAAGTATGGTGACCTAGTCCCCAAGTCTCAGTGGTATTTTCCCATGCTCTGTTAATCTTCCATCAGGTCAAAACAAAACAAAAACCAAGCGAGTGATAAAATGCATGCAAGGTGAATACCCAGAGCCAAGTGAAGACAAGATTTGCACAAGGCTTCTTGGTGCCTCCCCCACCCTCCCAAGCAGCCATTGGATTGATCAGACTCTGTGCCCCTTGAGATATGCCCGAGCTCTGTGGATATCGTGAGGCCTTTCATGGTGGCTTTACAGACCAGAGACCAGGAGGCGAGTCAGTTAATGTTTCATCACTTACAGGGGGGCAAGACAGTCAGTGCCAGGAGAGAGGGAGAGAGGAGAGAGAGAGAGAGGAGAGAGAGAGAGAGAGAGAGACAGAGAGAGAGACAGAGACAGACAGAGACAAAGAAGACAGTCAGAGAAACAGAAGACAGTCAGAGAAACAGAGATACACACAGAGAAGAGAGACAGAGACAGAGAGACTTAGACAGGGATCATGTCTTCCTGGGGAGCCCCAGACTCTACCCTGCTTGCATGATGTGCCTGTGAAAACAGGCACCGACATCCTCCGCATTTTTCAGAAGACAGTGATGCATAGAGAAGCCAGATGACTAGACTAAGATCACACAGGCAGTAGTTGGAGAAGCAGGAGTCAATGCAAGCACCGATTTGCTTTATCCCTCCTTTCTCATCGTTGGTCACCACCAGCACTTAACCGCCAAAGAGCAAATCACGCAGATATCTAGATACCTGGTGGAAACCTTCACACCCCCACATCTCTAAAGGCTAAGGAAGCCATCACAAATGCCGCTAAAATCTCAAACATGTCCAAAATTTTATACATACCTTGAGTTGGTGCTGCTCCAAAGCAGTGTGATTTTGATGCAATTTTACCTTCATTTTAAAAATCTATTTTCTTCTGATGTTTTCTTCCTCTCCCTGCCATTCCTGGGAAGACCAGCACATCAGAGAGAAGAGATACAGTCAGAAGAATCACCCTCTTCATCCAGCATGTGATATTGTCAAGATTTTCCAGTGGTTTCACTCGGAAAATAGCTACTGAAATCCATCAGCATTCCCTTTTCCCACAGGAAAAACCTTCCAACCTTATGAATAAGAGACGGTGTGTGCAGCCCATGTCACAGGGCTTGGACATAGTTCCAACACAATAACTGCCAGTCAGCAGTGACCAGTTTGGCTGGTGCCCAACATGTGGGGAAAACACATGTCCTTTTCACCTTCCCTAGGTTCTTCCAGGAAATCCAGGCTTGTGATTTATATCTTCTCACTAGACTAGTTCAGTTCTCTTTCTGCTTCCTCAATATCCGTATGTTACTACCAATAACATATGCACACACACATATACACACATGCACACATATACACATATACACACATATACATACATACACACATATACATATACACATATACATACATATACGCATACACACATATATACACACATATACACATACACACACATACATTCACACGTGCACATGAGCACACACATGCACACACACACACACACACCACTCCCTCCCTAGGGTATTTTAATATTAGCTCATGTCATAAAGATATATGATTAAGTTTCATTCTTTTAAACTGTAGTCAGCAACAGAATGCAAATGCCCTTTCACACAGGAGATGCTGAAGTGGATGCTGCTGTGCGGGACAAAGCGTGGCTGAAGAGTAGTGGGTGCCCCTTCATGGTCATTGTCACAGCCGTGTCTTCCTGAACCTGTAGAAGTGCTGTAACTGGTGAGCTTTCTGCAGCCTGATTTATGCTACCTCTGCATTTTTTAACCTGGCGAGGCAATATTTCCCACTGCAGACCCTTGTCTGTGCCTCTCATACAGAGCCACCTTGTTCTATACCTGCTTTTCCTTTGCAGAGCAAGGGGCCTTTTTCCATCTCTTGGGATCTCTTCAGATGACCCTGCCAAATGAGTGCCCTTGGCCTCTGAAAATGTGACACCAGCAGATTTCCCACATTCCTTTGTAAGTTCAGCATGGCTCAGGAGTGAGTTCTGACCAACGGAATGCTCACAAAATGATACTGTTCATGCCTTCAAGTCCTGGCCTAGAGAAGACGTGGTGTGCCCTACTTGGTTTCCTTCCTACATCTGCCAGTAGGATTCAGAGATTGGGGGTTATGCTCTGAGGTGGCTAGGGGATGGAACAGTCCTAAATGGAAGAGGATTGGATCCCTGAATGACCATCGGAAGAGGGCTCCCTTGGATCATAGTCTACACAGCAATGTGGCATAACAATAGACTTTTGCATTGTTAAGAAACTATAATTTGGGGATTTTAGTAGATGCCTCATGTATATTTGTGTTAGAGTTATGCAACAAAATTTAAATATGTTGCCCTTTGGGTCAGATTTAAATTAATGTCAATATCAGAGTTGGGTAGATGGTTCAGCAGTTAAGAGCACTGGCTGCTCTTCCAGAAGAACTGAGTGCAGTTCCCAGCACCCACCATTTGGAGGCTCACAGCTGCCTGTGACTCCAGTTCCAGGGGACCCAATGCCCTCTCTAACCTCTGTAGCACTGCATGCACATGATGCCCATACATACGTGGAGGCAAACACTCATTCACATAAAAATTATAAATCTTTCTAAAAAAGCTAATATCACTTGAAAATTATCCTACCTTGAAGAAAACTAAACTACCAAATGAACTGAAACCAAATTAATTTATACCAGATTAGTAATTTATCTAGTATGATTTATTGTAACTCATCTATCAAGGGAGGGAATGTGCTGAAATATCTGGATAAATGTCTCAAGGCTTCATGTCCTATTTATGAGTCCTTCAGAGTTTTGTGTCAAGCTTGTTCTCTGATTCTGAACTCCTTCAGAAAGCAGTTTTATATTTAATCCAGAATGTTTGGTTGTTGCCAGGCATCCACCAATTAATAACACAAGCCCTAACTTTTTAAAGCCAAAGCCAGGATGGGGTTGAAGAAAAGGACCCTGGAATTCTTGCCCTTAGGACTGAGAAAACAAGAAGGTTTCATGTTTGAAATTCCGTACTAGGTTTTCTCATCTTTCCCCTTTTGGCTTCTGCTCTAGGAAAGAGAAAGGAAGGAATGCTTAATTACAATTCAATACCTAAAATCTGGGGATTGGTGGATTTTTGTCTGATGCTCATTGTGGAGGAGATAAGCATCTACATCAGAGAACACAGCTGCCTGTGAGGACGGATGGACAGCAGGTGGGAGGACAGATGGACAGCAGTGTGCTCAGGGGGCCAAGACATGAAAGGGAGAGAAGCAAACCCACAAAGTCAAACCAGGTTCTGGAATTGAAAATGGAACTCAGGCCAGTTCTTGAAGGGGGACCCAAGTAGGAATAAGGTATGCCGTGAAAGAAAGCTGCCTACTCACAATGAGCAATGGGGGAAGGCATGTTCATGTATATATAGGAAAGCTGCATATGAACATGGTGCCAGTCAGGGGGACTCTGAGACTGAACGTGCTGTACCCACACAAATCCCAAGCCTCAAGCCTTCTGAATTGGTTACTTTTCTTGTTGCTGGGGCAAAACACTTGACAGAAAGCAACTTTTGGAAGGAGGGATTTATTTTGGCTTTTGTTGGAGAGTGCCCTCAGTCCACTTTGGCAGGGAAGGCCCGGGAGCAGGAGGCAGCGGCTCCCTGCACAGCCGCAGTCGGGAAAAGAGGAGAAGAGGCTTGCCGGTGTTCTGCAGTTAACTTGTTTCAGCCCAGGATCCCAGCCTCTGTGAGGTGCAGTGTACCTAGGGGGTGAGTCTCTACTTCAGTTAATTCTCCCTGGAAACACCGTCACAGGCGTGCCCGGAGGTGCAATGTCTGAGTGGTTCTAAATCCAACGAAGTTGGCAAGAAGAGAGGCTAGCTATCACAGCATCCCTTACGGTTGAGCTCTGCCCTGAAAGCAGCCTCGCTCTGGAGGCAGGCAACTGACTGTCAGGCATCCGCACGGTGAAGCATGGAGCAGGGGAAATCGTTCACACAAGGCGAACTAAACTGGGCTGGGACAATATGCTGGTTTTCAAATGAAGACCAAACATTATTAAGTGGATAGTTTGCTGACTGCTGCCAAAGGAAACATTTCCATACTGTCCAGGCAGGCAGGAAGAAGACTAGTCAGGCCCAGGAGAGTAGGTGAGGAGATATAGGTTTTGTGGGGTGAAACACATGAAGGTTGAGATTCTCGCTAATGGCACCATGCTTGCACATAGCTTTGCTACACTGGAAAGTGCGCCCCGATTTTGCTCACTGTTCTGTTTAGGCAACACTCTTCCATGATAGGTCAGTCTGGAATTTCAAGTTCTTGTCTTCAACCATGTCCCGGCTTTGGCTTTCTAAACTAGTGCTTATGTTGCTCTTGACGAACAGATTCTTAATGTGGTGGTTTAAATGAGAATGTCCCCATAGGTTCAGACATTTCACTGCTCGGTTCCCAGCTGGTGGCACTGTTTTGGGAGGCTGAAGAGGCCTGGCCTTGCTGGAGGACGTCTGTCGACAGGGCGATGCTTTGAGAGGTCAGAGTCTCGCCGCCCGTCATCTTCTCTTTCTCCTTCATGCTTCTGTTTGAAGATGTGAGCTCTCAGCTTCCACCTCCCCCCTCTATTGCTTGCCCCTGGCCGCTATGCCTCCCTGCCATGATGGACTCTTCTTGCTCTGGAGCCAAAACCCAAAATAAACTCTTTCTTCTATAAATTGCCTGGGTGTTTTATCAGCAACAGAAAAGTAACTAATATTCTTGGCAGCATCAATCATCCAGATTTAAATCTAGCTCTGTTTTCTGAAGGAGTTCGGAATCGCAAAACAAGCTTGAGACAAAACTGAGTCTTATGCACAGACCATGCTGCTGCCTCGTTTCTTTCTCTTTCTTAATTTCTCCTGGTCATTTTCCCTCAATTTTTACCACTTTCTCCTTTTTTTCCTTTTAGTGAAAACAGATTTTTTTCCCTTCAATATTGTATCTTGATTATGGTTTCCCCTCCCTTTATTCCTCCAAATTCTTCCCTTCTTTTCCCCCTACCCATATCTACCTGCTTTCTCTCATTAGAAAACAAACAGCCTTCTAAGGGATAATAATGAAATAAAATATAGTAACTTAAAATAAAAACTAGCATGTCAGAATAGGACAAAAAAAAAAAACTCAGAAAGCAGAGAGCCTAGGAGGTGTAAGAACCAGATGCATTATATGGACATACAGGAATCCTATTTAAAAACAAACCCCACTGAGCTGGAAGCCATAATATATACACAAAAGGCCTATAGAGTAGAAAGAAAGAAGGAAAAATATAAAAATTAAAATAATAAGATAAAATTTAAAGAAAAAAGAAGACTCTATGACACTACGTTGTGAGACAAGGAACCTCCAAATATGCTGTTGAGTTCTTTTTCTGTTGACTGTCTACTGTTGGCCATGAGGCCTACCCTTAAAAGTAGTTTGTTTCCCCAGTTAGACTCCTTTGGAGGAAACTAAATTTTTATGTGCAAATGGTTATCAGTTGGAGATATCTCCTAGGTTAGGGGTGGGGACACGTGTCCACTTCTCCTTTCAGCTCTGAGGCCCTATCTAGTGTAGACCCTTGCAGGCTCTGTGTGTTGCCTTAGTCTCCATGAGTTCATATGTGCATCGATCCTGTTGATTTAAAGGGCCTTATTTCTTTGGTGTCCTCTACCCCTCTGGCTCTATCTTCTCTTCTGAGGGGTTCCCTAAGCCCAGAGTAGAAGGATTTGATAGATCCCATTTAGGGCTGAGTGTTCCAAGGTCTCTCATTCTCCACATAATGTCTAGCTGTGAGTCTCTGTATTTGTTCCTATTTACTGCAGGAGGAAGTTCTCTGATGATGGATGAGCAAGGCATTGATCTATGAATAAAACAGAACAACATTAGGAGTCATTTTCTTGCTCCCCTGACAACAGTAGTATTTGGTTTTATCCTAGGTTTCTGGGCAATCTAGTCTCAGGTTTTTAGTCAGCCAAGCAGTATCTGGTATGGGTTCCATCTCATGGAGTGGGTCTCAAGTCAAATGAAATATTATTTGTTATTTCCATAAGCTTTGTGCTACTATTGCAACTAGGATATCTTGTAGGTAGGACACTATTTAAATCCAGCATTTTGTGGCTGGGTTGGTGTTTACATTTCGCCTTTGGTAGCATGCAGAGCACCTTCCTGTATCAAAGACCACAGCACACAGTGGGTAAGGACACTATGTAAGCAACAGACAGCTTGACTTCTCTGTGTTCAATGAGTGTGTACATGTTATCTTCACCAATGGGTCCTTGCCATCAGTTTGTGGAGAACAGTTTAAAATCTTGGCAGCAGCCTGGGTTGTCCGAGGGTTACTATGGGACCCCTTTGGCCAACATGTTTCTCAATGTAACACAAAGCCCAGCTTGGGAAGCTTCATTTGGTGAAAAAGAGATGTCCATTTGGGGGCTCTGTTTCCCCCATTATTTGATCATTTTATTTAGAACATCTTCATAAATGTATATATTTTAGGAAGCTTATACTGTATTAAGTTTCCATGCTATCCCTCAAATGGTCCCTAATCTTTGCTGTCTGCCCCTGTATCCGATTCCTCATCCCCCTCTTTTCTCCTTCTCTTCACTTGATCCTCCCTTTCTCTCTCCTCTTCCTCACTCATCCTTCTTCCTTCTCTTGCTCCACACCATCTTCTACCCCACCTCGTTTCTTCTACTTCTCTTGCTTTGCATTCAACTCTATCCTTTTCCTTCTTCTTTTCTCAACAAATTTTATTGTCACTTTAATGCTTTATCTATTTGACCCAATAAAACATAAAAGAAACTAACTCTTGTAATTTATTCAAGAGTATGCCCAATTTTTCCAGAAGAGTTCAGCTCTCGGTTCTGATCTCTCTCTCTCTCTCTTTTTTTTTTTAAAAAAATCTTTTCTTTTTTGTTTTTAAATCTATTTCCATTTTACATTCCAATCCCAGTTCCCACTCCCTTTTTGAAGGGAACACACCAGATGAAGGGGAACGTGAATAAAGTAACCCCACACTAGCTCCGAATAAGGTATAATAAGGGGTTCTTTATTTAAGGGGGAACTCACAAATCATAATTCGGAACAGGAATGAAATTCAGCATCCAGGTTTTGGAGAGAGGAGAGAGATAGAGAGAGCAGAGGTGCATATCTTTTGGTACCCAAAGCCACACCTAACCTAGTCAAGTCTCTCAAAGGACATTGGCTGAAGGAGGTTCCCCATCACCTCCCCGTTTTGTCTAAATAAGAGAGTTTCAAACCCAATACAAAACTATATACAATAAGAACAGATATCAAGCATAAAAATTAGAATTACAACCAACATAAACAATATTAAGCAAGAAACATATGTTAAATGTTTTAATAATTATTTTATCCTAAGGAGTCTAAGTCTTATATTAGAAATGGCTTGGCAAAGTCATAAGCGGAAAGTAACCATAACTATCTAGTCTTTAACTCCATCGAAGGCCTGAGAAGGGAGATAATATTACTTGGGAAGTCAGGAAGTGCAATCAAGCAGCTTCCAAAATGTGTAGTAGATGACAGAGACAAATGGCTACCTGGGCAATTACCCAAAGTCTCATTTGTAACATTGGAGCAGCCAACTTTGGCTAAGGCCTAGAGTAACTGGCAGACCATTTTTAGAGGCAGGAAAAAAATTTAAAAGCATCTTACCCTGTCTTGGCAAGGTTTGGCAGTCGTTTTTGTATCTCCTGCTTGTCCTGTCCAGACACCATGCATTTTGTCAGTGGTCGAGGCATGGGCAGTTCCTTCCCCAAAGGCCAGTTTTGCCAAGAAGAAAACAAACTTCAAGTGGAGTCTCTTCGGTGCTCAACATTTTCTTATGAATACATGAGTGTTGCCAGGAACAGTTGTGTCTCATGTCAACAGAAACTTAAATAATTTATGTCATATTTAAGGATTTTCTCTATTACTTCACCTCCTCCCATTCTCTCCACCTAACCCTCTACTCTACCCCCATCCACTCCTCAGAGAGGGTAAGGCATATTGCTTTGGGAAGGTCCAAGGCCCTCCCTACTACTTCTAGGCTGAGAAAGGTAGCCATTCAAAGAGAATAGGTTCCCCAAAAGCCAGTACAAGCAGTAGGGATAAATCCTAGTGCCACTACCAGTGGCCCCTGCAGTCTGCCTAGTCATACAACTGTCACCCACATTCAGAGAGTCTAGTTTGGTCCTATGCTGGTTCCTTCCCTGCCCAGCTGGAGTTAACGAGCTCCCATTAGCTCAGGTTTAAAAAAAAGAGGTTACAGTGGGTGTCTCCATCATAGTCTTGACCTCTTTGCTCATATTCTCACTCCTCCCACTCTTCAACTGGACTTTGGGAGTTCAGCCCAGTGCTCTGCTGCAGGTCTCTGCCTCTGTTTCCATCAGTTGCTGGATAAAGATTCTATGGTGATATTTAATATAGAAAGCATCTTTAACAAATGGTGCTGGCATAACTGGATATCAGCATGCAGAAGAATGGAAATAGATCCATATCTATCACCATGCACAAAACTCAAGTCCAAATGAATTAAATCTAATTCTCAATATAAATCTGAACACACCGAACTTGATAGAAGAGAAAGTGGGAAGTAGTCTTCAAAGCATGGGCACAGGAGACCACTTCCTAAATATAACACCAGTAGCACAGACACTGACAACAACAATAAATAAATGGGACCTGAAACTGAGAAGCTTCTGTAAAGCAAAGGACACCTTTGCTTTACAATAAGACAAAATGGCAGCCTACAGAATGGGAAAAGATCTTCACCAATTCCACATCAGACAAAGGTTCTGATCTCTTTAACAAAGGGTAACTACCTCTCTTTCTATCAGACAGTAAAAAAGGTATCCAACAGGAATGAAGACTCTTTTACAGGAGTCTCACAAGGGAGGAGATAGGTTTTTGGCCTTATTGACTCAGGATGGCACACAAAGCCCCAGTCATGTGGCACCAGTCTGTACCCATATATTGCTTTCAGCATTTTTCTTGGGAGGATGCATTCTTTTCAACATCTCACTGTTTTTAGCAAAAGATTTTTGGTTCAATTAACCACCATTACTTCTTGTTGTTTTTTTTGTTATCAATAACATTTTTATTTAAAGGATGCCATTTTCTTAAGTTCTTTTTTTTTTAAAATATAATTTCTTTATTGGTTCTTTGGGAATTTCATATCATGTACCCCAATTCTACCCATCTCCCAGTCCCTTCATATCTGCCTCTCACCGTTAGAGCATTCCCCCCGAAAGAAAATTTAAAAAATTCAGACCAGATCAACCCAACAACACCTCTTCACTCCTCCATCTTTCCCACCTTCCAACACCTCTTCATTTGTCTTGGTGGCACTAGAAGTCGAGGTGTGTCACACAGTAGACCCTTTTGTCCAAATCAGTCTTACTTGCAAATGTTCATCAGACCAAGTCATTGGTCTGGTTCACAGCTTCTTGTTTCTAGTACACCATCATCACTAGGCCCTCAAAAAAACTCCTCTTGGATATCCTATGGCTGCCCTGAGTCATGGAGATCCTGCAGGAATTATTCCACAGGACAAGTCCCTTCACATGCTCCTGCAGAACATGGGATATTAGGGTGGGCCAACCCAATACCCTGAAAGTGGGCCTACGTGGAAGCTGAGATGGTCAGTTGGAGTCACCGGGGCCACCCCCTTAAGCAAGGGATGGAGCTAGCTCTTCTACACATATGCCATCAGGGCCAGTTCTCCTAAGCCCATTGTGAGGGGTGGGGCCAGCTCTCTGAGTCTTGGGGGGCAGCTTTCCTGTGAGGGTAAGGGTCAATTCTCTTGCTGCAGTGTCCAGTGAGGGACAGGGCCAGCTGACAGAGCCAACAAAAGGTAGGGTCATCTCAGCATGGCCCTCTATTCATCACACATGGTTTCTATGGCCTGCCGCAAGGCAACAGGGGCCACAGACACCAACACAGACCCTAGTTTCAGCCGGACCAAGGAGCTAGACATGGTCCTTGGCAGTAGCCTGGGCCGGAACAGTACCATGGCACAGGGTATCGGTGCAGGGCACTCAGATCGGCATGGTCCCTAATCACCACTTTTTATGTGCACACATGCTTTGTTCTTAGTCAGGGGCATGAATGGCTCACAAAGGAAAGATAGGGAACACCTGATAGCTAATGATATATATCTATCTCCATCTCTATATCTATCTATCTTTTAAATCTATCTTTGGATATGACATATATATTAATATATCATATTTCATATTATATAAATTGATGACACTTGTTGAGGGCTGCACGACCCCTGGCCCTTTGACTTTCTTTGCCTGCCTCAGACCCTTTGCCTCCTGGAGTGAACTGAGCAAAACAACTTGTTTAAATGTGCCTGTAGCTGCTCTGAGCATGAGACCCTGATGTCAGGGGAGTGGGTTCTGGTCAGGCCTGAAGCTGAAAGATCCTGAGGGCTGGGCATGGCTATCAGTCAAGGATCCCTATACAAGCCTCTCTGGAGCACAATAAAATTGGCATTCTTGTTTCAAGGATGACCCGTGTCCCCGTGTCTTTGTCTGTCTGTCTGCCTGTGTTTTTAAGTCTCCAGCCTAGTTCCCAGCTCACATACTGTCCTGTAGAGCAGATGCTACAGGTAGAGGGCCCAGCAAAATCAGGAATTGACACTGGGAGATGATCCTAGGAAGGCTGGCCAGCAAGCGACTAAGAGATTGATGGTGAGGGTGGACTGAAGATGGGTGCCAGTAATTCTGTTCAGGTATTGACGGGTCAATTGATGGCTCTTTTAGAGAAGCAGGGCACAGGTATTAAAACGGAGACAGCACAAGAGTTTATTAAGACAGTTTTAGAATTTAGTCCCCGGTTTTCATAGGCAGGAGGTTTTAATATTCCTGATAGGGTCAGGTAAAAGCTGACCTTCAAAAAGCTTTGAAAGAGTGAGGGCCAGGAGAATTTCCCATGGAAATACTTTTGCTTTGGCATTTAGTCAAAGACGCACTTCTCCGCGACAATGGGAAGGTGAAGGAACAGTTAGACAATTTGGCCAAAACTTTTGAGGAAATTCAGGATGAGGAATCTGTGAAATCTATCAAGAACTTTATGGAGGAGGAGGAAGAAGAAGAAAGGAGGCAAGCAAATAGAGATGTTTCTATAAGACCTATGTGGCAGAATTCATTCCTGGCCGCTTCAAATCCTTTTGCTGCTGCCTCCACCCCTATTGACTTAAGAGGCAGAAGTCTGAGAAAACCTAGATAGACTAAAAAGTCTGAGTGGAGAGAGGCAAATTTATCCTGTTGTGGAGGATAGTGATCCACAAGGAGGGAGGATCAGGCAATATAATCCTCTGGCCTTTAAAGACATAAAACAACTAAAAGAAGCAGTCATGGCCTATGGGACCCATGTTACTTTCACTGTGGCTTTAATGGAATCTTTTGTTGAACTCAACCTTATGCCCAGTGACTGGATGCAGCTTTGCAGGGCCTGTCTTCCAGGAGGTGATTATTTGTTATGGAGAGGTGAAATGCAGGACAATTGTGCAGATACTGCATGGTGCAATGCTGCCGCAGGCTTCCCCCAGTGTAAGCTTGACATGTTAACTGGTGGAGGACAGTATGTGGGCTTAGCAGCACAGATTGCTTATGACCCCGCTGTTTATGCTTAGATAGCTGTCGTAGCTGTTAAAGCATGGAAGGCTCTACCTAATAAAGGAGCAGGGAATAGCTGTCTAAGTTTCTTCAAGGACCTTCAGAACCTTATCCTGTGTTTGTTGACTGCCTGTTACAGCTTGGGGTTTACATTTTTAGGGATGTAGATAAAGCTATGTCTGTTATAAAGCAATTGGCTTACAAAAACGCTAATAGATACTGCCAGGAGGCTATCTGTCCTTATAAATATAGAAGTTTAAATGATTATATTTGGTTATGCAAGGACATTGATAGCACTCATGTTATGGGACAAGAAATTGCTTCTGCTCTTCGAGGGAGTTGAAGTGGAGCTAGACCAAAGACTTGTTTTCAATGAGGGCAACAGGGACATTTTAGAAGGAATTGCCCTGCAGGTAGAAGTGTAGGTAGCCAGCCCAGGGAAAAATCAGGTATTTGCCCGACATGTCAGAGAGGGCCCATTGGGCTAATGAGCACTGCTTTAGAACTGATATTCAAGGAAATCCCCTTCCCATGTTGGGAAACAGGAGGAGGAGCCTGCTCCGGGCCCCAAAATGCAAGTATACAGAGCAATGAGTGGACCAGCCACTCCTATCAGATTCATTCCTCAAAGAAACACCTCACTGTCCATGACCTTGTCTGAGGCATCCCAGGAGGTGCCAGACTGGACTTCTGGGTCTCCACCTGGGCAATATTGACCACACAAATGAGTATGCAATTATTGGGGACTGGAGTATATGAACCTATTCCAGAAGGGTCAATAGGAATAGTCCTGGGAAAAAGTACTTCAGCACTTAAAAGGATTAAAATTCTACAAGGAATTATAAACTATGATTATACTAGAGAAATTAAAATTATGATGGAAGCCAGAATGAGAGTCCTTGTCATCCTTCAAGGGGCAAGAATAGTTCAACTAATACGTTTGTCTGTGTTTCACTCTACTAATCCATTCCTAAAGCAAGAATGAGGGAGTAAGGGGTCTGGTATGTTTTGGGTTTCTAGTTTAGAGAACCACCCTACACTTACATTAACACTTAATGGAAAAAAGTCCAAAGGTCTTCCAGATACAGGAAGCAATCTGTGATTGCTTAAAAACATTGCCTCACAGCCTGGACTCTACAACCGACTTCTACAGCATTACGGGGGCAGGAACGTCCAGTTCTACAGAGTGCAGTATCCAATATTTAGGTTGGAAGGATGAGGAAGGTCATAAGGGCATTTTTAGACCATTTGTTCTGGAACACCTTCCCCTCAATTTGTGGGGAAGAGATAGTTTACAGGTTATGGGGGCAGTTCTGATCACTGAACCTGTGCAGCATATATTAGCTTTAGCCCCGAGCAGGGGCTGGGCAGAGATCAGCAGGGGATCCACAGGCTGTTGCAGACAAATTGTGGGGCATGATGAGAACAGAGCAAGGTTGGAAAATGTATTCTGAGGGCCATTGTTGAGCCTCAAGTTGCAATTCCCATCAATTGAAGAGAAACTAGGCCAGTATCAGTGGAAGAGTATCCCTAATAGAAGAAAATTAATGGCTGCTCAGCAGCTTGTGCAAAAAACAGTTAGCTGCTGGGTATACAGTGCCATTAACTTTCCCTTGGAATACCCCTATAATATTTGTTATCAAAAAGAAATCTGGCAGTTGGTGACTATTGCAGGACCTTAGGCAGGTTAACAAATGTATGGAAATTATGGTATCAATACAGCCAGGATTGCCAAGACCTGTGGTTATCCCTAAGGATTACCACATGGTGGTGATTGACCTCAAGGACTGCTTTTTTTGCTATTCCTTTGCATCCTGAGGACTCACCCAAATTTGCTTTCGGTATTCCCTCTATTCAGAGAGCCGCGCCAAAGGTATCAATGGGTTGTGTTACCCCAGGCCATGGCCAGTAGTCTAACTTTGTGCCAGTTGTATGTTTCCAGAGCCTTGCAGCCCCTAAGGGAGCAACATCCCCAGCTATATTCATTATATGGATGATATTCTTATTGCAGCCTCAAAGGAGTGTGATTTGCATGCAGGGTTGCAAACACTTTATGAGGTATTGCAATGGTCTGGTTTATTTGTTGTCCCTAAGAAAATGTAGACTACATTTCATTTTTAGTATTTGGACTATCAGCTCCTACAGACTGTAGTTCAACCACAAAAGATCACTCTTAGAATCAGCTCTACACTCTTAATGACTTTTAATGACTACAGCTTTTGGTAGACATTAATTGGATTAGACCATCAATGGGATTAACAATAGGAGAAAACCCTTATTTGAAATCTTAAGAGGTGACTCAAACCCCACATTTCCCAGGCTACTGACACCTGAAGGCTGTGAATGTCTTAGATTAGTTGAACAGTGGTTATCAAAAGTCCATCTGAATTATATTGATTATCACCAGCCTTTGCTTCTGCTGGTCTTTTGCACAGCCTTGCAGCCCAGTATAGTCTTTTGGCAAGAGGGACCTATTCTTTGGGTGCACAGACAAGCCTCTCCCAAAATGGTTGTGCAGCCCTATCATTTGGCTGTCCTGGAGGTGTTGTACACTGCCTACCTGGAAAGTCTTCAGACATTTGGCAAAATCCCTGATAAAGTGATTGTTCCATACAATAAAGAGCAGCTTAACTAGCTCCAGTTATTTAGCCCAGAATGGACCATCTTTTTAGCCACTCAGTCTGCTGAGTTTGACAATCATTTCCCCCCCATAAATTAGTAAAATTTTTTGAGGAACATCCGATTTACTTTCCTAAAATTGTTTTTGCTAGCTCCCCTAGATTGTACCCTTAATGTATTTACAGATGGATCCTCTAATGGCACAGCTGCTGTAGTCACAGCCCAGAAGACTGTTAAAATAAAAATACCCTACAAGTCCACACAAATAGTAGAATTGGCTGCCATTCATTTAGGTTACTTTTCCAGCTGAACCTATTAATCTTTTTACTGATAACATATATGTTGCTAAGTTTCTTCTCCTCTTGGAAACAGCAGGAAGTATAGCCACTACCTCTGCAGTTCATGAATTATTGACTAACATTCAATTACTTTTATGGAAAAGATCTCATAAAATTTATATTGTCCACCTTTGGACACATTCTGGCTTACCTGGCCCTCTTAGTGAAGGCAATGCACAAGCTGATCAAGTGACCCATGCTGTCTTAATCTCTCTCTCTCTCCCAGGATTCTTTGGCTTCTGCCCAGCAGGCTCATGATAAATTACATCCTAATGTTACTTCTTTGAGGCTAACATATAAAATTTCTGAGGAATAAGTTCTTAAGATTGTAAAAGCATGTCCTTTGTGTGCAGAACTTGCTCCTGTTCCTCATCTAGGAGTTAATTCTCAGGGTCTTTTGTCCAACCGTATCTGGTAGATGGATGTTACTCAGATGGCATCTTTTGGCAAATTGGGTTTTGTGCATGTTTCTGTGGATACTTATTCAGCCATGCTTCTCCCCTGCCCACTCAGGGGAAAAGGTAAAGGATGTAAAAAGCCATTGCCTTCAAGCTTTTGACTACATGGGGGCCCCAAAATTGATTCAAGTAGACAATGGACCAGCTTATATCAGAAAAGGCTTTCAATTATTCTGTGACAATTATGACATCCTTCATAAGACAGGAATACCTTACAGTCCCCAAGGACAGGCTATAGTGGAACGGGTTCACCAAACTCTGAAAGACTATATTCATAAAACAAAAAAGGGGGAGTACTCCCTGGGATATCCTTTCTAGTTTTCTCTATATATTAAATTTTTCTAACAACTGAATCACAAACTCAAACATCAGCTGCTCAGAGGCACTGGCAGCCCCGTGGCTCAACCCATACAATGGAAGGATGTATTTACAGGAACATGGAAGGGGCCTGAGCCAGTCCTCATTTGGGGGTGTGGACGGGTATGTGTGTTTCCGCAGGTTACCGAAAGCCCCATTTGGATTCCTAAATAGCTTGGGCATCCTATGAATGGGTCTCCTGACCATCAGCCATGGCCAACAGGTAAGGTGGGCCCTGATCAGGAATCCTCTGGTGCTGATGCCAGAAGGCCTGGATAGTCCCGTGTGGCTGTACTTCCTTTCCATTGACTGGGCTACAGAACAGCCAGCCATTTCCATTGATTGGAAACAAAATAATGTTATTGGTATGTGGAAACTATCTGGCAGTTTGTGTTTTATTTTTTGCTGAATTTTCTTTCTTCTTGTGCTGAATAGCCCGGTACTATGATTTATGGCCAGAGCACATTATTCATCATGTTGATGGCAACTGTGATCACTTTACAGGAATGTTAGCAAGGATTCTCAGGAGTTTTGTTTCTGGAATCCAGCCCAATGTAGTATAATGTCTATCTTCATGGGATGGTATCTCTGTGGACTTCATACCTGTTTAAATTTTGGACCCTTGACTGTGCAGGATTCTACCTTGTTTAATGGTGTAGCAAGATGGAAAACCAGAGCCATAATAGGGTTTCTCATGTGGCTGTCTGTGGCTAATTAATGATTCTGCCCTTAACTGTTCTAAAGTTTTGTGTCTTTTGAACAGCTGTTGGGCTAACGAGATGACGGCCACTGTGGCCCAGGTTTCGGGCTTGGTGCCTGTTCCAGGGAGTCAACTGGTGCTGAGCTGTCCCAACTGAGACTTTGGGATCACCTCAGGTGGCTGCTAATGTTACCGCTGCAGGCTCGTGACCAGCAGAGTTGCCACCAGTCAGATGACTGCTGTGGCCAGCACTGTTGATCCCCTAGCCAGATGGGTTGCCACTGCCTTAGAGATCCAGAATTCCCTATAGAATTTTCGCTAGGGCATTTTTCTGTTTGACCTGTAGACCTCCTTTTATAAGAACAGTCGGAGCATGTGGCTGGCTGCTCCCTTTCCTTTCATTATATTTGTACCACACCCCTGCCAGCCCAGCCACTTCCATATGGCCTAGGCTTGTTGAACAACTGGCCTTAGAAACTTCTGTAGCTGGAGGGCTTCTGTTGCTCTGCCTCTACAATAGGCATCAGCTGCAGCAGCAATGTAATATTGCTACTTGCCCAAGAAAGTGGGCTTCCTTCTAGAGCGGTATGTGTTAGCAGGCTATGGAAAGACCAGTGAGCCAGAGATGGGTAAGACAGGAGCCTGTCACAGTCAACCTAAGACAGAGGCCTTGTGTGCTGAGGCAAGTGTTCTTTATGCTGGGTAAGATGTGAATATGAGCTTCTGCATCCCAAGACAGGCCTGGTCTAGTTATATAGAAATGGGGGAGCTGTTGGGAGCTGAAGACCCCTGGCCCCTTGACTTTTTTTTACCTGCCTCAGATCCTTTGCCTGCTGGAGCAAACTGAGCAAAACAACTTGTTTACCTGTGCCTGCAGCTGCTCTGAGCATGAGACCCTGATGGCAGGGGAGTGATGGTCAGGCCTGCAATGAAAGATCCCAAGAGCTCAGGTGTAGCTATCAGTTAAGAATCCGGATGGGTCTCCTGTGCCCATTTGTTGTAGAGTACTTCCCACTTTCTCCTCTATCAAGCTCAGTGTGTTCAGATTAATATTGAGGTCTTTAATCCATTTGGACTTGAGTTTTGTGCATGGTGATAGATATGGATCTACTTTCATTCTTCTACAGGTTGACAGCCAGCTATGCCAGCACCGTTTGTTGAAGATGCCCTCTTTCTTCCATTGTGTACTTTTGGCTCCTTTATCAAAAATCAGGTGTTCATAGGTTTGTGGGTTAAGATCCGGGTCTTCTATTCGATTCCATTGGTCGACTTCTCTGTTTTTATGCCAATACCAAGCTGCTTTCAATACTGTAGCTCTGTAATAGAGTTTGAAGTCAGGGATGGTAATGCCTCCAGAAGTACCTTTATTGTATAAGATTGTTTTGGCTATCCTGGGTTTCTTGTTTTTCCATATAAAGTTGATTATTGTCCTCTCAATATCTGTGAAGAATTTTGATGGGATCTTGATGGGGATTGCATTGAATCTATAGATTGCTTTTTGTAGAATTGCCATTTTTACTATGTTGATCCTCCCAATCCACGAGCAAGGGAGATCCTTCCATTTTCTGGTGCCCTCTTCAATTTCTTTCTTCAAAGACTTAAAGTTCTTGTCAAATAAATCCTTCACTTCCTTGGTTAGAGTTACTCCAAGATATTTTATGCTATTTGTGGCTATTGTGAAAGGTGATACTTCTCTGATTTCCCTCTCTGTTTCCTTATCCTTTGTGTATAGGAGGGCAACTGATTTTTTGGAGTTGATCTTGTATCCTGCCACGTTACTGAAGGAGTTTATCAGCTGTAGGAGTTCTTTGGTGGAGTTTTTGGGGTCGCTTATGTACACTATCATATCATCTGCAAATAACAAAAGATCCTCCTGGATATTGGAAGTAGACAAGATCGCTGGGCAAAAATTGGGAACTTGGGGGTGGGGTGGGATGGGGCCAAGGGCAGATGGGGAGAGAAAAGTGTGAAGGGGAGAATGGGGAGAGCTCGGGGGAATGGGATGCTTGGGATATAGGAAGGGTGGATATGGGAGCAGGGTAGCATATATCTTAATTAAGGGAGCCATCTGAGGGTAGTCAAGAGACTTGACTCTAGAGGGGTTCCTGGGTATCCAGGGAGATGCCCCCAGCTAGTTCCTTGGGCAGCTGAGGAGAGGGAGCTGGAAAAGGCCAGATCCTATAGCCATACTGATGAATTTCTTGCATATCACCATAGAACCTTCACCTGGCGATGGATGGAGAAAATGACAGAGCCCCACATTGGTGCACCGGACTGAGCTCCCAAGGTCCTGATGAGGAGCAGAAGGAGGGAGAACATGAGAAAGAAAGTCCAGGACCATGAGGGGTGCTTTCACCCATGGAGATGGTGGGACAGAACTAACGGGAGATCACCAACTCCAGTTGGAACGGGACTGATGGAACATGCGACCAAACCGGGCTCTCTGAATGTGGCCGAAGGTGGAGGCTGACTGAGAGGCCAAGGACAATGGTGATGGGCTTGGATTCTACGGCGTGGACGGGCTCTATGTGAGCCTTGTCAGCTTGGTTGCTCACCTACCTGGACCTGGGGGGAGTGGGGAGGACCTTGGACTTAATATAGAGTAGGGAACCCTGATGGTTCCTTGGCCTGGAGAGGGAGGGAGGGGGTATGGGTAGAGGGGAGAGGAGGGAAGGGGGAGGAGGAGGGGAAGAGATGAAAATTTTCAATAAAAAAGAAAAAGAAAAAGAAAGAATCCGGATGGGGAGAGCTTGGGGGAATGGGATGCTTGGGATATAGGAAGGGTGGATATGGGAGCAGGGAAGCATATATCTTAATTAAGGGAGACATATTAGGGTTGTCAAGAGACTTGAATCTTGAGGGGTTCCCAGGTATCCAGGGAGATGCCCCAGCTAGTTCCTTGGGCAGCTGAGAAGAGGGAGCCGGAAAAGGCCAGGTCCTATAACCATACTCATGAATATCTTGCATATCACCATAGAACCCTCACCTGGCAATGGATGGAGATAGAGACAGAGCCCCACATTGGAGCACCGGGCTGAGCTCCCAAGGTCCGGATGAGGAGCAGAAAGAGGGAGAACATGAGAAAGAAAGTCAGTACCGTGAGGGGTGCATTCACCCACTGAGACAGTGGGACAGAACTAATGGGAGTTCACCAAGACCAGTTGGAATGGGACTGATGGAACATGAGACCAAACTGGACTCTCTGAATGTGGCTGACGGTGGAGGCTGACTGAGAAACCAAGGACAATGGTGATGGGCTTGGACTCTATGGTGTGGACAGGCTCTGTGTGAGCCTTGTCAGTTTGATTGATCACCTTCCTGGACCTGGGGGGAGTGGGGAGGACCTTGGACTTAACATAGAGTAGGGAACCCTGATGGCTCTTTGGCCTGGAGAGGAAGGGAGTGGGGGTATGGGTGGAAGGGTGGGGAGGGAAGGGAGAAGAGGAGGGGAGGAGATGGAAATTTTTAAAATATTAAAAAAATAAAAGACTGCACAAAAAACAAAAAAAAAAAAAGAATCTCTATATAAGCTTACCTGGAGCACAATAAAGTTGACATTCTTGTTTCAAGGATGACCCGTGTCCCCGTCTGTGTGTGTGTGTTTTTAAGTCTCCAGCCTAGTTCCCAGCTTGCATACCGTCCCATAGTGCAGGCACTACAGACATTGTTTTCCTTGAAGGTTGGTTAGTTATAAACAGACTGAGTGTATTGTATGTAAGCTGAATGTGTACATAGGTTCTAAATAATGTCATAGCCTATTGTTAACATGGTTACAGGTTGAACAACAGTTTGATTTGTAAAGGCAAATTCCAAATAGCATTTCTCAGAGAAAAAGCATTCCACGTTTAGTCAACTCTCCAAGGTTTTTTTTTTTAATGTATCTTCTTAATACTAAAAATACATAACACTTGCATCAACTAGGATTACATTTGTCTGAATACAATGGAAAGAATCCAAAGTGAGAATTCATTGTTGTACATGTAAGAACTTGGGGTTTAGTAGGGAGTATTTCATGACATCCTAAACCTGGGAGAGACCGAGAGGTCAAGGCATCTGATACGGTCCCATATCAGGTGAGTGGACAGAACCTGGGCTTCTGGGAGAATAAGATAAACTTTGTAGCCTCACCTATGGAATTCTGAGTAGCTTCTAATTTTAGCTCAGCTGGAACTTGCCTTTTTTCTCCTTATCTTCCTTTCTCAGGATTCTTTGACTCCGTTGTTTGCTTTATCTCCTCCTTGCAGCATCCATGTAAAGAAATACCCCTCTTACTCTTCCCGGGGAAGACAGCAGATGTCAGAAGTACAGAAGTGTCTGCCTTTGAGGTGGGGCAGGTGCCTGCTTATAGCCTTTGCATAAAGTCATAAGCCATTGTCCTGAGCTTGCAATGGGAGTGTAAATGCAGGTAACCAGAGACTATTACAAGATGCAATAAGAGTTCCATTTACTTTAATATTTTCTTGGTGTTTCAGGTTTCTTCCTCTACTGTAGTTGGAGGCTGCTCCTTTGTTTCCCAGCCGCCCAAACCCGAAATATGCACACAGAAACTTTATTAATTAAACACTGCTTGGCTTATTGGCTTATGCATATTTCTAGCTAGCACTTATATCTTAAATTAACCCATTTCTGTTAATCTGTGTTTTGTCACATGGTTGTGACCTACCAGTAAGGTTCCATCCTGGTGTTCAGTGTCTGTCTCCTGCAGTAGCTACATGGCTTCTTCTTGACTCTGCCTACTCTCTCCTCCTCTATCTGCTTGGAATTCCCACCTTACCCTATTCTGCACTGCAATAGGCCCAAAGCAACTTCTTTATTAACCAATGGTATTCACAGCATCCAGAGGAGAATCCCACATCACTCTATCAATAACTGCTAAGTTATACTAATATCGCAAGTAGGCAATTGGAATGATAGAAAAGGATGTGGGCTTTTATTTCAGATCTACTAGATATATTTTGAACCAACTCTTGAATTAATTGCTTTTCTGCTACTGTGTTAAGACAGCCTGACCTAGGGAACTTGCAGAAGAAGAGTTTATTTGTTTTCATGATTCCAGAGGGATAAGTGTCTGTCATGTTGGAAAAGCATGACAGCAAGTAACAGGCATGGCAGCAGGAAGCAGAGAAAACTACAAAGATGGAGGTTAGGCTATGAACTCCAGGGCTTTCCCCCAGTGACATACTTCTTCCAGCAAGGCTGCACCTCCCCATAACCTCTCAAAATGGACCACCAATGGGGCCAAGTGCTCAACTGCTGGGGTCTATGGAGAGCATTTCTCACTTCAATTGCCAGTCACTGATCAGTCAGTCAGGCCTAATCATTGAGCTCCAGGTCAATGAGAGACTGAATTCCTAAATAAGGTGGACCACACTTGAGTAACAACACTTTAGGTGATCCTCTGGCCTCTGCACTTGTTTGCACACACATGCACAACCACACACACACACATGTACACACAAGTAGAACACTTTTAATCTGCCCTAAAAAGGCATGCAATGTCTTGTAATGTCTTTCTCTGTCCTGCTACCTCCTAAATAGGGACATGAAGACTTATTAATTATGAATCTCTACATCTTAGGCTTGTTCATAACTAGCTATTATAACTTAAATTAACCCATTTATATTAATCTATGTTCTGCCACATTGGCTCTTGGCTGTTACCTCTCCTCCTGCACATTCTGCTTGCTCTGTATCTTCTGAAGACTCCTCCTTTCTTCTTCCCATAGCCCCCTCTGTCCCTGAAAGCCCCTTCTATATCTCCTGCTTAGCTATTGACTGATCAGCTCTTTACTAAACCAATCACAGTGACACATCTTCACACAGTCTACTAATATCCCACAACAACGTCTTTTGGAATTTAAAAAAGTAAAATCCAACCTTTCAAGAAGATCTGAGATGCCTGTCTGCTGTTGCTTATAGAAGTAGAAGGCTTTAGGCATGTAGTCAGTAACTCAGTTGATGAACGAACCTTTCTATTGCATACACACTTCACACTGTAGCAGCTGCTAGAAAGGTAATAAAGTTCCTACTTTCATGAACCTCAGATTCCAAATCTAGACAGGATAGTAAAATGATTCCAGATAATAAGTACAGTGGGAAATATTAAATGAGATTTTATGATACAAATAAACTCCAAGAAAATAAAGGAGGCAAACAAATAACACAAAAAGCTTTAAGCTGTTTGGTCAGAAAAAAAAAAATCCTGAGTGACACGGACGAGAGAGTCATAGAAAATCTATATTTGTATTTGGAGCACTGTCCCTGTGTCATGAGCCATGTTAATATAAGTCTATTTAGCTTCTACTTAGGTTCTTCTTCAAGTCTTAGTTGGTCATAGGTTTACAGTTACAAGTTTATCACCTATCTCAATCCCTGCCCCAAATTTAGAGAACCCTAAACTTTAAAGTTTATAAAGATTAATTTTAAATCATTGTTTGGACAGAATTTTCTAAAATAAATAAATAAATAAATAAATAAATAAATAAATAAATAAATAAATAAATAAAGCTCCAGTAGACATGAGATGATTATCAAGCAATTCTAAAGTAAATAAGCCTTGTGGTCAAATACACTTGAGAGTCAAACCATAAAGTTTGATGATGGAGAAGTTCTAACACAGGATAATTCACATCCTGTTTATCCCAAAGTTTCATTTAGTTATTTTATAATGTCTTATTTTGTATTTATTTTTCCCATCTGTTTGTACCTGATAATAGTAAAAAGTAGTTTAGGAAATTCTGTTATAGTATAAAAGCCCCAGAAGTTTGGGACAAAGGGAAAAGAGAAAGATAATTCTTTGGACACAAGCCTTGTCTTTTCTATGAGATATGCACACTAACTTTTTCTTTTCAAATGTCTTGCTGTAGAGCCCAGGCCACCCTTAAACTTGAACTATTCCCATTTTAGCTTCCCAGTTCTGTGTTTAGAGGTGAGAGCTACCATACCAGACTGGGATACTTACACCGATTTACTAGGAACCTAAAGAAGTTGTGGGCATCACACCCTATGTATCACTTATGCTGACTAAATCCTCTGAGTAAAGAGACTTGCTACATTTAGTTTTTGACTCCTAAAAGCAGCAAAACTGTTCTTGTTTATTAGTAGGATACATTTGGGTTTTCTCTGTTACCTTAATGAGTATAAGTCCATTCAAGCTGACTTTTTTAACTATTAAATTTTGTTGTCTTGATAAAGACAAGCAGTAGAATACAGTTGCAACTTCATGAGCGTTGACAGGTGAGTACCATATTTACCATATTTAGTCATTCCATAACTTTAATTAAAGTTGATCTTTGGAGAATTATTCAACATTTTCAAATGTCACTGTATTAGTGTTTCTGTGATAAAATGTGTGACCAAGAGCAACTTAAGAAAAAGCTGATTCTGCCTTATGGTTCCAGAAGGCTAGATATCCATAATGATAGAGAGATCATAGTATGACAGTAGGAGTTGGGATCTGAGAGATCATACCAGATCAATTTCACATGGAAAGCAGAGGGTGGGAGGGAGGGAGCTACAATTGGGGTCAGGCTATAAACTGTCAAAGCCTGCTCCTATGATATACTACCTCTCTCAATGATCCACGGTTTAAATGTTTCATAACCTCCCCAAAGAACACCACCAACTAGAGACTGGTTTTCAAAAACATGAGCCTTTGGGACATTTCTCATTCAAACCACAATATCTTCTCCTCCCCTAGACATGCAGTGGAATGTGACAACAACTTCATGGGCCTTGAACAGGTGAACCTTTAGCTCTGTGACTCAATGACTTACTAGAAGTGATTTTAGGTAGGTTGTTTAACCTTTCCAAATATAACCTTTCTGATACGCAGTTAAGATACCATCTCTGCCTTTTGGAAGGGCCCATCTGATGTCAGAGGCCCACAGAAGGGGCCATTTCAGCCCATTCTGAAATGTTTACATGAGGTGTCTGTCTTCTTCCTTCTCTCTTTGCAGTCCCACCTGGATACTTGCAGGATATCACCATTTGCTGTTTTCTCCTACAGTGATGGCTCATGAAGTACTGATTTATAGGTTCAATTAGTGAAGAAATAAGAATAGCGTCCTGTGTTATCAGTGTGAAATGAGCTATTCAATTATTGCTGTGCAAGATTTACAGTGCTCTGAGCCAGAATTGGTCTACAATGCTCCATTCCTATCTCACTTTAAAGAAGTTAAGGGAGTTTCTAGCCTGCTGTGGGAGTTCCTTCCGCTCCTTCAGCCAACAGCCTTTAAGATACCAGCCCACTTGGGCATGGTCTCTTTGGCTTGAAAAAGCAGCGGTAGCCATGCAAGCTCCCTCTCTCTTGCTTCAGGCTCTGCTTCTGGCTACCAGACTCTTTTCCTGGTCATGCAAAGGGCTGTTGTCTAGGACGGTGATCTGTAAGTTTTTCCTTTAAATAAATAACCCTTTTATTAATCATAATTCCAAACTGGTGTGGAATTGTTTTGTGAATTACTCCTTTACCTGGCGCCCAACATTTGACAGTGCTACTACAAGACCTGTTTTGGGTACGAGCTGCACAAGATGGTTCCAACTTGGTTACCTGAAATGGTACACATCTTATACAACATTCTGGCCAGACCTCCACAAAATACTCAGAGACTGTTTGCAATCTTACAAGACAGTAATCTTGAAATTTAACCATCATTTTACTTTCACAGGATCCCCTAGAAAGAACATCGCCCCCATGACAGCTGGAAATAATTCTAGAGAACAATGTTTCCTCTCGCAACAAAGTTTGTCCTCAGGTTTAGGGACATCATTTAGGGGTTGATTATAATTGGTATATGGTTGAGGGTTGGGGAGGAATTTTATAAGCTCAGGGAATTTTTTTTTAAAAAAGGAAAAATTGGATGATGGGAAAATAGATTGGTATTTGTGGGTTATTGTTTATAGACAATTACATTGGCATAGATTCTTGTATATGGATAAAAAGTTAAATTATACTGAATATTGCATGCATGCATGCTTCTATCTCTGTTTAAAACATTTTTAATGTATTGATATATATATATTTACCATATTGCAGTGTACATTTCTACCTCTGATTAAGATACTTCTATATCATTTATATATTGATATATATTTACCATGTTGCAGTGCACATTTCTACCTCTGATCAAGATATTTGTACATTGTTTACATTTGGAGGTCATTTTCCTCATTTTTTGCACAGTTGTTTATTGGCTTAGTCTTTAAGTTAGATAGGTATTAAGAATCATAGGTTAATAGTCATCTATGTTTGTCATATTTATAGTTAGACTAATCGGGTTTTTTAAATACACAGAGATTATATTCTGTATGAATAGATAATCTTCAACCTCTTCAAAGAGCTGTAGAAAATGGCATTTAATCTAACTTAGAATTCAGTGGTAGCGAGACACAATCACTCCTGGCAACACTATTGCCACATAGGAACACTAATCTATTCCCGAGAGATTGTTGAGCACCAAATCTCAACAAGTGTGTTAAAGTCATTATATCAACTGTATAGTAAATAATATGGACCTCCTCCAGCTGCTCACTCTACCACAGCATTCTAGAAGATAAGATAGTCTTACACAACTATACTGTGTCCAGTGGTCCACACACTATTAAATACAGCCACAACGTAGCTTTGGTAATAAATGATTAAGAACATCATTTTCCTCAAGCAGTAATAGGTGATGAAGAACAAAATGTATTTTCACACCTTATAGAACATCTATGAAGGCTCTTAAGCCTGTTTGAACACATACAGGAACCACCGCATTAAGTCATTACTAATATTAACCCAAAGTCAAACCAGTGGTATGCTATTTTGGTTAGAAGGCTTAATTTTTATTGTTGTAGATTTTAGGTCCATGGAATACAACATCACATTTATAATTTTGCCTTGAAGAGAGTAAAGCAGTGTATCACAGTCACTGGAAGATGTGTGGCCATTGCATTGATTACCCGTTCTCTTCCAGATGCCTTGTACGCTGGTAGAAATGAATGGGATGAATTAATAAGTTCTGTGTCATTAGATGATTGTGGGACAATAAATGACAACCAGAGATGGAAGTATCCTGGTTATAATAGGCCATGATAATTCTACAAGCACTGTGTTGGAGTTGCAACTTTTCATTGATCAAAAAATACCTTTTGCCATCTCTTGTGACCCGAACAATACACCGGGCACAACTGGAAAGCTGGAAAAACTGAAGTTTCCATTTTTACTATCAAGGCTTCTCTACTTGAGACAAAGTAGAAAAGTTGGAGAAAGGAAATAGACACTAATGTAGTCAAGAAGCCAATATACATGTTAAATGCTGTGAAACTCTTACAAGGTTGTGGTTTGTTGGTGAAATAAAAGTGATATTTTAGGCAATTTTATGGAGAAAATAAATATCCAGCTTTCAAGTATGGGAAGAATTAGATTGGAAGTTGTGGAGCTAATAATTGAGGGATGTAATCTTGGCATACAGTGGTTCCAAGAACAAAGTGCATTCCATGGTTGGACATATGAGCGTGGAGAACATTCCTGAAACAAAAACGGAACTCACATAGGAATGTAAAATAATACTGTTTGAAATAGAAACAATCCAGTCATTCAGCTTTGCAGTGTGGACTTGGATCTTGACTGGCTGGGACGGCACAGACGCTTAGTCCCAGCACTCAGGAAGCAGAGGCAAGTGAATCTATCTGAGTTCAAGACAGTTTGCTTTTTAGTAAGTTCTAGGTTATCCAGTGCTACAGTGTGAGACCTTGTCTCAAAAAACAAAACAAACAAAAACTCCACAAAACAAAAATCCAGTAGCTCATTTGATTTTCCTAGATAACTGCAATAGTTGAATTTACCTCGGGGGTTAAGGAACTTCCTGGTTATGGTTATAAAAAAATTCTGTTGGTTCTCTTATTGAGGTTAAGTCTCTTCAGTAAGATTTTCCTCCTCCTCCTCCTCCTCCTCCTCCTCCTTCTCCTCCTCCTCCTCTTCTTCCTTCTTCTTCTTCTTCTTCTTCTTCTTCTTCTTCTTCTTCTTCTTCTTCTTCTTCTTCTTCTTCTTCTTCTTCCTTCTCCTTCTCCTTCTCCTTCTCCTTCTCCTTCTCCTTCTCCTTCTCCTTCTCCTTCTCCTCCACCTCTTCCTCCTCTTCCTCCTTCTCCTCCTCCTCTTCCTCCTCCTCCTCCTCCTCCTCCTCCTCTTCTCCTCCTCTTCTTATTCCTTCTCCTCCTCCCTCTCCCTCCTTCCTCCTCCTCTTTCTCCTTCTTCCTCCTCTTCTTTTTACTCCTTCTTCTCCTTGTAGGTAAAGACAAAAACCTTCTTTGAGTATCTAGATGGAAAAAAGATGAGAGTTCACTATATCTCTTAACTGTCAAGAAAGATACCAATCATAATACTGTTTTTCAAAATAGAAAGGATGCTTCGACTATCCCTTTTCTTCATTTTATTGTTTTGGAAAATAAAAAGCAGAAGCTTTAGGTAATAATGACTAATGACTCTTTCTTCAATCAAAAATTATCATTTGGGGCTGGGAAATGTCTCAGAAAGTAAAATTCTTGTCACACAGATGTGAGTACTCAAATTAGAATCTTCAGAACCCATATAGAACTGAGCACATGAAAGTACATCTGTAATACCAGTGGTCCTCCAGAGGCTGGTGGGATAGCTAGCTTGGCATCCACAACAGCAAAACAAGAGACTATTCTCAAACAAGGTGGAAGGTAATACTCAAGGTTGTGCTTTGACCTCCACATGCACACATATACAAACACACACCCACACAATGATGAATACAATTTAAATTAAGATTTCTAGAAGAATAGAATCAATATGATGAGCATGTGTGTGTTCAGATTACTTTGAAATATAAACATCTGTCTCACACATAAGAGGCTAAGAATACAATAGTTGCTTAGTCCTCGAGACTCAGTGCCTCAGCAGCCAGAGTTCCACAGTGCTGTCTTCACAGTGGAGATGCTGACAATTCATAGTTGCTCTGTCCATGTGGCTAACTGCCTCAGTAGTCCCAATCTGTCTTCTAAAATCTGTAGGGGTCTTGGAGAGCTGCTGGTCCTTTGTCAAGGATGGCAGCCTGGAAATGCTGGTTCTGTATCAGTGAAGGAATCAGCAGCAGTGGCAGGATAAACTAACCTGGCAGTGAAAGGGAGTGCCAAGCAAGCCAAAGAATTTATGTTTTACATCCTCTGGCACCTAAACAATATTCCACAGAGGACAGAACAGTAAGATAAACTTCATCCAATATGTTCACAAGCATTTATATATAATAATTATTGGGTTATAATTTTACCATATACTTGTTAAATTACCATATCTGCCTTTTAATAAAAATGTATTTTCCAATCTCTGTGTCATAATGATAAAATCCATGTTATTCCATGTTAAATGTAACAATTTTTAAAATCCCATGTGTATTCAACTTCTTGCAATTTAAAATATTAACTTGACTAAAAAATTACATGAGGAATATTTATTTCCTATGGAAACATTGAAAAATACAGATAAGGACCCAATTGCAATTCTGTGTCCAGAGAAAACCATGGAGATATATTCTATACACCCTTGTTGTGCATTATAGATGTATTTTAATCAAACAATAGAATTTTAATCTTTTCTGGTATGCTACTTTTAATTAGCCTTTTAAAGCAAGTCTTGAAACCATATACCTTACCTCAGTTTTGAGTTTAAGGAAAAACAGTGTTGGAGACATCTATGGTGAGTTGTTTAAACCATTCCATAAAATGCAAAACCTTATCCAAATTGTATGTCCCAAACCACAGACCTTGCCTGAAAAAAGTGCATTTGGCTGTAGATATGGAGCAATGTGAAGCCCTTCCCCAGTTCAATCTGATGGTATTATCAACTCCTATTTTAAGCTTGTTTATGGAACTAGAATAATACCGAACTTAGATATATAAAGGTGATTACAGCAGGAGAAATTTGACCTTTGGAAAAAAATCCTTTCCTGTATAAACAAAGGTCTGGAATGTTTGAAAAACCTATAAGCCAGTCAATTTCTTTTTGATTTATTTTAAACCTGAGTAAACAAGGCAGGTCTATTTTATTTTAGAAGTAGAAAAATGGAAATGCCTCAGTTCTCCAAACATATTTTTAGGAGGTGCCTTTGGATAGTGTGAGCTGTGTCATGGCTGTGCTTTGTGATCATGGTCCTGCCCATCCTCCCTGTAGCCCAATTGCTTCACTGCAGTGATGGATGCACTCTCCCATGGTCCTGACCATCCTCCCTGCAGCCCAATTGCTTCACTGCAGTGATGGATGCACTCTCCCATGGTCCTGACCATCCTCCCTGCAGCCCAATTGCTTCACTGCAGTGATGGATGCACTCTCCCATGGTCCTGACCATTCTCCCTGCAGCCCAGCTTCACTGCAGTGATGGATCCACTCCCCCATGGTCCTGTTCATCCTCCCTGCAGCCCAACTGATTCACTGAATTGATGGATCCACTCCTTCATAGTCCTACCCATCCTCCCTGCAGTCCAAGGGCTTCACTGCACTGATGGATCATGAATCCACTCCCCTATGGTCCTGTTCATCCTCCCTGAAGCTCAATTGCTTCACTGCACTGATGGATCCACATCCCCATGGTCCTGTTCATCCTCCCTGCAGCCCAACTGCTTCACTGCACTGATGGATCCACTCCCCATGGTCCTGCCCATCTTTCCTGCAGTCCAACTGCTTCACTGCACTTATGGATCCACTAGCCCCATTCTGACCTAGGTGGTTCACTGCCCTCCATCCTGGTGACCCGAGGATCCCATTCCCACATCCTTATTTTTACATTTGTTTTCCCAGGGACTTCCCATTGTCTCTCATTCTTGTTCCATCATGATTTCCAGTCACAGCTACCCTGCAACCTCACTGCATCCTCCCTGGGTTTCCATCCCACCTGCTATCTTCATCAGGATGGCACTATCTCTGCAGGAGCCCCTGTGGCAGATCCTCACTGTTGTGCATCTGGGCTTACATCTCTACTAGACTCACGGCACAGCCATGTGAACCTATTACATGT
Organism: Arvicola amphibius; assembly: GCF_903992535.2. Taxonomy (NCBI): domain Eukaryota; kingdom Metazoa; phylum Chordata; class Mammalia; order Rodentia; family Cricetidae; genus Arvicola; species Arvicola amphibius. The sequence goes on along the minus strand of NC_052055.2, from coordinate 74,016,429 downwards.
AAGAGCTCAGAGAACACCTGCGGATTTATAAATAATTAGGAAATGGGTTTGAATAATTTTTCTTCAAAGAACCATGTATTAAAGGTTTGGTTTCCCAGGTTGTGGCACTATTGAGATATGGGGGACTTTGAGGTAAGCAGATCTGTGCAGCTACTCACTTCTACTGCAATGGGCAGCCTTGTCACAGGTACACAGGTGGGACAAAGGCCTTGAGGGAAACTCCATTCCCAAGCTTATGCGCCAACAGTAAAGATATTGTATAAAAATTGACATCAGGCTGTGTGTGCAAGGTGAATGTCAAAAGTGAATGAATTTCACAGTTCAACTTTGTTGTCAGCCTGAACACGTCCCATTATGCAAACATAAATGTTCCCAAACCCGGAAACTGCCCCTGAAATCCCAAGCTCTTTGACCTCAAACATTCTGGGTGGGAAATATTACGAACTATTTTGTATATTCTGGTGTTGGGGCAGGAACAAAGGGCCTGTGGCAGGCTGTGTAAGCACCACCCCACTGAACTACAAACACAACCCCGAGTACACTACTTTGAAAGCCAAATAACTATCAGTTGCTGTAACTTCGTGCATAACTTAACTTTGCTCTGTGGACCACTTAGGCTTCAAGCTCCTCATGGTCCCCTAACACCCGGCCCCTTGACTATTGGTGTTACCGGTTCTGGAAACCCTCACATTAGTAATGGCCTTTGTTGCTCTGTGACCTGAGGTGTTGTTTTGTACTGGAATGTTTTGCTTCTGGGAAAACTTCTAAGCTAAGCATCCAGGAGAGTTGAATGAACTACTTGCTCGCCATTAGGTTAAGACTGGCTCCAGTTCAAAGAACGTTTCGTTAGGTTTTTTTTTTTTTTTTTTGTTACTATAACAAATATCCAAGATAATCAGCTTATAAAGTAAAAAAGATTATTTGGGCTCACAGTTTTGGAGGCTCAATATCCTGACTGACTGGCCTTTGCTGAGAGATCAGACAGCGGCAGAAGTACATGGTGCTGGTGTACCACGCCTCCTCCCATCACCAGAAAGCAAAGGGGACTGAGGATGGGGATCCTGTGATCCCCTCCAAGGACAAAACCGATGGCCTAAAATCCTCCCATCGGGCCTCACCTTTTAAAGTTCCCAAAATTGATTCTCTGGGGACCAAATCTGGAACACACGGGGCGTTGTGGGGGAGGGGAACTTGATGCTGAGGCTGCACAAGAACGAAGCAGTTTAAACAAAGAGCATCCCCCAAGCCATCTGCTGCAGCAGGGCCCTGACCCAGAAGTGTATGAGCTGGCAGCTCATCAGTCCAGACAGGGACCTGCGTACGCAACAGTCTGGCTGTAAGAAACCACCTTTCGCCTCAGTTTCCTCACCCGTAATTTGGACGTGCTGCTCTGCTGGCCGTAGGGTTCGTGTGGAACTACACTCAGTATAACTAGCCTCCCTCCCCCCACCCCCGAATAACATTGCTACTCCACAGATGCTCGTTCTGCTTTAAAAAGATGGATTTTGTTTTAATTATGTGTGTAGGGTGGTGTGTACACGCGAGTGCAGGAGCCATTGAAGACCAGAAGCAGAGCGCTCGCCCCGGAGCTGGTGTTACAGGTGCGTGGGAGCCGCCAAATGTGAGTCCTGGGGCCTGGACTTGGGACCTCTGAAAGAGCAGTACATGTTCTTAACTGAGCATCTCTCCACCCCAGGAGATAGTTATTCTTAGGGAAAGGATGATATGTTTTCTCTTCTTTAATGAAAGGAATTCTAAAAAAATATAGAAAATCCCTACAGGGAAAAACAAGAAATTAAAGGTTTCCCATATTGTCACTTTCAGATATAAAGTTATCAGCTATGATGATTGTTTTTAAAGTAATTATCTGATGTGTCATTTTGCCTGTTTATCCCTATCCTTCTTCCCCTCTGTTTTCTCTGTATATGTTTATATAAATTTCAATTTTTACATGAAATGCTATGTGTAATGACTTCAGAAAACATCGTATCTTGTATCGAGCTTTCATAATATGGTATTTTAATGTATTCAAGTAATTATGTGCGTGATTCAGAATGTTCCAGTGTTATTTGGAAAGCAACTAAGCCAATAAGGGCATATTTGGCAGTTTGGAGAATCAAATGTCTTTCAAATGCGTTCACAAGGAAAGAAAAATGTGGGAAAGGTGACTTCCTGCCCCGACTACTCATACAGTAAAAGCAGGAAGCATCAAGATACCATGCCGAGAGCTTTTAAAGGGCTAAAGATAGCATTAAGAGCATTTAGACACCCATGTTCCCTTTGGAGGAGGAATTTGATTACTCAGTTTTGTGAAATGGAACAATAAATTATTTTCTCTCATTTCTTACTTCGTGTGTATCTACATATAAGATATAGAGGTTTGGAACTGGAACCTTGACTGTTTCTACAGATTTAGCCATGGCCCTACCAAGACAAAAGCGAATCTCCAGCTCTTTGTAAATTTCACCCGGACCCTAGAACAGGCGTGTTCCTGCCAGAAAGAGAGGCAGGAGAGGAGGAGAGGGAGGGAGAAGGAGTGAGGCGAGAGCAATCTGTAGACAAAGGGAACTGCTCCGCAGCTTGCTGGCTAAGGAGGGAGAGGACAGGCACATGGCCAGCCCAGGAGGTGGTTGAAGATCAGGTGGTATGTGTTGCCATTCTGCAAACCCAAGAGCCAAGTAGGTAGACTCCAGCTCAACTCTGCTGTTTCTGTAGCCTCATGTAAGCTCACATTCGTGTCCCTCGGCAGGACTCTGCCTAAATGTGTCTCCGTCATCGAGTTCTATTGAATTCTGTTAGACTGTATGTCAAGTGCTCAGAAGAGGGTCTGGGATGTTCACTGAGTGAAGGCTAGCCGCTGTCACCTCCACCATCACCGTCCTCATCGCTCATCAGCAGCCACTGCTCTTAGGACCTCTCGGGTCTCGGACCTCCAGGCTCTGCTTGGGTCTCCCGCATAGAATGTCTGCAGGTAGGAAGCTCTGGGCCATGTGGGTGTGGTAAGGAAAAGAACTGAATGGAAGCTGCGTGAACTGTTTACATCCATGCCACTATCATCTTTCCCGACCACACAAGGGAATTACATAGAGATTCAAATTAACATTGAAATTAGAACATTAGAATTAAAGTCAGTTGTGGTGGTGTTTGTTGGTCTAACATGCCAAACTGGCAGGGGCGCAGGACCTAGAGGTCAGCCTGGGCTGCACTTTGGAATGGAAGAAATGGCTCAACAGTTAAGAGTGTGCACTAGAGGGGTGTTGGGTGGGCCTCTCCTATTTGATTTGCTTCCTAACACCCCAGGCAGACGTTCCATGGAGACCTGAGACATGGATCCACGAGGGATAAAGGAACACTTGATTGCTGGACTCGGAACATTAGAATGTAAGACCCTGGGCTTTAGGCCTAACTGAGGCACTGAAATCAGAAAGCTGACTGTGGAAACAGGTGCCTGGCCCCGGCCTCCCTGAGGTCTGTTGCTCAGCTCATAAGCACAGCCGAGAAACTGGAACGCGGTGTCAACAGTTCCCATGCTTCTGTGTGGGCACAGTTTACAGATCTTGTGCTTACATGAGTATTTTGGAAAACAGTTTGTATTCAACCTCATGAAAGAAGATTACTTTGGGGGAAACTGAGGCAGACTAACCATCGGCTGTCATTAAAATTATTATCTGGTATTACTTCTGCATAGCAATGGCATTCTGTGTGATATTTACATGTGTGCATACACGGTGCACTGTTAGAATCCAGCCTCTCATTTTCCATAGGCCAACATGTTCTTCTCGGTCCTTAGATCAGTCCTCTCTGTTCAGTTGATACATTTTAGTTTCCACAATGAGAGACCATTGTGCCTTAAGGAAATGTCCTTCACTTCCATCCATCCTACCGCAAGTGATGGACTGCCAGTCTTCATAGCCAGGGGTAACCTCCATTGTGTATGTAACTGCATGAAACTTTTAGCTTTACCATCACTTGTTGATGGGCTCTGAGGCCGAGTCCCTATCTTAGATATCTATTGAGAACAGTGTTACAGTTACCATAGCTAAGAAAGTATCACTTCTATGCTGACATCATTCCCTTTGGTTATCTCTCTAGAGTTGGGACATAGGGGTCAAATGGTAGTTCTGTCTTTAGCTTTTGAGGACCACGCCCCTAATTGTTCTTCCAAATGCTGTACTGACATGTCCACCCACAGTATGCAGAAGTCCCTTGTGTTTCCATATTGTTGCTAGTGGTTCTTTTCATGACAGCCATTGCAATTGGGGCGATTTCTCACCTGTCATTTTGATTTACATTTCCCTGATGTCTAAGGATATTGAGCCTCCCTCTACATATTTGTCCCATATTTTTAAAAATAAGAGGCATCTACTTGTATCCTTTGCCTATTTCTAAATTGGATTTCATGATTTCCTGCTAGTTTTTTTTTTTTTTTGAGTTCTTAATATCTTCTAGCTATTAGCCTTGTCTGAGAGGAATGGTTGCCAGGTATTTTCTCTTCCTGCAGGTCTTCTCTTCCCTCTGCTCATGGTTTCATTTCAAAGCATGGGTGACTACTTGTCACCTTACACTTTGGTTTCCCGTGTTTTTCTGGTCCTATCCAGAAAAGTCCTTGTTGGCGCTTTTGGTGCTTTGAAGTGTTTCTTATGTCCTTCTAATAGATCTAGACTTTCAGGCTCTCACATAGGTTATTGATTCATCTTGACTTGATGATCAGACAGGGTGGGTTGGCCATCTCCAATGGCTTGGCTTGGGCACTCACTGTTCCCAGACTGGAGGTATGCTATCCAGTATATGTTAAAAAATCAGTTGACTATAACATCACTGCGGCATGGATGTGGGAGGGACACAGGAGGTCCCACCCTAGCTGAGGAGCTACTGGCAACTGAAGGCTTCTGAGGAAATGAGAACCATTTTTATTTAGGACTGCAGCAGGTTACTCTTTTTTAAAAATATATTTATTTATTTATTATGTATACAATATTCTCTCTGCCTGAAGACCAGAACAGGGCACCAGACCTGATTACAGATGGTTGTGAGCCACCATGTGGTTGCTGGGAATTGAACTCAGGACCTTTGGAAAAGCAGGCAATGCTCTTAACCACTGAGCCATTTCTCCAGCCCCAGCAGGTTACTCTTGTTCATGGAGGCAGCATTAATTGGACTTGGTGGATATCTTAGTTTGATTTTGGTTACTGTGATAAAACACTGACAAAAAGCATCTTGGGAAGAAAAATGTTCATTTGCCTTGCACATCCTGATCACAGTTCAGCGTGGAGGAAATCCAGGGTAGGCGCTCAAGACAGCCAGAAGCAGGAACTGAAGCAGAGACCACGGAGGAAGTCTACTTAGTGGTTTGTTCCCCATAGCTTGCTCAGCTTGCCTTACAAACCCTAGGACCAACTGCTTAGGTGTGGAAGGGCCTCATAGTGGGTTAGACCCTTCTACATCAATCATTAAGCAAGAATTTGCCCCACAGGCTTGTCTTTAGACCTCCTTGATAAAGACAGTTCTTCGATTAACATCGCCTCCCCCCAGCTGATTTTAGGGTAACTTGTGTCAAATGGACAAATAGCAATAACAACAACAGCTAGCCAACACAGTGGGATATTAAAGAATATGTATAAGAGACAAGAGAATGTGAGGGGAGCACTTTGGGGCGCTATAAGAGAAGTTGGGAGTAGATATAATCAAGACACCTGTGAACATCTACTATATTGTTAAATAATAAATAAAATATATTTCAAGTATAAGTTAGCTATAAACTTGGGTTTATTTCTTAGGTTTACCTCTCTTTCTCTCTCTCTCCCCCACATCCCTCTCTGTGCCTGCTTTAGGCGAATGCTATACTTTTATCATGAAAACAGGTATCATCACACCTCTAACTTAGCTTTTTTGGCTCAAGATTTCTTTGGGCATTCAGGACTTCATCTTTATGATTTGATAGATTGGTCTATCAAAGATGCCTTTCTTTCTTGTTTCTTTGTTTCTTTTGTGGGGTTTGTGCTTCAACACCCTTCACCTCTGACCGGAGGATTCCCTGTAGCATCCTTGGTGTGGCTAGTACAATGAACATAAACTCCTCCTGCTTTGATTACATGGGCAGGAGTTAATTTTTCATTCATGTCTGTGCTCGTTACTCCTAGCTGGCAGTTAATCATGTTTCAGGTCTTAGAACATGCCATAGCGTTCTCTCCTGGCTTCTTGGATCCTCCTGAAAATCTCTTGTTATTCTAATGGCTACAATACCTGTTAGCACAGAATGGCTCAGTTCTTTTGTGGATTTGGGACTCTTTTCACCATATTTACTTTTTATACTTTAAATGTATTCTTTGAGAATTTCATATGTGTACACAATAGATTTTGATCACATCTAATCTCACTCCAACTCCACCCAGATTACATCCCATGTCCCTTCCCAGCTTCATGCCCTCTTTGTGTTTTATAACCAACTGAGTTCAGTCGGTGCTTGCCACAGGAACTGGGTCATCCACTGGGCACGAACAACCTACCAGGGACCACAGCTCCATCAACTGTGACTTTTCAGCTAGGGGTAGGAGCTCATCAGCCCTTGCCCCTGAAGAGGGTTTTTTTTTTTTTAACTTCATGGGCATTTTTTTTCCTTTAGAGGAGACTGTTTAACATCATTATTATAGTAGACTTTGAGGAGACTCGACAGCTGTCTACTCAAAATATTTTCAGGTGCTGAAGTTTTATTCGCTGTGCTTTTACCACACAGTCACTAAATTCACTGGTCATAAAACTTTAGAGCATAGCATTGTTTTCTTTCAAACTTCCCAAATCTGCATGCATCAAGTAGAAGGTGCACTTATGTTTATCAGCTTCGGGATAGAAGTCTTCAGCTTATCAAGTTGCCTCTCTAACACCTTCTGAATATGAACAAATCACTGAATGTATTTTTTCAAGCTGCCAAGACCTCAGCAGGTCTTGGGTGTTTGTGTGACACATTGACTATAATAGCCCTTCTGTGATTTGTCAACCTGTTAGGCAGGAATACCTTTCGCATGGTTAGAGCCAGCTTTGCCCATTATTTCACTGCCTACATTTTCTCTGTCATTAATCTTTTCCTTGTTGCCTTTGAGTATTACAGAATCATAGTTTTTTTCATTTCATTTAGTAATATTTATAAAGTTGTTAATGTATTCCTTCTTCCTGTCTCTGTGTATCACTGAATATATTTTTTAAATCTACCTTTCAGTCAGGTATCCTTTACCTGATGCAATTTGTTCTGGGGGATTTCCATGTATTTTTTTTTTTAAATCAGACTTATTGATACCTTCATTACCAAGATTGGTACTTGGTTCTTTTACAAAAATCTTCTTTTTCATGAGCATTTCATTAAAATCCTTCTCATTGAGTTCTTTAAAATAAAGTCACCTCTAGCTGGACGGAGGTGGTACATGGCTTTAGTCCCAGGACTTGTGAGGCAGAGGCAGGAGGAGCTTTATGAGTTCGAGGCCAGCCTGGTCTAGAAGAGCAAGTTCCAGGACAGGCTCCAAAGCTACAGAGAAACTCTATCTCGGATCACCTCTAGGTATTTTTTAATCTTAATTTTTATTTTTAATTGTATGTGTCCATGCATCTCTGTAAGTTTGTGTGCATGCAGTGATAAGTGAAACTTAATGCATTTGCCCACAGAGGCCGAAAGAAGGTACCAGATCACCTGGAGCTGGAGTTAGAAGCAGCTGTGAGCCACTCAGAATGGGTGTTCGGAACTGAACTCAGGTCCTCTTTATGAGCAGTAATTGCTCATAATGACTGGTCCATCTTTCCAGCTCTCCCTTTAGGATTTCATCCATGTTTACATCTTTATTATTATTATTAAATTTTTATTTTATATCCTGACCTTAGTTTTCTCTCCATCTTCTCCTTCCAATCCTCCCCAATCCCCCCAACCTGCAATCTATTATTCCTCTCTTTATGCCCAGAAAGGGGCAGGCCTCCCATGGGTGTCAACAAAGCATGGCATATCAAGTTGCAGTAGAACTAAGCTCCTCCTCTTGTAATAAGGCTGAGCGAGGCAACCCAGGATGAGGACTAGGTTGCTGTAAGTCAGTCAAAGCCCTAGGGTAGCCTTGCTACCACCACTAGGAGTCAAGATACACAACTGTCACACATATGTAGAGGCCTAGGTAGGTCCCATGCAGGCTCTGTAGCTGTCAGTCCAGAGTCTGAGCCCCTGAGCCCAGGCTAGTTGTTTCTGCAGGTTTCCTTATGATGACCTTGAATCCCCCTGGATTGTACAATCCTTCCTCCATCTCTTCAACAGGATTCCCTGAGCTCAGCCCAGTGCTTGGCTGTGGATCTCTGCATCTGTTTCCATCAATCACTGAATGAAAGCTGCCTTATGACAATCGGGGTAGTTACCAATCTGATTACAGGAGACGTCCAGTTCAGGCTACCTATCCACTATTGCTAGGAGTCTTAACTGGGGTCATGCTTGTAGATTTGTAAGAGTTTTCCTTGTACTAGGTTTCTATCTGACCCCCAAGTGCCCCCCATCAAGACATCTCTTTCATTACTCTCTGCCTCGCTCCCAAATCAATACCTCATGTTTCCATCCCTATCAGCCCCCAGTCTCCCCAGGAGATCCTTTTTATTTCCTCTTCCCAGGGAAATCTATGGGTCTCCATCCTCCTCTGGGCCCTCCTTGTAGCGTCTCAGGGGCTGTGGATTGCAGCATGGTTATCTTTTATAGCTAATATCCACTTATGAGTGAGCACATACCATGTTTATCTTTCTGGGTCTAGGTTACCTCATTCAGGATGATTTTTTTCCTAGTTCCATCCATTTGCCTCCACATTTCCTGATGTCACTGTTTTTAACAGCTGAGTAATACTCCATTGCTTCAATGTATCACATTTTCTTCATCCATTCTTCAGTTATTTCCAGAATCAGTCTATTATGAATAACACTGCTATGAACATAGTTGAGCAGGTGTCCTTGTAGAATGATTGAGTATTCTTTGGGTGTATGCCCAAGAGTGCTACTGCTGGGTCTTGAAGTAGATTGATATACAATTTTCTGAAAAACCTCCATATTGATTTCCAAAGTGGCTGTACAAGTTTACCCTTGCACCAGCAGTAGAGGAGTGTTCCCCTTGCTCCACATCCTCTCCAGCATGAGCTCTCACTTGAATTTTTTATCATAACCATTCTAACAGGTGTAATATGGAATATCAGAGTTGTTTTGATTTGTATTTCCCTGATGGCTAAGAATGCTGAACAATTCTTTAAGGGTCTCTCTCCTATTTGAGATTCTTCTGTTGAGAATTCTCTAGATCTGTACGGCATTTTTAAAATTGGAGTATTTTTTTTTTACTACTTTAGGATCTGTGGCTAAACAGTTGCTTTGTTCTTTTGAAGGTGTCATTTCCCTAACCTCATTTTCCTACCGTTTTTTTGTTCCTACACTATGAATTCAGCATGTGTGGATTTGTATTTCCCGCATTTATGAGGTAGCTTTTATTAAGTAGCTTCCACTTGAAAAGTTGTCTTAGGTGCTAGTTTGTCACCTGATGTTGGCACTATAGTTTAATTTCCCAGTAGTTTCTTTGGTTGTGGCTAATGAATCTGGGCACACAATCTGTCATCGCTGAGCTGAAGAGACTTGCCTACTCTGTATGCTATCAAAAGTGGGGACATTGAAACCGTTCAAGCAAGTTTGGTACAGATTCCTATGGGATCTCATGGCTGACCATTTCCATGGTAGAAATGAGTGCTCCTTCAGGCTACTAAAGCCTCTTTGGACATTGATGGTACTGGTGATTCTAGGGTACTCCTGGCAACCCCAGGGTCAGTTAGAAGCCTCACACACTTGTCTTCTTGACCAGGCAGTGGTAATGGCTCTGGTTCTATACCATAAGAGATATAGGTGTCAGGAACTGAAGCACTGCTTTGTAACACATCCAGTGCTAGTTGTCGTTGTCATGAGTGTTCAAACAGGGTGGCCAACAGAATCATGCACATGGGGTGACAGCAATAATGGTGACATGTTTTTCTTTAGTGTCAATATATATCCTGGAGTGGGGCTATCACTGGAGCCAGAGTCTTTCTCCTCAAGATTCTTAGGTGTAGTTTGTGACCAGAACCAACATAACATCCAGAGAAAAATGGTTGATTGGGTCTCGGCAGCAGACTTCTGTGGGTAGAAAAGTATGGCTCCCCTATCATCAGTTTCAGACATCTGAGTACCACACAGGGGGAGTGGCAGGATGCTGGAATGCCTCGTTAAGGCCTGGTACTGGCACCAAAGCTTACCATGTCCTTATTATCAAATGGGTACCACTCCGATATCCATTTCCCTTTGTGTCATATAACCCGTTCCCTACAGTACAGGAAACCCAGCATATTCAGGCCACAGTTGGAACACGGTAGATTCCTAAGGCAACTATCATTCAAGTCAGTCAAGTAGAGTGTGCCAACCACAGAACTAGAGGTTTCCGATGCCCAGGGCAGTCTACTCTCACCAGATAGCTGATTTCTCAATGACTCCTAACTACAGTACCCTGGTGTTCATAGGAAAGTGATATGGGATCTTTTTGCCAAAGCAGAGCTGCTGTACATATTTCATGTATCCACGTGTCCAGCCAGCCTCTGACAACTGTCAATTCTTTAAGTAGCCAAGATTCCAGAACCTATGCCTATAGAACGTGCAGAGACACTATTGCATCTCTGTGTGTGCATGCGTGTGCGCGCAGTGCACGCACGCACACACGCATGCATAAAAGGCAGAGGTCCATACCAGATATGGTCCTCATTTTATTTTTTGGGGAAGAGTCTCTCACTGAACCAGGAGTTGACTGATTACCTAGACCATCTGGCCAGTGAGCCCTGGAGTCCTCTTACCTCTGGCTCCCCAACACCACAATACCTGGCTTTTACTTATGTGGGTCCTGGGAACTGAATTCAGATTGTCATCATTGTGCGACAAACACTTCACCAACTGAGCTGTCTCTCCAGCCCTCTTTGTCACTGTTGACCTTGCAAAGAGAAGACTTCTCTGCCCCCAGCTCTGGATCAAAGATGGTAGATGCTGGAGTAATTTCCCTCTGTGTGCTGTTGTCTTGGGTCTCTGAAGCTCACAGAGTTTCAGATGCTCTGTCTGGGATTTCCTGTGTCCTCTTGTGGCACTCACTTATAACGTAGCTAGATACTATCACTTTGGTTCTTATCCATGAAGAAGGAGGCAATGAGCGCTTACTGTCTCCATTCCACCATGACCTTGGGTCCACCCATTGCTGATGGTCCCTCTTATTCTCCTGATGCTTGCCTGGAACTAACCTTTTCTGTCTTTGCTCCAGTCTTGTTACCCAGTAGCCTTCAACACTGATGAACTGAGTCAGGGGCAGAGTTCTGGACTGGAGTGTGGGCTGAGGTTGCCTGGCACCAACTCCACTCTGACATGGGTTGCCATGTGGTTTCTTCTGGAAGATTTCTTGTGGGGTACAGCTTTCCACTGTACAAGGCAACCCAGTATTGGATAAATCAATACTTTCAAATCCACTTTGATGTTCAAGAGCCTAATACTTCCCTATCACTCAGAAGCACTGTTCCTGCTCTCTGTACCAGATAAGGACAGGATGCTGTGACCGCATTTCATCTTTCTGAACTCTACATGATAGTTATCGCATGACTCTGCTTTTTTTCTTGTTGTTGTTATTTGTTTGTTTATTTAGAAGCTCAAACTAAGAATATGTGTGTGTAAGAGAGGGAGATAGAGAAAGAGAGAGGGAGACAGGAGGGAAGAGGGAGGGAGGGGGAGAGGGAGAGAGAGAAGGAGAGGGAGAGGAAGGGAGAGGGAGGGAGGGGGAGAGGGAGAGAGAGAAGGAGAGGGAGAGGGAGGGAGAGGGAGAGGGAGGGAAAGGGAGAGGGAGGAGGAGGGGGAGGGAGAGGGAGAAGGAGAGGGAGAGGAGGAGAGGAGAGGGGAGGAGGGAGAGGGAAGGGAGGAGGGAGGGAGGGAGAGGAGAGAGGAGAGGAGAGAGAGAGAGAGAGAGAGAGAGAGAGAGAGAGAGAGAGAGAGAGAGAGAGAGAGAGAGAGAGAGAGATTGTTACTCATGAACTAGGCTCTTCTCTGCTTGGATCCTCAGCAGCAAACACTTTCTAGTTTATTATTTTCTTCAATAACATGTGTCTTGTGTTCCAGATGAGACATGCAGTGTGCTGGGAGGTCATGGCTTCCAATTATCTGCTAGGGTTTTGTTTTGTTCTGTTTTCTAGCTGCTGTGTCATGAGCTTGGCTCACATGGAGCCTGACTTCAATAAAAGCCCTGGATCTTTTCACAGGACTCCTGCCAAGCCACAGCTCCTCCCACAATATTTGTGGGACTGATAGTTTCAAAAATAACATTCACATTTTCTTATATTGTAAAAGCAATGCCTAACAGTTGCAGGGTTTCAAAGATACAGTCAAGTAAATACTTCCTTTTACCTGAAAAATATTTTCATTAATTCATTAAAAATTTTATACAGTATTCTGATAGTCACCCCCCAAATCTCTCCCAGATCCACCCCCACCTTCCTATCTACACAGCTTCATGTTCTTTCTCTCTCTTTTTAAAAAGTCCACCAACTCTAATTTGTGTTGACCAACTGTTCTTGGGTGTGGAGCTCACCCCAGAATGACAGAATTCAAGATGATTGACTTCCAGCTTGGTCTTCCCTAGATATTGTAGGTGTCATAAGAGCAAGTAATGCTCAGATTCTAGCAGAACTCAGACCCATGTGATAAAGGTTAAAGTGATGGGGGCGTGGGGGGACACCAGGACAGGACTGATGATTGCCATCTAAGGATGCCCAGTCATTATACAGCTCCGGGTTATTTAATAGCTTTAATTGAGACCTCCTTTTCAAAAGAAAATGTCCTACCTTTTTTTTCCAGAAAAGTAACTGCAATGAAGAATTTTATGAAGAACCCCTCGACCCTCCACTGAAGATGGGCCTCGAATTTCTCATGGTCAAAGGACTCACACTTGGAACTTGGTGGGTCCTCCTGGTGAATGTCCTTCTTTTCTTATTTCTCCTCTATGTCTCCCAGAAAAAGATGTTCAGGGTATCTGAATTATGTAACACCTGGTTGTGACTTGTGATCCACTGGCACAGCTAACTTTGCCTGCTGGTCCCCCCTCGTCCCTCTTCTCCGCTCAACCCCCTTCCTTCCTGCTCGCTTACAGCCTTCTCAGTCCCAACACAGAAGAAGCTGTGCTGGCTGAGATCTCTTCCTTTCACATGCCATCCTTCCAAACCCAGCACTCCCAGCAAGATCTCATCCAAAATTGTCCTCCCTTTGCCTCACTCCCTGCTCAGCTTTTGTATCAGCATGACTCATGATGAAATCCATCCTTACACGTTACCAGTTATGCAACCCCGTGGAAAATTGCTTTGACCCCTGTGACATTTATTTTCCACAGCTATCATACTGAAAGCCATAATGCTTCCTTGAAAAATAGATTAGATTAAAAAATTATATGAAGCATCTTAGGAATTTGAAGCTACGTGGTGGTATCATCAGTTTGTGCTTACACTTGTTCTTACGGTGTGATGAGAACATAAAAGTCATGGAAATACGTTGGTTTAATGTGGAAAAGCAAAAGAGCAAAAAAAATGCAACAAGTGAAAGGGATAAGTAGGTAAGGCATAGGACTCAAGCACTCCAAAAGGCGGAGATGCAGAGAACCAGTCCTACCTGACACAGGAAGAAAAGGGCTCCCGTAGTAACCCTCCTTTCCCTGCCTTATTCCAGGGCTGTGGGCATCAAAATGAGACTCTCCTCAGAGTGGTATTGGTTTTAGTAATTAATTATTAAAAAAACTCCAATTTTTCAAATATGTGAGAAACGGAATTCTCAACTCAGCCTTCTTGAAAATGTTTTCTCTCTTGGAAAATTCCCCTTGGGTTTTTGAGCCACTGACCTATTCCTGAGCAATTAGGGCCAGCCAGGATCAGCCTTTGGGAAGGTGCTTACCTGGCCCTTCCCACAGGAAGTTCTGCCAAGCTCTCCTGCCAGGACATGCCACAGCATCCGTGAGGTTGTTGTATGGAACCAGTGTATAGTTTTGAGCAAATGGACTAAAAAATGTTCAATGGATAGAACTTAAAATGTCTGTTCCTAGGCCGGTCTGATGGCTCAGCTTCCCTTGCAAGCTTAGTGGCTCCTCTTCAATATCTGGAACTCACAGAAAGAGGCAAGAAGAGAACTGGCTCCCCAGAGGTGGCTCAGTGGATAAAAGTACCTGTCACCAAGCCTGGTATCCTGAGTTTGAATCCAACATGGTAGAAGAAGAGAATCAGCTCCCACAAGTTGACTTCTGACCTTTACATACATGCCATGGCTCCCCTGATCCTGGCCAATTAAAATAATAAATGTAATTTTTAAAAAATTAAATGTTATCTGGGTGGTAGTGGTACACACCTTTAATCACAGCACTGGGTTTGAGGCCAGCCAGATCTTCAGAATTAATTCTAGGATAGCCAGGAAAAACCAAAGAAGAAGAAGGAGGAGGAGGAGGAGAGGGGAGGAGGATGGGGAGGGAGAGGAGGAGGGGGAGGGGAAGGAGAAGAAGGAGGAGGAGGAGGAGGAGGAGGAGGAGGAGGAGGAGGAGGAGGAGGAGGAGGAGGAGGAGGAGGAGGAGGAGGCAAAAGGAAGGAAGAGCTTCCAGTTGACTCCCATTACATTCTGCCACTGAGTACACACTTGAACCTGAGCTGAAGGCAGTAGAAGGATTGCTATGTTTTGTTTATACTAATTATGATTTGTCTCTTAAAGAGAGAAGAAAAAGTCTCCCTTTCTTGTACATCCTACATCTGAACATGAGGGGCCAAATCTGGGGAAAAGAGATGTTTGTTGAGCATGTCTAATCATAGTTGCTTCATATTCTGGCAGTGGCTGTGCACCAACCAGTGTCCTAGCCTTTATGAATGTCAAACACACATCTCTGTCCCATAAATACTATACTTGTTCCTCTCCTTATGGGGAGCAGGGAGCCTCACACGAGCCAGGGAGTAAATGAAACTTACAAGGCTCAGGGAATAAATGAAAGTCACACGTCTCAAAAACCTCCGGAAACTTCCAAAATTCTCAAGGACCTTCCTTAAGGTTGGCTAACCTGTAACAGGTGTTGGGGGGGAGACTCTCAGAGAGGCCCAACTTCCCTCGGACTGTGAGGCAAACTCCAGTAATGACTAAATGCAGCTGCTGTCAGTCATTTCCCGTTGGGGAAGGGGTTTTGGTGATACAGATACAGGGGTTTTCACGTCACCCATGCTTCTGTGAGTAATACCGCATCTATATTCCTATGAGAAACTCCAGTAACTCCATGCTTCTGTGAGTAATATCGCATCTATATTCCTATGAGTAGCTCCAGTAACTCCATGCTTCTGTGAGTAATACCGCATCTATATTCCTATGAGTAACTCCAGTAACTCCCTGACTCCATCATCCGGGAGGGTTGGGTGGAGAACAGTGAACACGATCAAAGCACATTGCACAAAATCCTCAAAGAATTAATCATATATTGTATACATTTAAAAACTAATAGTTTAATATTGATTCTTTTGCATGCCTTACTCAAATGCCACCAATGTTTCCACAGATGACTTTTTTTTGTTATAGAACCAAATTTAGGCTAGAACAGTGGTCTTCCTCAGTACACGCAGCATTTTGTATTTAAATACTTTCTTTTATTCCAGAGAGAGAGAGAGCTGAGGGAGTGAAGGCATGCTGCCAAGCCCCTTGACCTGAGTTTGACCCCATGGGATCCACATGATAGAAAGAAAAAATTGACTCCCACAAGTTTTCCTCTGACATTCACATGTAACATGTGTATCAACACACACACACACACATATGAACACACATACATACAAATTAAACCACAAAATAAATGTAATAAAAATTAGCAAAAAGATCTCTCATTACTTTTAATGACAAAATGTGGGATGAAGGGGACTCAGTGTATAGTTTCTTGTAGGAGTGATCATCCCTAAATAGCTGCCATTAACAGCCTCCTACTATGTGATCCAGCTTATGTTATTAGTAGTTCATATATATTATCCTGTTTAGCCCTTAAAAAAACTTGGTGACTATCCTGTTTTTTTTGTTGTTGTTTGTTGTTGTTCTTGTTTTCCATATGAAGTTGATTATTGTTCTTTCCAGGTCTGTGCCTTACCCTCGCTGGATGGGGGGCAGGGTGGGAGGGTTTGTGGAGGAGGGAATGGGAGGAGGGGAGAGAGTAGGAACTTGGATTCATACATATAATGAAAAAAGATAGTTTGTTTTCTTTTTAAAAATAAAAATAGAAAAAGAAAGGAAGGAAGGAAGGAAGAAAAGAAAGAAAGAAAGAAAGAAAGAAAGAAAGAAAGAAAGAAGAAAGAAAGAAAGAAAGAAAGAAAGAAAGAAAAGAAAGAAAGAAAGAAAGAAAACTTGGTGAGGTAGGTACTATTGTTCCTGCTCATATTTTATACACAGGAAATGAAGGCAGAGTGTGCTTTGGTGCTTAACTAATAGGGGCCATAATCAAAGGGCGAAGGAGGCACATATATTGTGTTATTGGATACCATTACTGTGATAAAATACTTGACATAAGCAAAGGAAGGAAGGGTTCTTCAGTTCAGGCTACAGTTACAAGAGAATCCTGTCCCTCGTGGCAGAGAAGGAAGGCCTGAGCAAGAGGCCTGTTGGCCATGCTGCATCAACAGCCCGGAAGTAGAGGGAGACGGATGCTGGAGCTCAGCCTACTCTCTCTTTTTAACTCAGTCCAGGGCTCTAGCCCAGAGAGCGGTGCCACCCATGTGTCGTGTGGATTTTCCCACCTCCCTTCATTTAGTCATGATAATTCCCCACAGGCACATGGAGAGCCTTGTCTCTATGGTGACTATAGATCCTGTCAGGTTGGTGATCAATATTAACCATCACATGCATTATATGTAAATATAACGTTTTACAATAAGCTGCAGAAGGACTACTCGATAGTTTCCTTCTGTGCTTATTTTTGTAGTTGTTTTCAGGAATCCTGGCCTTTCATGTACCCAAGGATGACCTGGAACTTATTTTTCTGCCTCCAGATCCCTAGTGGTGCCATCACAAGTGTGTACTGCCATGCCCAAATCTGGGTGGTTTTTTTTTTTTAATGAGTGTTATGGTGAGAGGAGAGAGTGAGGTTGTGGTTTATACTTTTGGGGGCTGTGGTCTTTGCATGCAACCATGGTGCGCTGAGGAATGGTGGCTGGCGGGGTGAGGCTGTATGACTTTGACTAGAACCTAACTGCAGATCCTGCTACCCAGACTCAAGCTCCCTTCCTGCCTCACCTACTAGAGTGACATCTCCAAGCCCAGGATATCAACGATAAAATGATAAATGAATGTGATTAACCTCCCCCCCCATTGTAAACCTCTGCTCAAGGACTAAAATGCCATTAGAGCAGACGAGGTGACAGAGAGTGAAGGCGAACTGGCCGAGCACCGTGGAGGCTCAAGTGACAGGCTGGCTTCTCCCCAACACGGGACGTTCTAAATGTGTCTCAGACACAGTCATCTAAGCTCCAGTTAGTTGACAGTGAGGAAAAATAGCAAAATGCCCACCCAACTAGCAAGAAAGGGAACCCCCCAAATGTTTTGAACTTACATTTTTTTCTGTTTCCTTTTGCTGTCCAGGACCGTAGTCCATGGAACCACATCTCTGAGAATTCCCTCTGAGAGCATAAGGTCACTGTTACAGGTTTAGTCTTATTGGGTGCAAACTTTTTGTACAACCAAACACTCATACTTTTTTAAAAAAGCAATTCTTGCAGTGGGGCCAAGTAGTTAAGAGGTAGACGATGACAACTTGAAAGAACAGCTCACGATAGTGGTGCATTCTTTTATAATGCACGCGGCAAGCATGTTGAGTCCCTACATGGATCAGAGCTTTGTCCTCTGCATCTCGAAAGGAAGATGTGTATGTAAATGGCAGTTCCTCTATAGTTAATATCTACATGCAGCACTTTACACTCATTGTTAGTCATGAGCCATTCAGTAGTCTTATACTAATTCTATGGAGGGTAGAGGGCAATACATGAAATAGAGCAGAGCAATGATTAAAAATACCCGAGTCTATCACACATACTCATTAGATGTATCTTTCATGCAACTCTTCTCTATGTGTGCGTGTGTGTGTGCACGCGTGCCCTCCTGCATGTGCATAAGAGGCCAGCTGCGGACATTAGGTGCTGCCCGCTGTCTCTCTCCACCTTATTTTCTTAAGGTAGGTTCTCTCACTGAGCCTGGAGCTTGCCGTTTTGGATAGACCAGTGAGTTTCCATGAGATCCGCCTGTCTCCACCCCCTAATGCTAGGGTTATATGCAAGTGCATCCAAGCTGGGGATTAGACCCTAGGCTCCCATAATTGCACAGCAATCCCCATAGCCACTCACCGGCCTCCTCTCAAACATACTTCTATGCATTTTAGTCAAATAAATTCGAGTAGTATAAACTTGTGCTTCAGAAATGGGGCAAGAAGTAAGGGGTTGTTCTCTCTCAAGGAAGGGAATATGGGCATACACAAAGTCTTTATGGTACTGGATTTCAGACTTGCAAAGTGGTTTCTAGCAGTGCCATTATAAGACAAATTACACTGTGAATTCAACAGAAAAATGGGAAATTTACCAAGAGGCACAAAATCCTAGCATATTATGACTACTGAAAATTCTGCCTTCCTTTTGAGTTCTGAGGGCAAGCCAGTCCCCTGGTATGCCCCCTTAGTGGTGGCCAGAGAAAGTCTCTACCCTGTGTGTGCTTGAGAACAGAATTTCTTTGGTCTTACATACACCCAAATCATTGGGGGTCTCTTAGATGCTCAGCCTGATTGGGGAAGACTTGGTGCATCCCCAAAATTCCTAACCAGTTCCCAGCTACATCCCACCAAGTTCTCCTCCTTGAGAATCACATATCTTCTTAGAGAATAAGAATGAAGTGTCCCCAGCACCCAGAGTCTGTCCTTGCATTATCTACGGGGTCTGGAGTCTACCGGATGCAGGTGGTCTTCTGGGGTGTGTGTGTGTGTGTGTGTGTGTGTGTGTGTGTGTGTGTGTGTGTGAGACACAGGGGTTGGCCAAGTCAGATAAAGATAATAAGCAGCTGTTACATACCACTACTCGACAGGGGCTGGTTTGAGTGAGTTATGGCCAGGTTCTCATTGGGCATTTATAACAAACCTAATTGGTAGGCACTACTGTAGGAAAAACAGTGGTGTGTGTGTGTGTGTGTGTGTGTGTGTGTGTGTGTGCACGCGCGCGTGCATGCACAATCATGTGTATGTTGGCAGAGGAGCAAGAGCCAAGACACCTATGTCCCGGATGCTGCCACAGCCCAGTCTTCCAGCAAAGTCACCATGCTCCCATAATCCCTGTGTTCTAAGTGAGTGGGTCCCAGATTTCCCATGGCCATCCATGTGGCCCAGCTGAAAGGCTATTTCAGAGTGTTCTAAATCAGGTTTTGTGCTCTGGCAAAGGAACGAAGACCTCTTTTCTAATATTACTTCTGTGGGAAAGTGATTTCTGAACTCCAAACAACTCCACTTACAAATACATTTTTGGAATATGACCCACTTATATGCTGAGGACTGCTTGTTCTTCGGAGGTGGGGGAACTACCCATGTACAGCTGTATTTTGTTTAAAATATATAATGTTCTCGAGATCTGAAGCACTTGCAAGATTTCTTCCAGGAGGAGTTGCTCTGCAGATTTCAATCCTATGTAGAATTTCAAGATGGAAAGAGACTCTCTGTGGATACTCTCAAATTGGTCTCACCAACATACCTGAAACGGTCAGGACTGATTAAGGCACTGCATGGAGAACCTTGGCCCAGCGTTGTCATAAACCCAAGTTATTTTCGCCCTCACCGTGTGTGCATGCATGTAGACATGTATATGTATGTTCATATGTGGGCAGGTGCACAGGTATGTGTGTGAGTGATAATACATATATGCACGTACACATGAGGAGAGCAGAGGACACTCTTGACTGTTGGTCCTCAGGTGCTGTCCACCTTGATTTATTTTTTCGGAGGCAGTATTTCTTATTGGCCTGGAACTCATCAGGAGACTGGGCATCCCCAACACTGGCTTATAAGCATGTGCTATTTATCATATCTAGATTTTTAAAAATATGGGTTTGAGGCTCCGTCTTAAGTTCTCAAGTTTTCACAGAAAGTAATTTACTGACTGAGCCATCTCTGCATCCTTGCATTAACTGAAAAAAAGCGTAGAGTCTGAGACTCCATCTATGGACCGTTCATGAAGTATGCCAGGGAGAGAGTTATATAATTTATGTATGTCTTAAAGCTCTCCAGAAAATTGTAATAGAGACAGTTTTGAGCCAAGGTATTCATTGGTTCTCAGACCAGTTCATTCAATTATTTGTTCTTTAGTATATACCAAAGCTGTTTGTGGGGAGCTGAGGGCAGGAAGACAAGAAATCACAGGTGTTGTATGACGACACATGGCACACAAAGCTGCGGGTTCTAACAGGTGGGATTTGGGGGACAGGGGTTACAGAGGCTTCACAGGTGAGTTTATAGAACACTGAGTGAGCCATGGAGTGGCACTATAGCCATGTTCTAGAGTTATAGAGCCTGAATTCAAATGACTCACAACCTCAGGACTTCTATTAAATGGCCTAGGCTTTCTATGTTTTGGCAGTAGGAAAGTCGGAACAAGCTGAGTTACTTCCTCAGAGAGCGATTGGGTACAGTAGCAGCACCGAGGTAGGTAAAGTGCTATACTGAGTCCCTGCCTTGGAGGGCTGTTGTAAAGATGAGCAGGGCTGTGGGTCAAGTGCTTAGCTGAGGACCTACTTTGGAACACTGCTATGAAGCTTAGTAGTGCTGACACAGGGAGGTGTTTGGAGGAGTCGCTTAAACCTTTAGCACACAATAGGACCGTCTGTTGATCTCATGAACAATAAGCAAGTTCCTAGGTCCCTCTCCAAAGTTTGACAGCCAGCTGATGAAGAACAAGCCAAAGAATTTCCTATTACTGCTTAGGGGATGGAGAAATGGCCCAGGGTTCAGTGTGCCGTTTGCTCTTCCAGAGGACCCCAGGGTGGGTTCCAGCACCTACATCAGGCAGTTTATAACCAAACACTTATATCTCCTGCTCAGGAGGGCTCTGGCACTTTTGACCTCTATGGGTGTGTGCACTCATGTGTACATATTCCACACAAACACACATGCATACGCACAATTAAAGGTGGTGAAACGACACCTCTTTTAAAAAAAAAGAACAAAGGATGAACTAGGATCAGGAAGAAATCAGAGGAGAGTCCCAATGGATAGTCCCTCCCAGTGCCATTAAACTTCAGACATTATTTGAAGAAAACCTACCAGGAGGACCTGCTATCACCAGAAGCACCTTAGCTCAAAGTTATTGGTCAGAATCATCTATTACTAGCTCCTTCTTATTCATGTCTGGCCAGTTTTGATGGCTTCCAAAGATTGTCCACCTCCTTTAGAAAGCTGCCTATAGCAATGACTCATAGGAACCCGTGGCTTCTCAGCCATGTTGCCCAGATTCTTGTGAGGGACAACCTCACCACGGGACTTGCAGCTCTCTGACCACACCTGGAATCTTCCCCTGGCATCTGCACACTTATACCCCCAACCCCCACATGCATTAAGTCTTCATTTGCAGACATTAAGATATACAGTAACATGGTCTGGAGAGATGACTCAGAAGCTGGGAGCATTTGCTGCCCTTGCTTTTCCAACTCTTAACTATAGGCAGCTCACAACCACTTTTAACTCCAGCTGTGGAGGATGTGACACCTCAGGCCTCTGCTGGCACCTGCTTTCATGTGCCTATTGCCCCCACAGACACAAGCTTATGAATAATTAAAACTAAAAACAAATCTTAAAAATATACAATAAAAGTGGAAGACAAAAGGGCCGTTAAAAACAAAACACAATTCACACAGCTCTTTGTGTTTTGCAAGTTTTCCCTTTGGGCAAACCAGGAATTTTACACACTTCAGCTTACGACACAACTGCTGAACTGTGTGTGACTCCTCCTTTTGCATCTTGTTTCATGAAAGAGGCACAGAACAATCAGGCTGCTGATCACGGCTTCTGGCTTTGTCATTCTACTGGCATGTTAACTGTACGACTTTCCATGCTCTGGAGTTCACGCTAGAGCCAAGTCAGATCCAGCATGAGCACCAGTGGCTTTCATCCCGGTGTGCTGAGCATGGGGTCACTGCGGAGGCTGGCGTGACTATTTTGGGCATGGCACGAGGTAGCAAATGGAAAAAGAGAAATCAGAGACAGCCAGTTTTCCTCTGCTGTCTGAACAATGATGTGGGTGCCCTGTGCCACTGGGACGAGTGAGAGCCCTTTGGAGGCAAAGGGTCTTAACCGCCACATCAGGAGGCAGGGGGCAGAGGAAGGAGAGGAGATGGGGAGGAGGAAAGAGGAAGAAGCAGGAAGAAGAGGAGGAGATGGGGAAGGAAGAGGGGGAGAAGAAGGAAGGAAAGAAAGAGGAGGCCAGGGTGTGGGAAAGCCACAGAAAAGTAGAAAACGATCTGGCAGGTAGAATTTACAGAGACCCCAACAACTGTGGCTTTTTAATGAAATAAAAAATGACTTCAGTTTTGCATCCGGCTTCTTGCCATGTAGATAAGATTTACTAATGAAGAATGAGTCCTCTGTTCTCCAGGGTTCCGTCTGGAGCAGAACAGGGCCTGCAGTGCCAGCTCTCTCCCGCATCACTTAAGAAGAGTTCAAGTGCCTGAAGAAGTCCTTTCTGATGTCCTCTTGCTGTGATGTCTGGCTGGCTTCTTCAGCTGTTTCCTCTAATCAGTGACTAATCAGTGCAATCTCTCCGATCGTTGTTTGGTTGTTGTACACATAATAGATATGTCTTGAGCTGTTGACAACATGCTTGTCCTTCCGATCTTCTAATTAATTAATTTTTCTGGGCATATGTGTGTTTTCCTTCATTCATTGTTTCCAGGAAAATCACTTGAACAGTTGAGAGCAATCAAGAGTTTCCAAGAAGCCCAACCATGATGGAGGATGGTCATCTGTCTATGTGTTACTTCCATTGGTTAATAAACAAACGGCCTTGACCCTTTAATAGGACAGAAAATTAGGTAGGCAGAGTAGCCAGAACAGAATTGTGGGAGAAAGAAAGGGAGTCAGGCAGACACTTCAGGCAGTCGCCATGCCTCTCCTCTCTGAGTCCGGATGCAGGTTAAGATTTCTCCTGGTAAGTGACCACCTAGTGGTGCTATACAGATTACTAAATATGGGTTAATCAAGATGTGAGAGTTAGCCATTAAGAGGCTGAAACTAATGGGCCAAGCAGTGTTTAAAAGAATACAGTTTCCGTGTAATTATTTTGGGTAAAGCTAGCCGGCGGCTGTGAGCCGGGTGGCGGGACACAGCCCACCGCTCCTACTACACAGCCACCTTGTCCCCGATTCTCTGGCTTCTCCTTGCCTCTGCGCTCCACGCTCAGTACTCAAGAGTGTGTTCCCCTTCGTACTCAGTTCCACGGATTGATCTGAAGTATAGCAGGGTGAGTTGTTAGCATCATCTCTGTGATAGTTTGAGAATAATATGACGTCGTGGACACAGTAAAGAGACACCAAGCTGTGTGGTGATGGTGGGACTGAGAAGACAGCCCAACCAGTAGAATGTAAATAAGGGGGACCTGACTTTGACCATCTCAGTGCCGGCAGCCCTCGGGCTCTCATCTTGCTCAGGGTCGCAAATATTTAGATAACATTTACATAGGATAACAGGTATTCAACACACTGAATGCCAAATTTGAGATCTGGGTGTTCTCAGCATCATGCGATCATTCTCATAATTTGAACATAAGGATTTTACTATATGCGGAGAGATTGTGAAGTGAACTTTTTGCAGTGCTATAGTGTTCAACAGTAAATATCTGAAAAGTACAAAGACTGTTATGGATAGTAAATTCAACAAGCACAGCTTAGTCGTTTGAGAGTGGAACAGTCAGACCCTTAAGGAGAGTGCATAGAAGCAGTGCTTAGGATGAAGCTGTAACTGCTCCATTTTATCCTGACAGATGGACATCTGTGTTGCATTCAATTATTTCCTTAAAATCTCCATAACTCTCTCCTCTCTTCCTCCTCTTCCCCATTGTCCTTTGCTCTCCTCTTCATTGTCATCCCCCTCTTCTCTCCTCCTAGTCCCCCATTTCCCATTCTCTCTCTCTTTCCATTCTCCTTTTTCCCCCTCCTTCTTTCTCTCCTTTCCTGAGTTTGGTTGCTGTGGGATAACCCTTCTGTATGCTGTGGACATATGTTGCTCTCATTGCTTAAAAATAAAAGTTGTTTGACCAATAGTCAGGCAGGATAGGATTAGGGAGAATAATCAGACTGAGAACGGAGGGGTGGAGTTGAGCGAGACACAAGTCCCATAAACTACATGCCTAAGACCAGTAAAATACACGGCCAGGTAGCAATACATAGATTAATAGAAATGAGTTAATGTAAATGTAAGAGCTAGTTAGTAATAAGCCTGACCTATAGGCCAAATAGTTTGTAATTAATATAAGTTTTTGTGTGGTTATTTGGGATTGTGAGGTCAAGAAACAAAAGCTCCGCCTCTGTTTATATTTGGTAGCTTCAAAAAGGCCATCTGACTAAATGATCATAGTGTTGAGATCTTTAAAAATACCTATTATATAGTCACCTTTAATTCCCTACCTCTACACCAAGGTGTTGTGAACCAGTTGTCTAACTTCTGTCTCTTCTGACTTGCCTGTGTGAACATTTCATGTATATGAATTTATACAGTATGTGACCACTCATGTTCCCAAGATCTATCTATACCATATCATTTAGCAGCATCCCATTGCTCTCTGAGGAAGTCCAGGACATGGTGGCCTCCCTGCTGACTGCCACAAAACAAAAAAGAACTTATACCCATTATTCAAAAGATCAAAACATTCTCAAATAGCAAAAGATTTCTAAACTCATTCTCTGAGGCCAGAACTGCTAAATGATATGGTATAGATAGATCTTGGGAACATTATGTCAAGGGAAAGATGCCAAACATGAGGTTTCCTCTTGTGGTCAAAAAATTCTAGAATTAGATAACAATGTTGTTTTTTTTTTTTTGTTTTTTTGTTTTTCGAGACAGGGTTTCACTGTAGTTTTAGAGCCTGTCCTGGAACTAGCTCTTGTAGACTAGGCTGGCCTCGAACTTGCAGAGATCCGCCTGCCTCTGCCTCCCAAGTGCTGGGATTAAAGGCGTGCGCCACCACTGCTCGGGTGATAACAATGTTATATATATATATATAGTATATATATATATATATATATACTATATATATATAAATATATATATGTACATATATGTGTGTGTACTTAACTTTGTATGTGTATTAAAAGTCCACTAAGTTGTTCACTTTGAAGTGAATGAAATAGTGAATTTTGTCACACAAATCTGCAAATCTAATTTAAAAAAATTAAATATTGGAATCACATGAAGACACGAGAAAAATATTTACCCAGGAAAATAAAGTTATCAAACATTGTTGAGTTTAATCATCCAGATTCGTTAAAACTAATCTCGCTCAATAGGTAATTATAGAAACATTTAGCATCAAGCTGTCTTGGGAGCCAAGCCAGTCTCAGCAACCATGGTGATCTAGTCTCAAAATAAAACTAGAATAGGGTTTTTAATCATATTAGAATTCTAGGATGTCAGA
The DNA here is from genome assembly GCF_903992535.2 of Arvicola amphibius. NCBI lineage: Eukaryota > Metazoa > Chordata > Mammalia > Rodentia > Cricetidae > Arvicola > Arvicola amphibius. The sequence goes on along the minus strand of NC_052055.2, from coordinate 73,990,699 downwards.
AGAGGCTTCCATTCATAACGTAATGAGTATCCAGGGATCAGTCTTGACAAGTGGGGCTCTATAGTCAGTGTCTGGATTTGGATTTTGTTATTGCACTTGTTATCTTGGGAAAGTTTCTCATTTACTCTTTCTGTCCATCCTTCCTCTCCTCTCTTTCTTCCCTTTTCTCTTACATTTTGTTTATATAGCATCTGTCCGGGTGTATGTGTGTGCACGTGTGCATGTCATGATCTCTGTGTGGAAGCTAGAGGACTACTTTCACTGTGTGGGTTCTGGAGCACAAACTCAGATCCTCAGGCTTGGCAGCAAGCACCCTTACCCGCTGGGCTCTCCCACTGCTGTATTTTCATAATTCCTGTGGGTTAATATTTCGTAGCTACCTACTAGGGCTTACGGGAAAGTTAAATAAATGCATAAAAAGAAACTGATTTTCAGAGAGAGTGGCATATCGATCGTGCTCAGTAAGTGCTAACAGACACAGCGTGGTCTTGTTGTCACCCTTTCTGTTAGTCACTCATGAGCCTTAGTACTGTTCCCCCAAGTGCATTCAAAACCAGTCTCCACACATTCTTTTTCTCTAATTATTTCCATTTACTCTGCTAGTGATAATATCTTTTAGGGATAATCTTTCTTTCAGATGAAGCGGATGAAGATCGGTTGGTTTCTTGACTTTTGAGCTTCGCGTCGACACTCAGGCTGACCAGTGCAGACTTTACCTCTGTAGAAAAAGGAGAAACGTGTGGCTATGGCCACTTAAGGAAAGAGTCTAGAAAACTAAAATTACCTATATTCCAGTGGTAGCGAAATGGCCACAATGAGTTTTATAACAATGAACATACTTTTAGCCAAAGAGCTAAATGCTTTTACATGTATGATCTCCTTCAAACCAATCATTAAAATTGTGTCTTTCAGGCCGGGAGGATGACTCAGTGTGTAAAGAACTGAGCAGCATAAGCAAGAAGACTTGGGTTTGAATCCCCAGAACTCCCTAAAGCCGGGCAGAAGGCACCTGTAGTCGCGCCACTCCTATGGTGAGATGTGGGGAGGCAAGACAAACCCCAAGACACTCAGCTAGCCTGACCCACATGGGAACAGCAGAGACGCTGTCTCAAACAAGGCAGATGGTGAGGGCTAACAGCTGTGAGTCCTCAGCCCTACACACGTGTCCTGTGCACATATGAGCCCACGTTCACAGACACTGCACAATGAAAAAAATGTGCTTCTCTTATTTTTCAAAATTTCTACAAAATATATTCCCTAACCAAGGATTTCACATTAGGTAAATATGTGCTCACAAAATGAACCTCAGTGTGATCCAATCCAGCACACTGGTGATCCTAGTAACTACTGCAGAGAAACTTTGTTGAAAGAGGCCAAGATCTATTACCTGAAACGAGAAAGCAAGCTCAGGGTGAGTTAGACATGATCACTACCTCTGTGTGCTTCAAAAACAGTCTGTGGGAAGAGGGTTTGAACTTCGTCTCTATGACAATTCAAATGTGACCTATAGTCTACGAGGGAAAATTCTAGAGATTTTCTTGCTTGATGTAAAAATGTTCTTTCAAAAAAGAAATCTCTCCCAAATGGTAATTCATCCAAATTAACAAACAGTTAGGACGCATGTGTCCAAAAGATGTTGTCAAAGAACATTTTCAGCTCTGAGGTGTTTGGTTAATGCTGAGTTTATATTAATGCAGATTAAGCAGAGAGAAGAGTCAACCCCCCCCCCTCTCTCTCACACACACACATATACACACACAGGGGAGTGGGCTGCTTTGTGTTATTACTTCGATGCAGTTTTAATACTGTTATTAAAAACCAGTGACGTGGATTCTAGACGCAAGACAAGACCCACGTACATAAGGAGACAGGCGACATGACACCGGACTCATTCTATCTGAGATTCTCTCCTCTTCCAGATTGGTCTGAGCTATCCTTCTTCCGTCTTCATGGTCTCCATACTCTAAAGTTTTGTGTAATTGATGTTATCTTGCCAGGAGGTTTGGTCCTGTCCCCATTTGTTCCACCGCTAGCCAGGGGCTTCCTTGTCCTTGAGTTGCTTAATTTTGCAGAATCTTCAAGTGGTTCATTTTGGGGAGAAGTAAATCTTTCCGATTCTGTTTCACTTCCAGCCCTCCTCTGCCTCTGGAATACAAGCCTCCCATTTCCTAAAGTTTCGGGCTCTCACACAACAGAAATCCTGGAAAGCTCCAGTCCTCCTGTGTCCCTAGGTCCTGCCTTGGCAAAGCCGTGAAGCCCGCTCAGCTCAAGGCACTTTCATAGATGTGGGCAGGGCGCACTCAGGGCCCCAGCCAGAGGGCGCCAGCACCCACCAAGCACAGAAGCTCTTGAGCACTCAAGAGTGGCTTCCAGACAGTTCCCCAGTTAGCTAGCCAGAGGTCGACCTGTAAGAAATCTCCCGGTCCTGTCCACCACAATTTCTTCGCTGCCCAGTTATTTTTGGTGTTCTTGTATGCAGATGCTTAGCTCGAGGAGCGACCCTTCCCCGCTTAACCCTCAAAAAAGGCCTTCACTCGGGCAAGTGACCCGCGAGTCTCTTCTTGGAAAGGCGATGCCTTTAGGAACAGGCTTCTGTGTCAGATTCCTGCAAAGGGTCGAGCTCGCCCCGCGATCGCCGAGGAAGGGTGTGCAGCTGAGCGCCGGGTGGGAGCCCAGGAGGTGGAGATGGGTGGGGGACCCAGAAGGGCTCCTGGTCGGGAGGGAGGCGACCAGAGGAGGCCAGGCAGGGGCTTTGGCTTCCCTGGGGTCTGATTGGAGGTTGGCCCGATGAGTCGGAGCTGGGGGCGCGCCCATCTCCACTGGCTAGGGCGAGAGCCGCCGGCTCGGCCCCTCCCCGGAGCCGCTTTGTCCCGGGTGACGGCGGCTGTGGTTGCGGGAGCACCGGCAGGAGGCACAGCTCGGGTGACCCTGCGACCCATAGAGCGGGAGGCGGCGCGCAGTGCGCACCGCCCCACGCCCAGGCCCGCGGGCACCGCACTAGCCCGGCCGTCAGGTGAGCAGGCAGAGCCGCGCCCGCAGCCTTCCGCCCCGTGGACCCCCGAGTCGCCGCCACCGTCGCCGCTGCCTCCGCGGCGCATCGAAAACGCCCTGCAGGTCGGTTACGTAACGGCGCAGGCCCTATCGCCCCTGTCCCTTGTCCCACCAGGACTGAACGCCTGGGTGCTAGGGGACCTGGGCAGTGGGAATCAAGGACCACGGGTTTAGGGGCAAGGCTGGAGAAGCTGGAGAGATCTAGTGGCCAGTCCCCAAAGCATCCCGGAGGACAGTTCTCCCATGCCCCCCTCTAGGAGGCGCTCATCTCCAAGAGCCCCCTCCCCTTTCCTACTGGCCAAGGGTCCACCTTTCCAGGTGCAGCAGCAGGTGCAGACAGACTTGAGCATTCAAAACAACTCCAGTAACCCCAGGGTTTGGGCTTAGAGAGGAAGTTGGGGGAGATCAGCAACGCGGAGAGCAAAGCAGAAAATGAGGAGACCCTTGTCTCCCAAAGCTTTGCCAAATTTGTTAGGGAGGGAGAAAGGGGCTTTTGGGCACAGCGGGCTGAGAATTGTCCTGCCTGGACTTAGCCGGCTTGGGTCATCTAAAAATAACTTCAAGTTTGAAAACTGACATGGACAGGAGCGCGGTGTGCCGGGTTCGTCGTGCCTGTCGGGTCCTTCTCTCCAGAAGTCATCAGAGGGGACAGGGCAGTCTCAGCCTGATCCCTCTCTTCTCGCTCTGGATCTCTTTGGTTTCCAGGGTGCCTTGGTTTGACTTTTGGTTAATGATTTATTTCCCCAAGGCCTTTTTTTTTCTTATCGGAGATGGATTTGAGCAGATTGCATGCTCCGACACTCTCCCTTTTTCTTACGCTGGGGTCGAGGTGGTCAACGGAGGAGTATTACACCCACTGCCAATGCTATGTTTGAAAATCTTGCTTTAGCAAACACACACACACACACACACTACACACACACACACACACACACACACACAACGTTTCTTGTTTCTCTTTAATTATTCAGTCCTATGATTTTCCACGGATGGAGATGAAAAGATAAGAAAACATTCTTTAGCCAGAATCCGTGCGTAGAAAGACTTTAGGAAGAGGAAGGTATTTTTTTACAACACACTTAACTTTTACACCTCCATTGTCCTTAATTACAGAAAGTTCAAAATACAGGACAAGGGAGTTGTGGCCAAGGGGTAGGTCTTGCTGGCCAGGATCTGGGTTCCAGGATATCATGAAGATGGCCATGGGCAGTCGGTAGGGTGAGTCAAGAGGCAGGTCAGCACGGGCTGTGGGTTGCAGGAATGAACGAACACTCCACTCGGCAGTTTCTCGGTGTCCACACTGATTTTTCCTTTTCCCCTTACGGAGCTATTACACCACATAGGACCAATTAGCTTGAAATGGGAGTAGTGCGTGGCTTTCTGATCCCCTGCAAATGGAATCAGCGTTTACTGGGTACCTATAATTTATCTGGTAAGAGGCTTTGGGGGAGGGAGATGTGTCCACAACAAAAGTGACCAGATTGTAAGATCTTAGAAAATGCTCAGTGTGTGCATGTCCTCCCGGAGCCACCTAAATCTGGGAGGATGCAGCTTTCCGCGGTGAGGGACATTTATCAGAAGTGGGAACTCGAGAGTCCTTCATTTGCAGGAGCTCATCACACTTGCATAACCGTTTGCAGATTGTCAGGTGTATTGCAGAGACTGCCATTCTTTTTATTGAGCCCAACTTCAACAGTGACCGGGGTTGCATTCTCCCACTTTAATTCTCTCTGTGCCAGTTGATGGAACGGCTATTTATTAAGCACCTACTGTGTGCTAGGCAGGCTCTGCGCTAGGAGCTTTAAAAAAAAAGGCGAGGTTCTGTACTTCCCAGAAAAGAATCTAGCAGATAATAAATGATAGTGATTCAGCACTGAGCATTTAATGCAAAAAGGAGCGAGGTCAGTGGGAGCCAAGAGATGGGAGAGTGGAAGGAATCTAGAAGTGTCTGCCGGAGAGTACACTTTTGGACTGGCTCCCAATGGGTGGTTGGCATTCTCTGGAGAAGGCACTAGGCCTTCTGTGTAGACAGAAAGGTTAGGCTCAAGAGCACCTACTTATGAGATGACAGGGTAGCACAGCCGAGGCAGTGGTGGTGAGCTGGGGGCTGTGAATATATTCTATTGAAGAGAAGAAATCACGCAGCCATTATTAGGAGACACAATTTGATCTCATTTGTATTGTGCAAAAATGACTTGGGAGGACGAAAGAAGTAGCTCTACAAAGTAGGAACTCAGGTGTTAGTCAACTGGGATGGTTCAGTCCCCTCCACTTTCCCCCAAACCATGAAATGTCCCTGAAGCAGGTGCCAGGGACAAGAGAAGCACAATCTACAGAGCAGCTTTAGAGGGCAAATGGGTGGCACTTTGTCACCAGGTGAGGACTGGTGAAGAAGGAGGGGGGCTTCAATGTGTAGAGGTGTGGTCAAGTTTTGGGTGAGGTAAGGCAGTGATGAAGTTGGACAGGTTTGAAAAGGAATGTGGATTTTTCTTTTAAATCTCCAAACGAGGCACTTTCGTTACAAACATGGTGTCTTCATTCTGGAACTGACTGTCTGGTACTGTAGCTTTCCTTCATTCCCAAGGCTATCAAGTGTTGCCGCTGGGGAAGGGAAGAGGGGGATGAACTCTCTCTGAGGTAGGATATTAACCTCTACCCTAACCCCCAAAGGGAAAATTTCACTCTGTTATTTGAATACTGCTAATGGTAGTAATTAGAATGTGTGGCACTTATTCCACGCCTGCTGTTATTACTGGGTAACCTGCAGCTAACCTCAGGTGGCCCTGCTGTTAGTCTCACAGAATTGTCAAGGAAACCAAGGCTAAGAAATAACGGGTTGTCTAGAGCGCACGATCGGTAAGAGGTGTTGGAGCCCAGGGCCTGAGCAGCGTTGTCAATCATCGGCGTGAACTGATAGCATTGAAATGAGCCCTTTCCTGTGTTTGGATACTTGTGGCCGATGCTACGGTAGAGAATCTGGCTGGTCAGGAGTCTTAGCTTTCCCTGGACCCTGTGCTTGACATGCACACGCAGTGAAGCATTTGCAGTCTTTCCTTTCCTCTCAGGCTTGGGCTATTTCATTTTATTTGAAAATTTATTGCTTTTAGTGTGTGTGTGTGTGTGTGTGTGTGTGTGTGTGTGTGTGTACATGGCTTCAGAGGTCAGAAGAGGGGTAGGAATTTTATTTTAAAATTTATTGTTTTTAGTGCATGTGTGTACGTGGTTGCAGAGGTCAGAAGAGGGGTAGGGATTTTATTTTAAAATTTATTGTTTTTGTTTGTGTGTGTGTATACGTGGCTGCAGAGGTCAGAGGAGGGGTAGGGATTTTATTTTAAAATTTATTGTGTGTGTGTGTGTGTACATGGCTGCAGAGGTCAGTAAAGGGGTAGTATTCATTGGAGCTAGAGTTACAGGCGGTTGTGAGCTGCCTACTGTGGGTGCTAGGAACTGAACATGGGTCCTCTGGAAGAGCAATAAGCACTTCTAACTGCTTAGCTATTCGCCAGGCTGGGTTAGTTTGAATCTGTGTAGTAATGGCAGAAGAAAATGGCTAGACACTCAGTAAGCAGTCTCTGTTCTGAAGCCCTGCCATCCTGTCCCAGGTTTGCCTTCTAGTACTACAGATCTGTGTTAAGTTAATGCCTGTATGGGTACCTTGTTCTCAATGGCATGGCAGGGCATAATTAGAAGTTCAGAGGTAAAGAGAGGGTCTATATTGAGAGAGCTCAGTTAAAGAGGAGAAGCCTGCTTGGGTATCAAATTAGAGGACTCTTCCACAGTCAGTAATCCCACTCTTTACTCCAGACATGTTACTTAGATTCTGAAAGTTTCTAAATCATGAAAAAAACAAACTGGGGAAATTAGTACGTGTTCAGCAATGTAACTGTAGGAATTGAAACATAACAGGAACCAGGTCCTGTATACAAGTTGGTCTCATTGAGAATACTCTAGAAATTGGGCCACACCCTCCATCCCCAGGACAGCAGATGCATGGAAAGGGAAAGCAAAGTGTCTCTGAAGATGCTTTCCTATTCTGTTTGTGTATGCATGTCCATGAGTGTGCTCATGTGTGCACAATGACAACTTTAGGTGTCACCCTCACCTACATAGAGACAGGGCCTCTTATCAGCCTGGAATTCATCAGTTAGGCTACACTGGTGAGCCACTGGATCACGGGGATCCTACTGTCTCTGCCTCCTAGTCCTGGGATAACAAGATGCTTGCTGCCACACTGGCATTTCCTCACCTTGCCAGCTAATGCATCTCCCTAGTGCTCCTACTATGATGGTTGCTAAGATCTATTCCTGCGCTGAGTGGCATTTGTCATAGGGAGATTACTGAGACAAGGCACACACACACATACACGAGTGCACACATGCACACACAGACATTAAGTGCCTTCCAACACATGACTTAAAGGATGCACAGAATGACTTCCTTCCCTGTGGAACCTGTGCTGCCTTTCATTTTTCCTAATTCATCCTGCCTCTGCTTCTAAAATGCGTATTATCCTTGTTTTATTTTTTCCCTTGCACTATGGATTTCCAGGTGTTGTGTATTATAGGTTAACTTAATTAACCTAGTTAATGAGTTGAAAAGCCTTTTAAAGGCTTTTAAACTTAGCTGAAGATGTTCTGAAAAATAATAGCAAATTCTGGTACTTTCTAGAAGTTAAAGAAGGGCTCCAAAAAGAGCTCACATTTCCCATGGTCCATAATGTTCATTCAAATATCTCCTGTAGCAGGGAAGGAAAGGGCTGTAATTTCATGTCTGAGCGCTCTGCTCAACTCCTTGTAAAACAGCGACTGAAACGCAGAGCTCCTACGTTGTAGAGTGATGCACTGAAAGACATTTGAATCCCATTATTGGAACAAAGAATAAATTACAAGAGTTAACAATTAGACCCTAACTTTTTTAAAACTATTGCCTGAGTTCTTTGAGGGAATAACTACTTCGTTCTGACAGATTTTATTCTGCCATATGGCAGATATGCCGAGCCCACAGGCCACACCATTATGCCTCTCTTACAGTGTAGGGAATGGGGTCTAAAACGCTTGGACTTGCCAGGAAAGGCCGGTATTTCAGTCCTGGTAGTCACTTCCCAGTTATGTGACCTTGAGCTTCCCATTGACTTAGCAGTTGTTAGTACTGGCATTTGTGTGTTGCTGCTGCCATTCCAACGCGTTCTTCAGTGGGCTATGTGCATCATCTCCAGAGCTTGCAGAACCTGGGGATGTGTTCCAGTATCACTATCTACAGAGAGAGAAGCACACTCTGGGAGTTCAGGGGGATAAGCCACCTAGTGCCAGGTCTCTAGGTTGCAATTGAAGGAAATGATCTCCCTACCTTATAGAGACTGGAGGGCTGCTGGGCTCAACCTCATCTGTGCTCAGAGTAATAGTGTTCTGTACAGATGTTAAGGGTAACCGTCACAGTAAAGAACTCTAAGAGTGGACTCTCTTAGAGTACCACATCTGTGCAGTGAAGAAGGTTCTCTGTCTAAAAACCACATATGTCCAGATTGGAGAGATGTCTCGGTGATTAAGAACATTGACTGCTCTTTCAGAGGACTCTGGTTCAATTCCCAGCACCAACATGGCGGCTCAAACCATCTTGAACCACAGTTCCAAGGGACACAACACCCTCTTCTGACCTACGCAGCCACTGTATGCCTATGGTACCCTGATATACATTCAGGCAAAATACTCATGCATAAAATAGAATAAAAAAAAACCCAAATAACCCAACTGAATGTGAATTAAGGAAACTGCATCTACTTTCTCTGTTCCTTGGTACAACGAACTTGTTTCCTTCGAGATTAATTCACCTATTGTCAATAACACGAGTGAGCCAACCAAGGTCCAGGTTGGTCAACCGCGGGATTGGGGTCAGATTGGCCGAGGGGAAGGAGAGCGTGGTCTGCAAGGAAGAGGTGACTGACACAGGATGTTCCAATATAAACAGGTGCTGAGAATCAAAGTCAAGGTCAAGGATGGGATAGGCACAGAGCAAGAAGAAGAAGAAGTCATCACCAGGGTTCGCATCACGTTTGAGTGACAGGCAGGTCCTGAAGTTGGCCCAGGGAGGCTGGAAATATATCCCATTGTCTGTTGTGATCTGTCTACTCAGCAAAAGAGACCCTCTCTGCAGAGTTTTATTGACATGGTATTTGTTTTTGGACATATTGTGCTTCCTATAAATTTTCACAAAATTATAGAAAGATTAAAATTGCATATTACTGTGAGCAATATGAGCATTTTTGATGGTTTTTTCCACCCAGACTTTTTTGTTTGTATATATATATATATATATATATATATATATATATATATATATATATATATATAGAACTAGGGTCATAATATGCAGAGAACTTTGCCTTCTGTGTGTTTCACCAAACATTGCAGATAAGTTATCATAGTAGGTCAATGATCTCTTTGAACACTTGTGGGTGTGTGTACACATCTGTGGATATAAGCGTGCAGGTGTATAAACCCATGCATACAGAAGACAAAGGTCAATCAATGTTGAACATCTTCTTTAGTTGCTTTCTATCTTATTATTTTCTTCTCCCACTAAGCCTAGAGTTTACCATTTCAACTAGACTGTCCTGGAGTTCCTTCTCCCTCATTTTCCCGAGACTTGGAGTCACAGACTTATACCACCATAGCTGAGCTTCACTTGGGAACTGGGGGTCCAAACTCAGGTCCTCATACTTGTTCAGTAAGCACATTAGCCCATGCACTCACCTCTCTAGCCCCTGAGCACTAGTGTTGGTTGGTGTGTAACCATTTCAAGTATGAGTTTACTATAGTGCATTTACTCTTCTGCCTTTGATTGGAATTCAACATGTTTCTAAACATCCAAAAAGTTATAAACTAGACTGGGGTAAGATTACTTTTAATTTTGTGTAAGTATGTGTCTATGTACATGAGTGCAGGTGCCCATGAAGGCCAGAAGAGGGCATCAGATACCATGGAGCTGGCGTTACAGGCTGTTGGGAGCAACCTAAGGTGGATGCTGGTCGTCTTGCACATAACCAAGCTCCAATCCTCTGCAAGAGCAGCAAGCACTCGTAACTGTAGAGCCATCATCTCTTTAGTCTCTTTTATGAACATCTTTGAGCACATTTGTGTGTGCGCACACACACACACACACAAACACACACACACACACATTGGATTATTGTTCTAGGCCCAGTTCTTAAGGTTCTCCCTAAATAATGGATACTACTTTTATTTTGTTTATTTGTGTGTAGATATATGTACATGTATGATAACATGCATATGTATGTGCAGGTGCCTACATACTTAGGCACATGTCTGTGTACAAGCGAATATTAAATGCCTCCATCATTTTCAGTCCACCTCCCTTTTAGAGGCAGGGCCTTTCAATAAACCCAGAGCTCACCAATTTTACTAGACTGCTCAGTCAATAGGCTCCAGGCTTCTGCCTGTGTGCACCGTTGAGATTTCCTATGCAAGCCACCATGCTATGCTTTGTTAAAAATGTGAACACTGGGGATCACGCTCAGGGCCTTACGCTTGCATGGCAAACACTTGTTGCTTTTCAAGGCAAGTGAAGGAACAAACAGCTTCACAAAATAGTGCAAGGGAATGTAGCTCTCACCTCTATCCCATTTGTAGGCTCTCTTCATGTGAAGGTAAGAGCCAGTTGACATCAGTGCTTGGCAGAGATAATCCCACTCTGGAAATATTTGAACCTGACAGTTAGCACAAGAAAGTTAGACGTTCTCAGGGTACTTAAAGATGCCGGACAGAGACCTGATAGAGTTCACGTGCTTGAGTGCTTATAATTGCGTCCAGTGTAGTGAACAATGTACTTCTGGGGGCTGTTATCAACAGCTTGTCATATGGGGGTGCCTTGACACATGAGGTGGTGACCCGGATGGCTGCTGATATAGCCTGTTGAGCTTCTAAAGCACCTTGTACTGAGCAGAAGACAGCACCCTTGCTTTGCAGAGAACTGCCTCACTGGAATCTTGGTTTGGCCAAACTAGCTTTTGGATCCTGCAACATGAACAAGGATGGAGGGTTCATTGACTGTAGTTCTGTTGTGCCCTTTGGTTTGGACTAGCTCCTTCCTTCCTTCCTTTTAGGCAAGCGTCAGATACATATACATGCCTTTGCTCACGCTCTACTAAACAACACAATGTATTAGTACATATTAGTATACTATTCTAAAGTACACTGTATTGGACTTACCTATTTATTTTGACCATTGGGGACAGGCATGTGTGCCACGGAACACAAGTGGATATCAGAGGACAACACGGCGTAATGAGATTTTCCTTCTACCGTGTATGTTTCGAGGACCGAATGCATGTCGTCAGGCCTGTTGCAAGCACTTTTTCCCAATGAGTCATCTTACGGGCCTGTACAGTATGCAGGTTTGAATAAGTACGAAGGATAAGCAGGCGGGATCTTTTACAGCAGTACTCAGATGTTCACTATTCAAAAGTTTTAATTTAATAGTTAATCGGGTTGGTGTTTCCAAGGAGACACTCTGAAAACACCCAGTTTCCGTCGTGAAGATTTTGATGAAACTGGGCAATGATGAGGGTAAACAGTCGTTTTGAATTATTTTCTCCCATAAAATTACCAGAAAGACACACTTATTAATATAACTTTTATCTGACCTATGAAACCACTAAAGCTAAAAGCCTAATAAATGTATCTTGCTAGGAAAAAAGCAGTCTCTAATTTCAACTTTTTAAAAATGAATTTCTTTCAGGTAAGCCTATAAATTATTGGCCAGCTCATACATCTGCCATCATTACTTTGTCCTCAGTTGTTCCCCTCCCTTGCCCTTCCTCAGCTTATACTTGTCTTTGCAGTTTTGATGAGTTCTCAAGAACAGAGTTATTTATTTGATCCCAGGTGTCATTCTGGGAATCTCAAGACAGAGAGTGATAAATTCAATGGCTAGCTTAGACCGAGGCTTATTTGCCCCAAATCTTAGCCCTGAGCAGTAAAACCAAAGCGGTAATGTGTGAATATGTTAAGATGTCCCTCCTATGGACATCGGTGATGCTCAGGTCATCTTGTGTGACCTACAAACAACGTCTGTAAAAATACAGGATTAGACCGCGGTCAGGGAAACCTTCAGCAACTGAAATGCCCCAGGTGTATTTATGTAAGGTTCTTTCTTTACTGATTTATTTATCTCTAGGTGATTTCTGCTCCACACAGCTGTTGTTTACAGTAAACTTCACCATTTGACAAGGTGACATTCAGGGGAAGACGTTGAGTGAAATGCTCACCTGGTCAGAGTTCTCAAAGACTGTCCTCCTGGTCTCTCAGCGACACAGCACAGCAATGAGCTGTGGGAATTCCTAGCTTGGCTCCTGGAAGTTGGTTTCCTTGTAGCACTGTGAGATTATCGTGGGTGAGGAGGGGCAATTTCTTTCTCAGTTTTGTTTGCATCCACACTGGGAGACCCAATGTCTTTGGTCTGGAATGTTCGCAGAGCCCCTGTGTACACAGACAGGCTTGGGAAGATCAGTCACAGGAGGAAGTGAGATGGGGCTGTAACCTGACCAGCAATCGTGGTTCTGTTAGATCCATATGACCTTGACTTGGGGCCGTACCCGTGGATCTCTTGTTCTGTAAAAAACTGCTTAGATGATTAACATGCAACTCTGTGACATTACATGTAGAATGGTTTTGGAAAAGGCTCCACGTGTACTGATGAGTTAATGACTTTGCATGGGATACAGAGGTCTGGGGGAAGCCCACACATGTGGTTTTGCCTGTCTCTCTCTCTCTCTCTCTCTCTCTCTCTCTCTCTCTCTCTCTCTCTCTCTCTCTCTCTCTCTCTCTCTCTCTCCCTTCATGCTTCTGTTTATTAACCTAGCCAGCCCCAAGAAATCCCAATGGTAAGAGAACGATGAAAGCGTATGATTGACGGAATGACCACCAGGAGCTTTGAACTCGGAACTTGCCCAGTGAGTTGGCTCCTCATGGAACCCCTGGTTTTATTCTTTAAAATGTTGTTTCAGATCTCACACTCTAAGCATGACTTCACTTATTCCAAAGGTTTACCTTACCTTAAGTGATAAAGACCAAGCTCACCCCATGCTTACTGAATTCTTATTACCCTTCTCTGAACCCCTTATTTTAGCTTGATGGTTTCAATGTTTCAGCAACAACCCTTGGCACCGCCTTACAACTCAAGATAAAGTACGAGGCTATGAGGCTATGCTATATAAACAAAATTAGAGATAATTAATATGTTTTCATGGCAAACAGTGGGTATTTTTTAATGACAGTATAATTTTCAAGGATAAGTCTCAAAGGAAGGAAAAACAATTCAGGTTAGAGACCTTTACCTAACTGAAACCGTACATATCAGGAAGCTTAAAATGTGTTTCTGAGCTGATCACCCGGGGCTCCAGTTCAGGTTCACTCCTCCCCCGCCGACTGTGAGCTCCTTTTAGATGATTATCCTCCACCTGGAAGCCAAGGGGCCACATCCCAGCCAAGACCTCATTCTGTCTTTGTTCAGTGGCTTTGCTCCTTCCTCTTTATTCTCACATTCTCCTTCCAAGAGAATGTCATCAGAAAGCTAAAAGAATGTTCTCTTCCCTTCCCCCCAATACAAAAGAAGCTTAATGGTTATTTGGGGCCTGTTGATGAATTTCTATCTAGCCTGAGTTTGAGTTTATTTTCTATTTGATAAAAGATCATCTTTGAGGTATTAAGTTTTTTAACCAGATATTTTACAGATCCTTTTTTTTTTTTTTAAAAAAAAAATCAGGTCAGTCCCTTTAGAATTTCCCAAAGTACCTATACAATTACATTGTGTGTGTGTGTGTGTGTGTGTGTGTGTGTGTGTGTGTGTGTTAGTGGGCATTCTTGCAGTGTATGTGGAGAACAGAGTTTACTTTGGGAAACACAACACATAAGGTAAGTTGCTCTCCGATTTGTTTTTTGTTTTGTTTTGTTTTTGTTTTCTAGAGACAAGGCTTCACTGTGTAACAGTCCTAGGCTGGCCTCGAACTCACAGAGATCCACTTGCCTCTAACTCCTGAGTGCTGGGATTAAATGTGTGTGCCATCACTGCCCTGGCCTCCAGCTTGTTTTTTTAAAGACAGTTTCTCACTGAACCCGGAGCTCACCAATTCTGCTAGACTGGCCAGCCAGCAAGCCCACAGACCTCCTCTTTCTGTTTCCCAGCTCTGAAGTTACAAGACTCACCATCCCTTCTGGATTTTCTGTGGATGCTAAGGTTTTCTGAATGATGGTCCTCATGCTCACCTGGTGAGCACATTCCCAGCTGAGCTATGGCTCCAACTGTCTTTCATATTTGTGTGTAGCCTTTGAGCAGTGCTGGGGCTGGAACCCAGGGCCTTGTGCAATCCAAGCAGACACTTATCTTTTTCACCTCATACTCAGACTGGTAATATTTTTAACCACAATATGCAAATACTGTCATGAAGTTATTCTTCCTACATCACAAGGTTTCTGTCAGTCATGTCTTTTGTCAATCACAAGAATGTAAATGCTGCCAAATATATACATTCCTTTCCCTGATTACAAATTGACGTTTTTTCCCCTTAGTTTTTCGAGACAGGGTTTCTCTGTAGCTTTGGAGCCTGTTGGTGGAACTAGCTCTTATAGACCAGGCTGGCCTGGAACTCACAAATTGACTTTTTATGGCTACTTATTAGAGAACCCCAGGAGGCCAATAGAAATCATTGAGACACAGCTGCTAGAGACCAGATATTATTTCTTCAACTTCCTATTGTAACAAATAATAAACCACCAAACTGTTTATAAATAAATCAAACGTCCTTGTAATGAATCACAAGCTAAGAAGCGTGTGCATACAATGTGTCGCTATGGGGTGTTACAAAAGTGCTAGACCTAAGCATAGTCAGAAGAGCATCATTTTACTGTTGAGAACCATTCTGAGCATTGGGGCTGTGGAAGATGCTAAGTGGACAAGCTGTAGCCTTCCATCACCTACATCTCTTCTAGATTCCCTCAATCTGGGAATCCTCAAAGAAATCATCACTGCTGCTGAGCCTGTCCTCATGGTACACACATGCTCTGATACATGGATTCCTGATCTATTCACATGTATATTCATCTGTTTTTTCCTACTGTGTGCCAAGCATTGTGTTAGTCACTGGGATATGAAACCAGTAAGACTGAATCACTGTCTACAGTGAAATTAGGATACAGGAGACCCCCCCCCCTCAGCGTCTTGTTCAATTGCCTGTCCCTACCCCTGAACATTAAGTATCTAAAACTGAGGAAAGTACCTGCTCATTCATCCTTGTGATGGCTGCAGCCCGTGTCAGAAGAGCTCGCCTCTGCAGGGCTCTCCTGGGTTAGTGGGAAAATGAACTGACTATCCATTATATCCATTTTAAATAATTCAGAAGCTCGGCGCTGGGGCTGTCAACACCTTCAGATGTCTTGAAAGCCTTTGTTCTCTCCACATAATTGTTAAGTATAAAAATAAGTTGAGGTTGAGGAGACAGAGCAGTTAAGATCACTCGCTGTCCTAACAGAGGACCTGAGTTTGGTTCCCAGAACCCACTCAGGGTGGCTCATAACTGCCTGTGACTCCAGCCAGGGCACCCAACACCTTTGGTCTCTCGGGGCACCAAAACACACACACACACACACACACACACACACACACACACACACATTTGTCTGGTCTTTCTTTGTTTGTATCAATAGGCCTGTTCTTTCCAGAATGTTCCCTGTACCTCGCTGATGGTCAAAACCAACCCCAAAATGTGACTGACAGCAGCGTCAGAATTTCAAGGCAGATGGACCAAGGGATCCTTATAGTTCAGAAGGTTTTGAAATGCTCCTGTTCTGGTAGGTATGGTGAAGCCTGTTCCGTTTGGTGGAACTTGGCCGGGGAACAGGAAACATTGTCTGTGTATCTGCGGAGCAGGCCCTGAACACCAGGCCCTGGGCTCGGCTCTCCCCTTGTGTCGTGCACACAGGACTGCAGGAGAGACTTTTTACTTCTGTTCTAAGATTCTTCAGACGAGGACACTGAACTTCAGGGAGACTGGACAACTCAGTTTGGTTTTTCAGGAGGAGCATCCTGAACTCACACTGGTGTCTGTGTCACTGCCCATTGGGCTATGCAGATATCCATGGAGGAGTGGGATAAGATATCACTACTTTCAATGCTGTGTTTCATTATTTTATGATAGTTGCAACTAGGACCAGCATGCTTTGGGTCACCTAAATGTTCCTCTTACAGCAATTAATACAGTCACATGGTTTTGATGTTTGATTTTAAAAGTAATTACTTTGATGACATTGATATTTTAGCATTTGTGAACTGGCAGGAATGAATACTAGTCTTCCTAGTTAAAATGCCATGTGACCACGTGGTACAGGGTCACAGGAGAGGTGAGAGTTTGTACGGAGGGAGCCTTGAGATGAGAGGAGCATTCTCAAGTCCTGGTCCCCACCAGTTGCGCTTTTCAATATCCAAGGCAGAAAGAGTGTGGAAGGTGACACCTGTCATTAATGTCCAAGTATTAAATCAATGTCAGGGATCGGAATGGCTCTTAGGATACCACCTGCATTTGGTTAAAGCATTTAGCTGGAGTTGGTGACGTTAGAGAAATTATAGAATCTTGGTTTATGTCTGTACATATTTAAATATTACTTATAATTAAAAATTGAGTAAAATTGGGAGTGGGAGAAGCACACACCTTTCCTGAATGTTAGTGTGTTAGTTTTTCACACTCAAGGATAGTGAATTTCTCTGCATGCACTACCTACTGCAATCCACTAAAAGGAATCAAAGTTCCCCCTCCCACCAGGGTCCAGCCCACTCACCTCAAGCCTTTCTCCAAGGATGAGGCATTGATGTCTCTTTCCCATCTAAAACTATTCTGAGGGAAGTTTAAGGCTTAACCTTGTGTAAACCCTCATTGTGGCAGCTCGCTAATGCACCTCTCCCTAGCTCAGTTCATCAGGCCTTTAGACCAGGGTTTTTAGTCTTCCTAATGCTGCAACCCTTTAACACAGTCCCTCATGTTGTGGTGACCTCCAACCGTAAAATTATTTCGTTGCTAATTTGTAACTATAACTTTGCTACTCTTATGAATTGTCATATAAATATCTGATATGCAGGATATCTGATTTGTGACCCCTGTGAGAGAGTCCTTTGAGTCCTGAGAGGGGTCATGACCCATAGGTTGGGAATCATTGCTTTAGACTCTTCACACATCATTGTGAGCTGATAACCCATACATGCACATGCATGCTGCCCATGGCATAGAATTGTTTTCTCATTAGTGCTGTAACAACCTGAGAGTGTGGGTTAGGATGTGGTGTCGGCTTCTCTTGAGCAGGAAAAGTAATGGCTGTGTTGGAATTTAAACGATTTCTAAAAAACTTTACCAAAATAGACAGACAGATGGACGGACGGACAGACAGACAGACAGACAGACAGACAGATAGATAGATAATTACTGCTGCTGCTTGCAGAGGGCTCAGAGTCGGCCCCAGGTGGTGTCATTAGTTCCTCTTCTGAGCAAAGGAAGGCAAGCTGCTCTTATGCATAGAAGGCCGGAAGCAGGTGACACCTTGCTGTCTGTCTGCCACTCTCTGGTATCACATGGGTCTTAGTGCTTGTAACTCTGAGCAGAAGACAGTGAGGACTAGTGAAGGAGCCAAGAAGCTAATTTCAAAGTACTTGGGCATAACACAGGGATCAGGTGCAAGAGCTATGGTGAGCTGGCAAGCAGAGGGTGGGTTAAAAGCAATGCCAGGAAACCGGATAGATGACTCCATGACTAACCGTGCTTGCTGAATAAGCCTGAGGGCCTGAGTATAGATCCTAGCACCCAGGTATAAAACGCACATGGCTATGCTTGTATGCGTAATCTCAGTGTTGTGGGAGGGGTGGATACAGTGTTATGGGGGCACACTTAGAAGTGTGCAACAGTGGGGGAAGATTATCAAGTCCAAGGTGTAACCACGGGGAAGGTGACCAAGTCCCGTTGGCTAAGCTGTCTTTTCTGCACTTGGTCTGATGTGATGGCCTGGCTAGAAGGACCAATCCGTCTTGCCATCCTTAGAAAGAGAAGTGTCCTTGGAGAGGGTCATACATTAAAATAACCCGAGAGACGAAGGCGCTCAGATCCCACTGTGAAAAGGCTAACACGAGCATATGAGAATCTTTGATAAGCATATGCGCCAGGCTTTTCCTCGGGGTGTGCTGCGGAACTGCTGAATAGCTCCATCATTAGAGATGACAAAAGTAAGAATTCCCATAGCTCTTGCCAAAAGCTAGCTCTAGATTTAAAAGTGAACATGAAAGGCGCTGGGAAGATGGCGTGGCATCTATGGGCACATGCTGCTCTTACAGAGAACTCAAATCCAGCATCCAGTAGCCACACTGCGAGGCTCACAATTGCCTATAGCTCCAGCTCTGGGGGTCCAACGCTCTCTTCTAACCTCCATGGGCACTGCACCCACATGATACACACAGAGAGACACACATAACTAAAGCCAATAATCCCAGCACTCGGGAGGCAGAGGCAGAGGCAGGCAAATCTGTATGAGTTCGAGACCTGGTCTATAGAGCAAGTTCCAGGACAGCAAGAACTACACAGGAAAACCCTATCTCGAAAAACTGAAAAAAAATTAGTCTCACAGATTTTATTAAAATAAGGAAATATCATTGAAATATAAATAAAAGGAGAATAGTGAGTTATGTGCACCAAAAGTCTTTTTCTATGTATGTGTATGTGGGTATATATGTATGTATGTGTGCTTGTATGTAGATGGGATGCGTAAGCACGGGAGTGGCTATGCAAACCTTTGCATGCTTGTGGAGGCCAAAGGACAACATTAACAGTCTAACACTTTCTACCCTATGTCCTTGAAAGATAGTCTTTCAGTGACCCTGAAGCTAGGCTGGCAGCCAACCATCCCGTCTAACCCTTTTTATTACCGATATGAACAGCATGTCTGTTCAACTGGTGCCATTTGTGATAAAAATAATACTTAGCCGGCTCAGATATGTATAAGGTGTCATTCATCCCCTCATCCAGTCCCATGACACTTGGGACCCCAACATTGCTTCTCTTCCGTATCTGACAGATGGAGAAACTGAGGCACCAAAGGCGTTAAGTGATTCCCTCAGGGCCCCTCAGCTGATTAGCAGGGCAGCTGGAAGCTGTGACTTTTCACTTTATCTGATGCTGTTTTTGAAGAATGTTACACAAAAACATTACATGTGGAAATTTATAAAAACTAAAACTTAAGTCTTAAAGAAGTCAAGAATTTTCCGCAAAGGAGGCCAGTACGTGCTTTTGGTGCCCCGTTTTCTGATTTTTACTTTTCACTGTTGGAGGCACCCAACAGAGCCTGTGTACCTTTAAGGACCAGAGCTAGAGAATAAGGGGAGGGATCCGGAGATGCTTCTAAGCACACTGATGTAGTCAAGTTATGTGTGATGATGTCACACCTTCACTAGCATATAGGTCTGCAAGGACCGTTAGTCAGCAAAGATGTTCAGAGCACACTGGGCAGGGCATGGGACATGTGTTCAACACCCAGCACAGTACAGGACACTTTGTCAACAGATGTGTGAGTTTTGTTCCTTATGTCAACCAATCCAACACCAGCCATCTGGTTTGCAATTTGAAGGAGTGGTGTTACGATTGACGTCACTAACACAAGGCCCCATGGGTCTCAGACTCCTAAGACTGCCTCTTCATTGACATGGACATAACAAGTCTGGACTCTCGAACCTGGGATGGACCAGTTATCAAATGGGGACTCCCATGGTCCCTTCCTTAGGTTTGGTTATTTGTCAGTGGAATTCCTAGAACGTAGGGAAATAGTTTGCCTACTATTACCATTTAATTACAAAGGAAGGAGACAGAATCAGAGCCAGACTGACAGCTCCACAGAATGACTCTGAGTTCTGGGAGTTCCTGTCCTTGTAGAAATGGGGTATGACTCCATTTGACTCATAGATGTGTTCAGCAAAATGGTGGGGCTCTTAACCCTCCCTTCCTCCCTTTCTTCCTCCCTCCCTTTCTCCCTTCCCCCCCCTCTCTCTCTCTCCCTCTCTTTCTCTCTCTGTCTCTCTCTGAGAATTTATCATTCATATGTAAGTTACGACGTCATCAGCCATTGCAGATCAGCTTGACCCTCAGACTCTTTCCCCTCTACCTAGACGTTAAAGGCTGGGATGGAAGATCCATGCCCCTCCCCCACCACAGGCTGGGTCCCCTGGCAACCAGCTCTCATTCTGTGATTATTAGGAGCTTTCTCACAATCTTCTACTGAAAACCTGGGAGAGGCTTGCGAGTACTAGAGGCTACTTCCACTCTTCTGGACAGCTCAGGCTGGTTTAAGAACCCAGGATGGAAGATCAAATCGTTAAGCAAAGACACTCCAATTCTTTACTTGTTTGAAGTGAAAAAGAAAGAAAATAATTCCCAAGAGTTTCAGGCTCTGAGAACCAAAGATGACGAACAAGACCAAAGTATGTTTCTTATCACACCATGATACCCAGACGCCCCAGTCAGTGAGGGCTGGCACCATGTTTGTTCACCTGTCTTCCATGACCCAGCCTTTTGTGGGTAAACATTCATTCATGGAGTGGTGTGTGATTTTCTAGATAGTGTCAATGACTGTGGGTAGCATTGCTTGTATTTTTGCTCATCCTCACTGGGTTTATTACTATTAATTATTTATTATTAATTATTTATTTTACTTCATAGATACTAATATGCCCAAAGTAGCCATTGATATTTTTCTCATTGTTTTGAATTGGTTTGATGGAAAAGCAAAAATACCAGCATCTCCGTTCTAGCCTTGAGGCTGCCAGACTATCTCTGGCACCTTGAACAGCTGAGCCCGTTTTTATGAACTGTAATAATGGTGCTGTGTGCACACAAGGATGGATGGAGAGTCCGAGGGCCACAATAGCAACAATAGACAAAAGATATTCCTGTTTTCACCGCCACCCACCAGTGTGATGGTTCACCAAGCACAGCCCCATCCTGAGTCAAGGAGGAGTATGGTTTTCTTAGTGTCAGCATTGCTTCAAGAGAAGCATTTGCAGAGGCTCTAGAAGGTTGTTAGTGGGCAAACAAGAAACACATTTTAGGAATCAGAGAGACGGCTTAGTGGTAAGAACCTGGCTGCTCTTTCAGAGGACCGACTCCCGTTCCCAGCACCCACAAGGCAGCTCGCAGACAGGTGTAACTCCACTTCCAGGGTGTCTAGCACCCTTTTCTGGCCTCTGTGGGCCACTACATGTACCTGACGCACAGACATACAAGCAGACTAAATGCCCATACATAAAACATTAAAGAAAAAATATAAAAAGAAACATATTTCAATATGTATTTGTAAGAATCGTACCATTTTCCCAAATGGCTCAAGAAATCCTCAAAAAAATGTGTCCAACACTTTCTGAAGAACTTCCTGATTTAGAAAGGGATGAAAAGCAAGAGAGGAAGGAAGACAGACCATGTTCGCCTAGGGAAAATACCCTTGATGTTCCCCACTGTGAACGCAATTGGGTGTTCCACTTGCCTTGCCAGTACTGTAGGATCGGAAGCCTTGCAGGGTGCCAGCCGCGACAGGGAGAAAGAGAATGCTCGGCATATGGGACGAGATGCAAAAGCGTCAACAAGAGGGTTCCCTTGGCCAAGAGTTGTAAATAACAACACATGTGCAGACGGGAGGCAGGAAGGAGGAGCCAGCCAGGTAGCCATTCTAGAAGATGCTTCACCAGGTGGTGGTACCCATGGTGGGCAGGTGCCCTGAGCTGCTTATAAAGCCTTGGCTGTACTTTTCTTTAGTGTGAAACCCTCGTACCTTGAGGCAACAGAGCAGCAAAGGAAACAGGGAACCCTGTTAGAAAGATAATTACTTTAGCGTGGTCTGGATTAAGATGAACAGACAAAACATAGCCTCTAAGACCTGGTTCTTCTTTATCCGGTAACTAGTGGAAGCAGATGCAGAGATCCACAGCTAAGCACTGGGCTAAACTCCTGGAGTTCAGTCATAGAGAGGGAGGAGCAATATTACGAGCAAAGGGACCAAGACCATGATGGGAATACCCACAGAAACAGTAGAACTGAGCTTGTGGGAGGTCACTGACCCTGGATTGACAGCTAAGGAACCAACATAAGTACAAACTAAGCCCGCTGAATGTGGGTGACAGTTGTGTGGCATGGGCAGTCTGTGGGGCCACTAGAAGGGGAATCAGTATTTATCCCTAGTGCATGATTTAACTCTTTGGAGCCCATTCCCTATGAAGGGATATGTTGCTCAGCCTAGATACAGAGGGGAGGACCTTGGTCCTGCCTCAAGTCATGTGACAGACTTTGTTGACTCCCCATGGGAGGCCTCACCCTCTCTGGGGAGTGGATAGGGGTGGGGAGAAGGTGGGACGATGGGAGGGAGAGGGAACTGCGACTGGTATGGAAAATAATATTGTTTTAAAAAGAAAAATAAAGAAAAACATTTTTTAAAAAGACCTGGTTCTTAATCTTGAGCAGTTGAGAACAGATAAGTCACTGAAGATATAGGTAGCTATTGTATACACACACATAAGGAAGTTGTCGTAATTGGATCTCGCATGTCCCCCAGTGGCTCCATGACGTTGTTGGGAGGTAAAGAAACACTTTGTAGTTGAGGCTTGCTAGATGTCACTGGGGTGTGCCTTCCACTCTGCTGTTGGGGTGCCATGAAATGGGCAGCTTTGTTCCGTGATGTTTGACCTTCCTATAGGCCCAAAGGAGTGCCCTGTGTGAGGGCTGAAACTTGGATCAATGATAAACCTTCCTTTTTTTTAAGTTATTGCATCAGGTGTTTTGCCACCCTGACTGGTACTGAACACAGACTATTGAGTGAGCGATGAGGATATGCCAGGCTTTGGGCTAATTCTCCACCGTGTTTGTCTCCTCTGAATCTCTCAGTGGTCCTCCTTTTAGGGGTGGGAACTGGGGCAGTGAATGGAATTGAGTTGCCTAAAATGATAAAGTGAAATCTCAGCAAGAGGATTCAGCTAGTGCCTGTAGAAGGAAGCAGCGGCCTGTGTCCCGCCACCCAGCTAGCTTTGCCCAAAATAATTACACGGAAACTGTATTCTTTTAAAACACTGCCTGGCCCATAGTTTCAGCCTCTTATTGGCTAATTCTCACATCTTCCTTTAACCCATATTTAGTAATCCGTGTAGCACCATGAGGTGTGGCTTACCAGGAGAGATCTTAACCTGCGTCCATCTCAGAGAGGAGAAGCATGGAGACTCACTATGGCAACTGCCTGAAGCCTCTCCCCACTCGTGCTACCCAGCATTCTGTTCTGTCTACTCCGCCTACCTAATTTTCTGTTCTCTTAAAGGGCCAAGGCAGTTTTCTTTATTAATTAACCAATGAAAGTAACATAGACAGATAACTCTCCTCCATCAAGTGCCAGCTGCAGCTCTCAGTCAACCTCCTGATGAACAGGCAATGGAGGATGGAACCAGGGACGTTGAGTCTTGGTCTGCCTGATTTCAAGCCTATTTAGTTTCTTCTAAAGAGCCCAGAAAGGGGTATTTTTAGATGTTTTGGGGGGATAAAATAAAATTTAATTTCATTTCATTTAAATTCATGAAACATCCCCTCTAAGACAGTTCCATTGTGGTCCAACATGAAAACCAGTGTACAGAGCACACCTACCCTACGGTCACAGAGCTGGGAGATGGAGTCTGTTGCATTCAGAAGACAGACCAACTTCAAGCACACGGTTCACCTCACAGACGCAGTCTCCCTCTGTACGAATCTAGTGACAGGGAGGAAGAACCACTGTGGCACGTGGGGACCGATCGTGAAGCTTCTTTATTGAGAACTAAGATGTTCAGTATGAGTGACAGCTCATATTTATTAAGCAAGTGATCAGAGTGTGCCTCAGTCATTTCCCCCACTGTCCTTCTAGTATAAGCCAATAAATCCCCAAAGAAGCATCATAAATGCAGTTTCCTTTTATCCATCTTGACAGGGGAGGGAACCAGACCCTGAGATTAAAGCCACATAGCTGGGAAGGTTGAGACTGGAAAGTCAAAATCAAAATTCCTTAAGTGCCATTCAGTTTAGGAGTGTCAGGGTGCCCTTCCGTTTAGAAGGTCTTGATTCATCACTACAGAGGCTCTGTAGGTGGGGAAAGATACAGCAATGCCCCAGCACTGAGCAGACAGTAACAAGACAAGATGGGCACCAACGATAACCAAGTTAGTGTCCTGAGAGGGACAAAGAAAGTGGCTGTTAATGGGACATCTCCTTGAGCACAGGCCAGACTCAGGGTAAAGGATAAAGGCAGTGTCTATAGATATGGCCCATTGATAGATGAGGTTGGGGAGGGCAAGTTAGAGCCTCGAGGGAAGCTTGTGTAGGATGTTTGTTTTAGTTGGCTTTCTGTTGCTGTAAAATGAAAACACCCTGACCAAAGGCAACTTAGAGGATCAAACGGTTTATTTGGCATTGACTTTCAGGTCATAGTCAGTCACTGAAGGAACTCAGGGCAGGAACTCAAGCCAAAGTCACATGGAAATGCCTCTTGTTGGCTTCCTCTCTGGCTTGAGCTCTGGCATGTGTAACTGTATTTCTTTGATGTGGGATTCCCCTCTGTATGCTGTGAATAAATACCATTGGTTAATAAAGAAAACTGCCTTGGCCTGTTAATAGGGCAGAACTTAGGCAAGTGGGGAAAACTAAACTGAATGCTGGGAGAAAGGAGGGGGAGTCAGAGAGAAGCCATGTAACCCAGCCGGAGACAGACACTGGAACTTTACCCAGTAAGCCACAGCCACGTGGTGATACACAGATTAATGGAGATGGGTTAAGTTAATATGTAAGAGTTAGCCAATAAGAAGCTATAGCTAATGGGCCAAGCAGTGATTTAAATAATATAGTTTCTGTATGATTGTTTCAGGTCTGAGCTGCTGGGCAGCAGGGAAACAGACAAGCGGCCTCCTAACAACATTTCTTACATAAATGTTGTTTATTTATATAATACCCCCTGGTTAGGGACGATGACACCCACAGTGGACTGGGCCCTCTCACATCAATTAGAAATCAAGACAGTGTCTCATGGACATGCTCAAGGGACACCTGCATGAGGCCATTCTTCAATGGAGCTTGTGACAAGTTGACTAAGAATTAACCAGGAAGTGTTCAAGGCTGCATGGGTGGCTGTAGGTTTGATGCAGATGAAACCCTCAGCGACTGTTACTTCTGTCACCGCTATTCTTTCTGTGGCTAGCGTTGGTATTGAGACTCAGGGTTCTTCCTCAACCCCGGTGAGGCAGTGGGTGTGTCTAGACAGGAAGACCATCATCTTGGGCTGTCTGGCTTGCTAGACTTAACAGCAGTTTTCATTTAATTTGATAGCTCCTCAGATATTATGGAAGATTTGGAATATGGAAAGGATAGGAAGATTTACTTGTCTCAAAGAGGAAAATTATCCTGCCAGAGAGATATTTTCCTCTCTCCCCTTCCTCCTTCCTGTCAAGCTTTTGGCTTCCTAGTAGCCTTGTCAGAGGGAGAGCAACATGCCTCCTCAGTCCCCTAATCAGTTCCGGATCCCTTTCCAGCCCATAGGCACCCATTTAGTCTGTGGTTCCTTTTTTAAAAAGACTTCCTTATTTTTACTGTCTGTGCAAGTGTGGCCTAAGTGTTCATACGTGTACCGAGTACGTGCATGTATATAGGTGCTTATAGAGGCCAACAGAGGTCATTGGATCTCCTGGTTGGAGTTACAGGTGATTGTGAGCTGTCTGACATGGGTCCTGGGAACGGAACTCAGGTCCTCTGCAAAAGCATGCAGTAAGTCCTCTTAACCACTGAGCTATCTTTCTGGTCCCCAATAATTCCCTTTTGACTAAAATGCCTGGCCTCTGCTTGCTTGCTTTCTTTCTTTCTTTCTTTCTTTCTTTCTTTCTTTCTTTCTTTCTTTCTCTTTTTTCCTTCCTTCCTTCCTTCCTTCCTTCCTTCCTTCCTTCCTTCCTTCCTTCTTTTGGCTGCTTTTCTTTCCACTCCCTATCTCCCTCCCCAGACCTCCTACCCTGTTTGAAGGTAGAAGGTGAAAGCTGACAGGATCAATTTTGCTTCAGTTACCATGGCAACACTCTCAGACTCTGCTGCTCACTTTTGAAGCGTCTTTCTCCTGTGAGAAGTTACCCCGCATATAATTACTTGCCTTGTCCCCCAGGATCCAGGCTCCAGGCTCCAAGATTCCTCCACAGAATGACAGGGTCCCTAGCTACCTCCAAGTGTCTTTTACACCGGCACAGATATTCCCTACCTCAGAGCCACCCACCCCTTCTTATTCTTGGTTCTTAGGAAAAAAACTGTGGTCAACTATATTAACAAGCCCTGGTTGGAACTGCTCACTTACAAATGAGAACTTTAAGGTTTTTTTTTTAAGTTCCACTGAAACTATTCTAAGAAATTCTTACACTCTTACATATTTATAAAGACTGGTTTGGACATCTCCTGCCTTTCCCATAGCACTGCGATAGTTAACCTACCTTCCCACCCATCTGCTCTACATCAGCACCCTCCTTGCCCTCTGATTTCCAGTTAGGTTTGATTACTGGAAGGAACTGATAGGTGGTCAGAGTAAGAGAGCAAGGTGGGGCAGATTCCCCTGGGCCCTCACTGTGTCACTACTGAGAACTGACTGGATTCCTCATCAGAGGAACTGCCAGGAGCAAGCCCGGTGACCCAGAAAGAATTACTCTAGGCCCCGCAGGTCCTCGCCCCTTCAGCTCTAGGGGTAGCGGCAACCCAGGCTTTGTACTATCTGTTATGACTCCTCTCTGCCCAGCCCATACCTGGATTCTTGTGAAGAGTCCCTTTATAGTTCTTTACAAAGTACACAGCTGTAACATGTCAGCCATTTCCTCGACCAACATAGTCCCTTCTGTTTGGGATGGGCACTTCCATACTGCCTGTTTCTGTCTGATAGGTCTACGGTCTCTGTAGAAACAGGCTCATCTGGCCTTGAAGAACACCAACTGGTGAAGTGTACTAGTATCAATAATACAGGCACTTGGGACGCTGAGGCAGGAAGATGAAGCATTTAAAGCTAGCCTGGGAAAAATACACCTTGTGTCAAAACACTCAAAACAATAATAATGAGAAAGAAAAACAGATCTCCATCCTCTCCTGCTTCATCAAAGATGAATTTTCTCTAAGGGATGCTGAGAGTAGAGAAATAGTCTTCCCCCAGGGCAGAGCACAGCAGCCAGTAAGTACCCAATACCAAATGGTCAGCCCTGAAAACATGCATACAGTAGCATTAGACAGGCCAGGCAGGCTATATAGGTATATGCATATACACTTGTGCATATAACAACAATTAAGTTTAAAAGGCCATGAATTTATAAGGGAGCAAGGAAAGGTATATGTAAGGGTTTGTAGGTGGAAAAGGGGATGGAGAAATAATGTTCTTATATTAATCTCAAAATAAGGACAAAAAAGATACTTTATAACTAAAGCCATCATTATGTGTATGTAGCATCATGAAATAATGATACCAGAACTAATGTTATTAATGTAACATAACAATGTAAATAACATGAGCCTGTGACACTTATCAGATTGGTCTGAATACTCATAAAAATATTGACAAAATTTTAAAGAAATATGGAAATCATGGTTGGGATATTTTTGCACATACACATAACATTATACAAACTGAGCAGATTGTATTTCTATATCTAGGAATGAAAAGACACACACATATATACACATACATATCTCACAACAATTGATGAAATCAAGGTCATGGGCCATAAATTTAAGAGAGCAAGGGAATCAGCACATGGGAGATTTGAGGGGGTGAAAGAAAAGGAGACAGTGATGTATAAGTTAATTCAAAAGGTATGGGGAAAAGGGGAATATGAGGTTGTAAGGAGGAATGAGAGGGACCCTGGAGGGCTTGGGAGACAGAGAGTGGATTTGTTAGAAATAAACTGTATTCATTACAATCTAAAGAATAAATAAAAACATCACTTAAAATGATAATTTTCCTCCTTAAAGATGCATTTCCCCATTTAACTCAACTATAGTGATCTTATCTTAAACACAATTTCTTAACGATGTTATTCAGGTAGGCTGGTGAAAATGGGGTGCAAAACCCCCTTTCTGCTTGTTCCAGGAGGTCCTGTTCCTTCCCTTTTCATTATGTCCATTGAGAAGATCATACAGATGTACCAGTCTCCTGGGAGGCTATGTACAAAGACATTATTCCAAGCAAAGGCAAATCCCATCCTAGTGCGCAGGAAGATGAAAGAGCCAACTTGCTTGGCTTAAACGCTCCATAAACATTCCTAAGATGTTGTGCCATTGGGAGATTGAATTATTTTATGGTTCAGTTTGAGCTGGAGGGAGAACAGGGGCTCCAGGAGGCATCCGGCAGAGAGACATAGATAATAAAGGCCTTTGAAAACCATGAGTTAAAAACTTTATGTTCCCGACTCTTTCAGGACTGATCCCAACTGGTATCAAGAATAGCATGAGGTTCACACAGCTCAGTAGGTGTAAAAATCTGCAGCTGAATTAAATAGGCTCCATTATATCTCAGAAGACTCTCTAATGGGTTTCTATGGAGGGCTGCCTAAGAACATCGTGTCTCCCCTCTGTGTCTCAGGATCCCAGCACAGCTTGCGGTTACTAATATTATACCTCAATCTCTCTATAAGATGAGAAAAATGAACAACATCCCAGAATATCTAGATATTAAAATATCAAAAGAGCAATTAAAAGGATCCCCCTAGGAGGCTGGTCCAGAAGTGAATCTGGAGAGTAGAGAGCTTACCTGTAAAACTGTTACTATGCATATAAGTTTGCTCATCCAGTGAACTGACTTCCCACGTATTGTTACAGACTTTAAATATTTCATTTAAACTTGATTCTAGAACTGAAGGGGTTATTTTAAGGCATACCAACATTTTGTAAAAGTTTCTATGCTTTAAAATTTTTAAGTGGACTCGCTTAACCTTATCAAGTTAAAAGGGGCTATCAGAGTTTCTTTTCTATTGCCCATTAAAGCAACATTACATTTTTAAAGTTTTCATTAATATTCAAGTAGAAGTTGTCATCATTTAGTTCCTGTAAACTGACAAATCTCCCGCAACCCAATTATCTGATTTTAAATCAAAACTGGACTTGAAGTCAGAGTGAATTATTCATCAATTGCTTCCAAATATCCTATTCCTTATTTACCCTCGTTAGTCATCCACAGCGGAGGATTAAGGCCTAGTTTCTCTTATCTATTGCAAGTGGCTTTACATTACTATTCTCTCACATTTTTATCTAATAAAAATACATTCAGACTAAATTGTTGACCATGCTTCAGTACATAATCCCCATCCATGCACATGCAGACAGCCCTGATGGATCCTAAATAAAACAAAATGCTAATAAATATATGACAGCAGGGTGGGTGGGAAAACAGCTTCAGCAGACCAAAGTAATGGGATGGAAATTATCAAAACCCATTACACGCATGGAAAGGTGAAAGGGTTTTTAAAACTTAAAACAAGGCTTAGGTTGGTTTCGTCTTCCTTGTTCATTTCTCTCCTTTTGGAGATCCTTATTTTAGTACCCAAAATTCTTGCTTTTCTAGTTGGAAAAGGGCAGAAATATGGACAGGTTATATTATCAGCATATAGACTAAAGGTTTTGTTTGTTGTTTCGTTTTGTTTTGTTTTGTTTTGAGGCAGTCCTTTATAACCAGGAGCTGGCCTCAGCCTCACAACATAGCCTGCTTGGGATGACTTTGAAATCTGGATCCTTCTACTTCCACCTCCCACGTGCTGGAGAGTCTCACCATTCCTGCCCAAATGACTTTCCCAGATTTTTGCTTTTGTTTGGTGATCTTAGCTGTCTGCTGTGCTAAGAGGGCAACCTTTTTGTTTTATTTTTGTTTCATTTGTCTTGGTTTAGAGACAGCATCTTACATTGCAGCTCAGACTGGCCTGGCACTCACTATGTAGCTAAAGTTAGACTCAAAATCATGGCATTGCTTCTACATCAGCTTCTCAATTGTCAGGATTACAGGTGTGAGCCACCACACCCAGATCCAATGTAAGGATCATGATTACAGATATGAACCATCACACGCAGATCCAATGTAAGGATCATGATTACAGGTGTGAGCCACCACACCCAGAACCAATGTAAAGGTCATAATTACAGGTGTGAGCCACCACACCCAGATCCAATGTAAGGATCATGATTATAAGTGTGAACCATCACACCCAGATCCAATGTAAGGTTCATGATTACAGGTGTGAACCACCACACCCAGATCCAATGTAAGGATCATGATTACAGGTGTGAATCACCACTCCCAAATCCAATGTAAGATTCAGGATTACAGGAGTGAGCCATCACATCCAGATCAAATGAAAGGTTTAAACCCTGCAAAAAACTTTTGTTAAATGCTATAAGGTCCCCTTCTTTTCCCATGTTTAACTTTTCATTTATCTTTGTTATTTTTTTCAGATTAAAACAAATTATATCATTTTATCTCTCTTTTCCCTCCCTTTCCACTTTCCCATATACCCACCTTGTTCTCCTTCAAATTAGTGTCTTCTCTTTGCTTTAATTATTGGTGGTGGTGTTTTGTGTGTGTGTGTGTCTAAATACATAAATACAACCTGATCAGTCTGTATGTATATACATATATGCATACATACCAGTAACATTGTAATATGTTACTTTTCATGACTAACCATTTGTTTTTGTGGTGGCCTGAAAGAAAATGGCCCCCAAAGGGAGTGGCACTGTCAGGAGGGGTGACTTTGTTAGGGTAGGTGTGGTCTTGTTGGAGAAAGTATGTCAATATGGGGATAGGCTTTGAGGTCTCTTATTGCCTAAGCCTCCCTCAGTGTGACACTGATGCCATTTCCTGTTGCCTTCTGATCAAGATGTAGTCAGGGCCATGCCTGCCTGCATGCCATCATGCTCCCCACCATGATGATAATAAACTGAAGGTCCCCTTCTTTGTTTTTGTTTTTGTTTTTTGTTTTTTTTGGTTTTTCGAGACAGGGTTTCTCTGTAGCTTTGGAGCCTGTCCTGGAACTAGCTCTTGTAGACCAGGCTGGTCTTGAACTCACAGAGATCCGCCTGCCTCTGCCTCCCGAGTGCTGGGATTAAAGTCGTGTGCCACCACCGCCCGGCTGAAGGTCCCCTTCTTAAGACACGTCTAACCCAAGGATAAAATACTCTGTTTTCTTGTATATTTTCTTCCTAAAAAGAGAAAATTACAAGGTAAAAAGGTAACATATTTACAATAAGTGCAGAGACTTATTCCTTGGAGTTCCACCTTGGCATCTATTAGATTGATTATGCCTGCTAAGGGGGCTGGCTACCTAAACACCACCAGGAGCAAGGCCTAAAGCCACAAGTAGAATCCCCTTCTTTAACCACAGTTGTTCAAGAGCCTTGTGTCCCTGTAGTCATTTAAATCCTCTCTACTTTGCATTTTACTCTCTTGGTGCTGTAGACAGAAACTGCTCATTCATTTCCTGGCTGCTCAGACCCAAATAATCACACTGAAACTATATTAATTTCAACACTGTTCAGCTCAGGCTTCTTATTGGCTAACTCTTATATCTTAAATTAACCCATTTCTATTATTTTACATTTTAACATTTAACAGGCTCCTGGTTTGTTACCTCTTGCTTCTTGGGAAGCTACATGGCATCTGCCTCCTCTGGCAGCTATATAGTCTCTTCTTGATGCTGCCTATTCTCTCTATATATCTCTTTTCAGATTTCCTGCCAGGCTTCACTCTGCTAAGCCACTGGCTAAAACAACTTTATTCATCAACCAATAAAAGCAACACATATACAGAAGGACATCCAAAATCACCTCCCCTTTTCTGTCTAAATAAAGGGAAGGTTTTAACTTTAACTTTATCAAGCAAGAATTATAGTTACAATATAATAATGGCAAATTAAGGAAAATATCATCTATCCTATCTTTGTGAGTCTAAAGTTTTTATCTAATTTATCTTTTATCATAACTAAGAAAAACTATAACTATCTGCTTTCAACTCTTCAAAGACCTCAGAAGGACATAATATTATCTAAGTAAACCGGAAGTGCATTGTAAGCAACTTCTAAAACTCTAGAATCGACAGAGTCATCTCTCTGCTGGACAGTTACCCAAAGTTCTTCTGTAACATTGGGGCATCCATCTTCAGTCTACAAGCCCATAGTATCTGGAAGACTCTTCCATGAAGCAGGAAATTTGATGGTCTATTCTGTCTTGTAATGGCAAAGTTTATCAGTTGCTTTCTTCTGTGAAGCAGGAACCCTGAAGAACCATCCTGTCTTTTGGAAAGTTTAGCAATCAATTTTCTGTGGGTCCTGTATGTCCAGTTTATACAGCATGCCATAAAACAGTCCAGGAAAGAGCAGTTTCTTGCCCAAATGGCTATCCTTGTCACATTGAAGGCAAATTCCATAACAAATTTCTTCAATGCCTATCAACCTCTCTGAAGTAATTGGTGCTGCCATAAGCAGACATGTTTCACTGTCAAGAACAGTGTAAGTTTTTAAAACATTTTAAATGCCATATTCTGTAGGTCTTTGAAATGTTTGAAGATTATCTAATCAAAATGTTCTCTGTATATCTAAAAAACCTAACTAACATGACTACAAGTTTGACTATTATAAATGACTATGTATTAATCTGTAATTTAAAATTATACATTTTAAAATGAGCTTCACAAACATAATACCTTAAATAAAAGTAGAAATATATGTACACAGTATAACAAAATTGACTTAAATTTGTATCAATAGACCAAGATTTACACCAAAGCAAAGTATTCATTTTTATATCATATCTCCCTTTAAATGTTAACAAACATTTATAAACAATCATTTTGAGAATTTGAGTGTTGTTTTCTCCAAACTGATTTCTGCTGTTTGTTGAGTGAAGTATTTTTAGGATTCATGGAAACCTTTGGGGGAGGGTTCTTGTTCCATCAAACCACATTAGCCTAGAAGGAATCCACAGGGTCTCACCTTCTGTGGAAACAAAAGCAGAACCTCTTTTCCAAAGTAACACATCCTTAGGCCCAAATTTTGAAGTCAAGATACCTTTATGTTGATTTAACTTAGAAGCCCCCAGAATCAAATGTCTCCTTGTAATATATATATATATATATATATATATATATATATATATATTCAAAGAAAACACAATAACATGCATAATCCAGACTCTCTGTGTATATTCCATCTTTATGTGGCTTATTTTTCTTTATTTCTTTAATCTATGGCTGTCTGTACTCTTTTATATTACTTCTACTGTCTCTTTAAAGATATTTATCTTTTTAAAAAACCATTTACTTTTTTTATAACTGTCTATATTCATTTTTCTCTCTCCTGAGCCTACATACATTTTTAAAACACACTGTGCCTCATTTAGGTTTTTTATGTCTGAATCTGTCCTATTGTATATCTGAAATTCTGTTCTAACAAGGAGCATTTTAAAATGGTAAGCAGAGTGGTCATGGCAGCCATGGATACTGGCTCCTCCTCTCTCAGCCTTTTGACATGGCAGAGGTAGTTCACTGCCAGCTCTGGGACTGTCGGGTAGGAGTCATCAACACTACCTCAACTCTGGGAAGTAGTTGGCCCATGCTGCTACCAAGTAACTTGCAGCACTCTACCCACAAACACCATTCAAGTGCTTAGTCTCCTGAAAGAGCCAGAGCTGTTTGTATGACTAGCACGAACCAGGAAGCCTTCTGAAAGGAGGCCCACAGTTTTTGCTGCTACCAATGAGTCAGGAAGCCTTCTCTTAAAGGAATCGTGCCTCTGTTTGCTAGAAGCAAATGCTTCTACCACGAAGTCATGCTTAACTCTGTTTTTGCGCACGCGTGCGCGCGCGCACATGTGTGTGTGTGTGTGTGTGTGTGTGTGTGTGTGTGTGTGTGAGCTCAGTTGCCTATGGAGACCAGAACATCTCAATTGCATCCTCTGGAGTGGGAATAAAAGATGGTAGTTAGCCGCCCCAAACCAGGGCTGGAAACTGAACTCAGGTCCCCTGCAAGCATAGCACATACTCTTACCTACATCTTTCTAGTCCTCCAGATGTACATATGCTTTAAAAAAAATAGACTGCATATGAAGCTGCTAACTAAGTGTTTTTTATTGATGCTAAATCTCTTTTAAGCATCTCTATAAATGTTTACAGTTTTATTCTTCATTCTGTGGCTCCTCAACTGTTCCCAAGGATTTTCAATTAACTCCGCCATTCTATACCCAGCACAAGGCTCTAGAAAGCTGAAGTCCCAAGGGGCAATGCACACACTCCATTCTCCTGGCATGGACAACCCATTATTAGGAAGTTGGAATCTCATGAAAGCAATAACTGTATGACAGTAATGCCACCCAACAGAACCAGATGCTCTTCTTCCCCCTGGATTTCATTGTACCATAGAAACTTTTGTGCGGAATGAAGTCAGAGCATTGGAAAGCAATTCCTTGGGAAGAGATGGAGTAATGGTTCTGCCTGAAGTTTGTAAAAGGAAGGATTTATTCAAGTATGCATGCAGCAGGCATGTGTCCGGCAGCTACTGCTTTCTAGTTCCCTGTAAGGCTGGTATCTCTGTCAAGGGGCTTATTTAGAGCAAGGAGCATACTGTCTTTATCGCCAGTCTTTTCATGTTTAATTAATAAATGCAGTTAAGTTGTTTGAAAAATCCTGCATGAATATTACTTTCACATGTCAGCAAAGAAATTAAATGATGCTTGATCCTCTGCATCCCAACTTATTACCCCTGCATGGCAGTGAGTCCCATTCAACCATTATACGCTCATGGTCACTCACTTTGTAATAGTCATGTAAGCTTCATTTTGCTGTTATTGATGCCATGGGAGAGAGGCTTATTTTTTATTTTAATTACATTTTTCTTCTCGACATCTTTCTTTTCTAAGAGGACCTAACAGGACTCACACCAAATAGTAAAAGAGTGTTGGTTCTCATTTTTTCTTACGATGATTGATGTAGACGTAACCTTCAGGGGCAGATGCTGGACTGTGAAATATGTTGACATATTTAACAGTTGTACATGAAAAACTGCCTCTCCCCTGCCACTGGCATGCTGTTGATGAGCCTCAAAGTAATAATACATATCAGTTATTTGCCTATGATTTGGGAAACTTCAAGACACCTTCCCATAGACTCCTTGTAAGATACACAAGTGTCTCTGCATTTTTGCTGACAAGGAGACCTCAGCTCCCATTTGTAGCAAAAGATTGCCCTGAGGGATTCCTGGTTTTTGTTTTGTTTTTTAATAGATTCTTAAAAAATGTGTGTTTTCTGCTTCTAAGGAAGTTTTGAGCTTCTCCACTTCTCCCACGAGAGGCTTTATATTTTAATGGTGTCTCTTTTCCAGATCCACTGGTGGAAATGTCAAACAACAGAAGAATGCCTAAATAAATTATGAAGGCCTAGACACTACAAGGCGATGTGGCTATTAAAATTAATACCATTTTCCTAGCATGATGGTGCACACCGACAATTCTAGTACTTTGGAAGTGAGGCAGGAGGATTATTATTTCAAGGACATCCTAAGCTATATAATGAGTTGGAGTTTGACCTGAGCTACAATATGAGACCCTGTCTCAGAAAACCAAAGACTAAAAAAAAAAAAAAAACAAAACAAAACCTGATGAGTCTTTCAACTGGCTTTGTTAGTGTAGCCTCCGCACTACTACATATACTACAGTCCTGTAGCACCTGTACTATGTATACTTTGGCACTACACCTGTAGTGCACCACCTGCTTTACCAGATAGATGGTTTGCGAGTTGGGCAAGGGGCTGGAGCTGAAATGCACACACACAGACGGAGACACGGATCATCCTTGAAACAAGAATGCCCCAAGAATGCCAACTTTATAGTGTTTCAGGGAAGCTTATATTGTGCCTTCCCTGACCAATGACCACACCCTAGCTCTAAGGATCCTTTAGCTGCAAGCCATCAGAAACCACTCCTTATGCTCAGAGCAGCTGCAAGCAAAAAAAAAAAAAAAAAAAAAAAAAAACAGGCCTGCTCATTCAGGCTGTCAAAGGGTCATAGTTAAAAGACAGAGAAATAGGTTAACTCAGAAAACACTTTCATCTTAAAATAAAGAAATAGAAAGCAAACATGCTGTCTAGAAACTTCTGGGTATTTAGAAATAAACTTTCTGCTAAAAAATTTACAACTAGCTAAGGCAGCGTTCTCGCTTCCATGGTTGCGTTCCCATCTTATTAATTTAGCCAGTTTTCTGGCAGCAAGGGTGTCGGGCCCAAAGTATGGAGTGTTCCTACCAGTAAATGTTTTTTTTTCAGTTCTTAAGTGTGTATGTGTGTGTGGTGTATGCGTGCATGTGCACACACGTGTCCATGCATGTCACACTGCTCTTGTGGATGTCAGAGATCAACTTCCTACCGTCCTCCATCCTCTCTGCTCACCTCTCCCTGGGTTCTGGAATTGAAGTCGCTCTGTCAGGGTGTACAGCAGGCACTTCTTCCTACCAAGCGATCTTGCTGGTCCAGCACAAATGTTTCCATAGAGATTTTTACATCAAGAACACGTTTGTATGGGAAGAACACCCATTTGGATAATATGATTTGGTCAGCTCGAAGTCGTAAGATACTAGCAGGTTCCAGGAGGAATATGCAGAGAGGTGGATGGACACACCAACAGTGGAGGGACAGTTCATGGAAAACTCAGTCCCAGTGAGGCATCATAGTTCTGTGGGAGGCAAAATAGACACGAGACGATGATCAAAGATCTAGTCAAAGGAAATCAGGCTTTCCTGCAAACTCCATCTTAGCTCTTATTGCTTCCTTGGGAGGATTTACCTGTTGGGTGTGGAGGATGAGCAAGGTCTCCCCACCTTCCAGATAAAGTGCCATCGCCCACTGTGCAGAGTAGAATAAGGGCCCCGGGCTGCTCATAATGTAGGCTCACACAGAACGGAAAGGGAGAAAACAGTGCTGCTGGGCTGGGGTGCAGGCCTAGGGCATGTGGGCAGGACCTAGAGCTAAGTGGCAAGCACGGAGGCAACCGGGAAAAGCTGCGCGTGCAGACTGCGTTCTCCAGTGGGACTGCTTAGCTGTTTATCATTTAATAAGGGACAAAGGAGACAAGAGAGGACGAGACTCTTCTAATTCTCTGGAGAGTGGCAGAGAGAAGAGATTTTTGCTCTTGAGGGCACAAGAATAAGTAGACTCACTCACTGAAGGCAAAATCATTTGCCTTCTCCAGCTTATGAAGCGAGGCAGTGGTGGGACAGAAGGTGAAATCAGGGCAATTAGGGTACTTTGTTGGAAGCCCTGCCTTCTGAAGCCATTCTCCATTCAAGTAGCATTGGTCGTTCACCAAAAATGCATTGACTCTTTAAGTCTTTATTCAGAATAAGGCACTGAAAATAAAGTGGCATGCAGATAATCACACACAGCTTAGACAGAAGGGCCAGCTGTTAGAGTAGATGGAAGGGAGTTCTGAGTGAGGATTAATATTGGCTTTATTTAAGTTAATTTGTTCCACTATGGATTTTACTTCTGTTCGGAAAAGGAATAATTGAGTCAGTCTCGGGAACTCATCCAGCAACATTTTGGGATGAGTTTTGATTCAGCTGCAATGTTTCACATAAGATGGACTGGTGGTGTATTTCAGGCTGCTGGAGCCTTACGACCTTCAGTCTTCTTAAATATTTTTGATAAACACAACACTGTTTTGATGCTCTAAGCAATTATTTTTGCTATTAAAATAGTACTCTGATGGGATTAAATAATAACTATTATATATATTATGCTAAACCATCTGGAATAACAATACAATAAATACGAATCATTAAGCTGGAAAGTTTCTTTCATATTATTGTTTAGATATTTTCCTTTGAATTAAAAATATTCATTTTATTTTTACACTGTAGAACAATATTTAGCTTATTTATAGCCTTAAAAGTATGTGATATTTTTATTTAAAATAAATATTTTGTTCTTTTACAGCAACTGAGGCATTTATTGCACAGCTAAAAACTTTATAATACAAATTCAAGTTTTGTACTATTTTATATTTTGTATATTTTCATTTACCACAGTTATAGTGACTAATCATGAGGGTTATTTAATTTTACAAATTGTATTATATTTTATTAATTCATTTTAATTGTGTGGGGATGATGACGAGTGGGCTTTTATCTGTGCCATAGCACACAAGGGGATGTTAGCGGCCCACTTGAGGGACCTGGCTTTTCCCCCTCCATCATTTGGGTTTCAGGGATCAAACCCAGGCCACCAGGCTCAGCTGAAAGTGCCTTTACTTGCTGAGCCATCTTGCTGGCCCCTGTTACTAATTTTTTTTTACTTCTGTCTCAGATTTCATATATAATGCGGTGTTACCATCAAACGTTGCTTACCAAATTCCCATCAGTGTGTCTCTAGGAAAAATGACCATTACAAATGCTACCTCATCCCACAATGTGTTTCAGATTCAAAGGAAGTAGATGCACACAACTTGTATCTCACTAAACCTCATGGAGGCAGAGTTTGCCTGCAGTAGCTACTTTCTCTCCTTTACTCCAAGAGGATGTGCTGCCCAGAGAAGGGCACTTACCATAGGGGATTCAGTCGCCATGTTAAACTGTCAGTCAAACTGACAGTGGGCCAATGCTTCTTCCTGCCGGGCTGCTGTTCACTGAACTTCGAGTGGAAGAGACTATGGGCATAAACATACAAAAGAAAAAGAAAACAGATGGCATCCCTGATATGTGGGAAGTGATCAGATCCATGGAACCACATGCCAGTGTTAACACAGGGTAACACTTTGCAGTTATGGAAATGATGATGCTAAGGGGTCAGGAAGCAGTGCTGAGATGAACTTTCTTGGGGTTGCTGGGAGGAACATTTGTATTTTATACACTGGTTCAGATAATACTGATTTTTCAAGATCTGGATCTGGTTCACAGCGCCTTCCGGTCTTATAATGGGATGCATGTGGCATGTGTATGTGTTTCTCTACATGGGCTCACACATGTGTGCATGCTGCCATTGTGCATGAACTGTTAGATGGTGGAGTTGATGTAATGAAGACTCAGGGTATGAAGAAGAAAATAGTATTTCCTTGAATAGACACCTACCAGTTTTGATCTGCTCCATCCTTCTGGCATAGGAAAGGGAACTCTGGTGTCATCAGACTTCCTAGTTTTCAGTCTTAGCCTGGCAATTTACTATTAGCCTTATATAAGTTACTTACTTAACTGATAAGATGGGAACAATATTGATACCAGTCTCATGGGCCACTGTGGGAATTTAAAAATGTGTTAACGGGGGACTGGGGAGAGAGCTTGCTCTGTAAGCACAGTGACCCGAGTTTAGGTTTCCAGCACTCATGGAAGAAGGCAAGAGTGGAGGTAAGCATCTGTAGCCCCAATTAGGGGGAGGACTTGGGGAGCAGGTGAATCCCTGATGCTCATTGGCCAGCCAGTTTTCCTGAATCAACAGCCTCCAGGGTCAGTAAGAGATCCTATCTCAAAAAAAAAAATGTGGAGAGCAACTAAAGAAGACATTCTTTGTGACGTCTGGCCTGAACACGAAAGTGTGCATACACGCTTCTAGCAAATCATTTACAACAGCTCCTAGGACCCAGTAGGTAACAGCGATAGTGCCTGTGGTCACAGGGAGTGCCCTTTTGAGTTAATTTAATGCCAGGCCCCCAGGACGGGGACTCTCAAATAAGATATGTAAGGCTTTTGATTCACTCCAACTCACATCTATCTTTGCCCTTTCAGGGATGAGGGGAGAATCCTACTTCGTCGGAATGAGGAGCCTGGGGCAGCAGGCATCGATCCCTGAAGATGGGGGACTTTTCTTGCTCTGCTGCATAGACAGAGACTGGGCTGTCACTCAGTGCTTTGCGGAAGAGGCCTTTCAAGCAATCACCGACTTCAACGATCTTCCCAACTCACTGTTTGCCTGCAATGTCCACCAGTCCGTGTTTGAAGAAGAAGAGAGCAAGGTAAGAGACGCTCTCCCAGTCACGAGGAGGCTTGACATTGGCCTCCTTTCTCCTTCGGCGTCGGTCTTTTGGAAGTTAATAGATGTGTTTACTTGGCTCTGCTTTGGGCATTGGTCATCAGGATCAGAAAAGACTGGCTGGTATAAGGCAACTACGGAGGTGGAGGTTATCTGACTACGTTGTGACTGAGGTTGTGTGGGACGGAATCCGGTCCTCGCTGGTTTGTAGGTCCAGATCCGGACTCTTGTAAGAGGTACTCGCAAGCTAGGAAACAGATGGTTAAGCTCCTAAGAGTTTTCTTTCCGCCCATTCTGCCAAAATATGATTGGGCTTCCTCAGAGCAGTGCAAGATCGTTTGAACCCTTCCTCTTCTGCAAGGTGAGGACTTTTCTAGGATGGCCACAGAAGGAGCGCTAGCTGGCCTTCTGAGTTTTTTCCTGCTGGTGTGTACACTGATGGTTGTTGCTACCACCTGTGTTTTCCTGCTCACCAACAATGGTAGCTTCGTGCATTGATACCAGCATGGACCAAGGTTGACTTTTATAAACATTTTCATAAATTTCTTACTTTAAGAAGCCAACTTGAGTTAGTGAAATTGTTCCTGGAATTCATGGGAAATATTCCACTTAGGGATCTTCTGAAGTTCATTTCAGGTTGTAGGTCCTTTAAATGGGATGATGAATGGGCCAACCTTCCTGCAGGGATGTGGACCCTGAGTTCTGAATATTTACTGTTATACCATGTTATAAGCCACTGGTATTTTCTAAGGGAAAATGCCCTTTTTTGTAAACTAAAATATGTGTCATTGTGTGAGATGTGAACACTTTCTAATTGCCGTTTCATAGATGCTAGCTCCTTCTATTTCTAATGTCCAGACACCGTTGAGTGAGTGCTGCTAATCAGAAGTATGGTTTTTGAGTTTTATTGATTTTTGTGATTATTCTTAATGAGCCACAGAGAAAATCACTGTGTGTGTGTATGTGTGTGTGTTGGGGGGTGCACTTCAATCCACTTAAAGACACTGTGCAGCAATATTGTTTTGGCCTTGAACAATTGAAACTGTGGGCTGAAAACAGCTTGAAATGCAACGAAATATCTGTGATTAGAAGCTTCGGGGCCATGATTACTAGGCTATTTAAAGCAAGAAAGTAGCACATGCCGTGAAGACATTGGGATTTTGTTCCTGGATTGGAAAGCAGATTACAAAGCAGATTATCATGTATTCAGGGTAAGTTATTTGTTCTGAAATATACTTGCCGTGAACTATGAAATAAGGCTGTCCATTTTCTTCTTGTACCTTCCAAGTGACACAGTGAAGAGGATTTTCCTTGGAGGTTTAGTGGAGGTTTTTATTCTTTCATGATTGAATACTACAAGTCCATTGAAACAATAGGTACCAAGGCACTGGTGTTTTTTTAAGAAGTACTTTTGTGTCCTGGAGAGATGTGAACGAATCCACCCCGGACAGGGAACTGATGCCGTCTTGGAGTAACAGGTGCACCTTGGTGAACTGTGTGTTTATGAGACTTAAAGGTGTAACATTGAGGGGGCCAAACCTGCTTGTTTGGGTTTCTGTCCCGCCTGGTACCCCACAGCCGGCAAGCCCCAAAGAAATAACACAGAGATCTCTATAATTTATAAAAGCTGATTGGCCCATTAGCTCTAACCTCTCACTAGCAACTTTCACATCTTAATTAACCCATTTTTTCTGATCTATGTTAACAATGTGGCTCAGTACCTTTTTTCAGTGGTTGCAGATCACATCCTGCTCCTTCGGTGGTCTGGGCAGGAGTGGGAGGAATCAACTTCCTCCTTCCCAGAGTTCCCCTGTTCTCATTACATCATTTTTACTTCCTGTCTGGTTTTCCCACCTTTACCTCCTGCCTGGCCAATCAGCATTTTATTTAAAACATGATTGACAGATTACAGACAATTCTCCCACACCATAAAGGAGTATGGGTAAGGGCAGAAAGGACTCAAAGGCAAGAGCACTAAAAGCCACCTCAGCATGGGTGCAGCTCAGGAAACCCAGAGCCCTGGAGTGTTTCATGACTGCGGGCAGCTTGATAGATTCTCACTGTGGACTATAACCTTGGGAAGGGAGGAGCTTTCTGCAACCAGTAAGTTTAAAGGATTTCCTGGGAAATCTGTGTTGGTTGTTTCCTGAGTTTCTATCACCTCCCTTTAGAACTTTGTGAGTTTTAAGGACCTTCCCTCCAGGTTGGGATGTTTTCACCTAGAGAGCAGCGGTGCACAGATACCATTCAAGACCAGCTGATTGGCTGAATTTAATTTTGAACCCTGAAGGATCAAGGCATGGATTGGGCATTAATGGGAAAACTGTGCCCGTGTCCATGTGGATCTTCCAAACTGTGGTTAGAAAATGGGTTACAAAGTATTTTCAGTTTACCTCAAAGTTGTTGTGTAGCAGTGAGACACAGTATTTAGTTTTAAAATAATTTGATGATATATTGCTAAGTATGATACGATAAGATGGAACCAATTTCACATGACTGAGAAATGGATTTGTAGTCAAGAAGCTGAATTTTTAATAACACGTGCATCAAATCCATACATGTATTTAGTAATATATCATTTATTTAGTGTGTATATGTGTTTGTGTATGTGGAGGTCAGAGGACTACTTATAGAACTCGACTCTCTCCTTCCAGCATGTGGGTCTCAGTTATTGAACTCAGGTTGCCAGATTTGGCTTGCTGCAAGTGCCTTTACCTGCTGAGCCATCTCTCTGGCCTAAGCAAATTTTACAGTTGGCCAGTAGCTACATCATTAACCTTATCAACTAGACAGGAAGTCTTCTATCTTGGTGCCATCTTGTAGCCACCAATTGTGGGACATTTCTCCAATATTCAATAATCCTATGTAGAATCAACTTTGCTTTAGTCAAATATACATATATGCATACATATCATATATAATGTGCATATTTATATATAATACATACTATAGATGCGTATACTCAGTCTTATGATATATTTGGTCTTCCCTGTGGCTTACTTAGTATTTGGATACCAACTGTTCCTCAGAAGCCCATGCATTAAAAGCTTACTCCCCAGAGTGGTGATGCAGAGGGTGTGCGACCTTTAAGAAACAGGACAGAACAGTGGCTCTTTAGGTTGTTGGAGGATTTCCCTTCAGGTGCATGTGGCATCCAGGTCTGTTGTATCCCAACCATGAGGTGACTGATTCTGTTCTACCGTGATGTGCTGCCTCAACACAGACTCAAAGCGTCTGGCCAATGGGTTGTGGGCTTAAATTTCCCAGCCCCATTCTCCTTGTAAGTTGATCACTGACATTGATTGCACACTAACAGAAAACTAACATGGACGTCCAGTGCTTCATTAACCCTTTTTATTTAAAATGTTTGTTTTTATGTATGTATATGTGCCTGCTTGTCTACATATATACCACATACATGTAGGTACTTAAGGAGGTCAAAAGAGTATTAAACTCTTGGAGTTAGAGTTACAGGCAATTGTGAGCCACTGAGCGACCCACCATGCTGGGAACTGAACTCAAGTCTGCTGGAAGAACAATACTTGCTTTTAATCATCTTAAGTCACTTCTCCAACCCCAGGTTTTCCATAATCTTAATATAAATACCTTATCCCATAAGTATATTATTTCCATAGAGTCCAGATTTCATGGCCCCGAGCCACAAAGATGCCTTTTCTAAAGGATGGACAATTTAGGCATTCTGCTAGGGTGGGAGGTAATTTTAGGCTGAGAAAAAAGAAGCAGAAAGCATCATTGGTTCCTGTGTTCACCTGTGAGCAAGGCCTGATGGTGGCAATTTTTTTTTATTGTGTTGAGGAAGATGTTTTGTAGCCTGGAATTTTCTCAGGGAGATGGTGCTTAGCACTCATGTCTGTGGTCCATGTGGGTAGGTGGTAACACACGTGACCACATATGGCCTGGTGCTTTCATTTGTCCATAATCTCTTTTCAAATCATGGTGTTTATATATTGGTGTCTTTGATTTTAGCCTGTTTTTGCAGTTACTGTAACATATTCATTTTAAGTTTCTTAGCTGTAGGAAACCTAAAACGTCTGCTTCCTTTCATGAATGAGTCTTTCCAACAGACTCTTCTCCATTCTCTCCCATGTCTGAGATGCCTTTACTGGGGATTGGTCCTTTTCAAGCAAAGTCAGGAAATGCTGAACAGAATTGCTCATACCATAGGTAACGCTAT
The DNA here is from genome assembly GCF_903992535.2 of Arvicola amphibius. Lineage (NCBI taxonomy): Eukaryota > Metazoa > Chordata > Mammalia > Rodentia > Cricetidae > Arvicola > Arvicola amphibius. Next base: position 73,946,368 of record NC_052055.2, on the reverse strand, counting down.
CAGGCATGATCTGGTCATGTTTGCTTCTGCTTTAGTATTCTCCTGTCTGTGCACATTTCTGCCTCCCTTTTAAAAATCTCTGTTCTAACACTTGATACACATTTTTTTTGAACAGCTTTGTGAGGGCTTTGACGTTCACTCCAATTTTCAGTCAGGCAGAATTCTGGAAGATCGTGTTTCGATTTGATGTTTTGGCGATGAGAGGGTGCAGACTTGGGCCTGGCTTGTTGTGGTCCAGATGGTTGTGTTCTGTTTATATGACACAAAGGATAGCCAGAGCTGGAGGGAATTGGCACCCGAAAGCAACAAATGCAGATTGCTGTTTGCATAATACAGCCCGGAGTATAAATATTTTTTGTGTGAAACCCACCTAGACCTGAACCTTCCAAAGCATCATCATCTGAAAGTTATCAGAGTCCATTTCCTTCTAGTGTGGTCCACCCTTGCTGATTTTTCTGGATCCCAATGGGCTGTGGAGTCTTGAGATGGGGAAGTGTGGAAGGAGGGACCTCCTTGCTGCCATGTGCCTGCTGGATAGGACCTTGGCCTCCGAAGGAAAACCACTGTTATGAAAGGTCTCTATGCACTCAGCTGAGTAAGGAAAAGCCAGCAAGGTCACTTCATAATGGCCCTCGAAACATATACATTTATTTAATAATGAAAATACTCTCTCCCGCAACCATCCTAGAGTATGTTTTCAGGTGGCAGGTGATTTTACAAGTGCTTTGTAAACACCGAGCCTTTCTGTGGTCATGCCCACCCTAGGGAAGTGGGTTCTTTCTGTCTTTCTATTGTTGGGGAATATTACTTTAGCTATGTAAAGGCGTGTTACCTTTGTTTATGTGCATTTATTTAATCATGTAAAGATGCGTTGCTATTTTGCCTTGCCTGTCTAAGACACCTGATAGAATTAATAAAAAGCTGAATGGCCAATAGCAATAGAGGGATAGATGGGGCTAGTGGGCAGAGAGAATAAGTAGGAGGAATCTTCTGGAGAAGAGGGAAAACAGAGAGAGAGAGAGATAGAATGAGGGGAAAAGAGAGGGAGACACTTGGGGTCCGCCAGGCAGCCACGAGCCACCACAGACGCCCAGTAGGGACATACAGAATGAAAGAAAGGGAAACAGACCTGAGGCAAAATGTAGATGGAGAGAAACAAGTTAAAGTAAGTTATAAAAGCTAGTAGGACTAGCGTAAGGTAAGGCTGACTAGTTATAATTAGTAAGATGTCTCCGTATCTTGATTTGGGTGCTGGTTGATGGCCCAAAGAAAGCCTGCTACATTCTACCTCCTGCATGTGGCAGGATTCCATAGCTTTGAGCTTTCTCGATTGTTTTGCCTGGTGTGTAAGTAGAACTGATGTGTCATTTCTATACGGAGTGTTTACTGATGTGGGCCTCTGATGAATACTCTCCTCACTAGGCTGGGGAAACTGGCATTGTGTTCTCTGGTGCCTGTTCAGGCAGTTTGGGTGTGAGCGTGGGGACAATGGCAGCAGAGAGAAAGGTTGTAGCCAACTTATAATGAACATAAAATGCAGCAAGACTAAACAAACACAAGAAGGCACCATCGAGAGGCTGCTAGGACTTTGTAGAATACATGAGTCTACCTAGGTTGATAGCATCATTATCCTCATTATCAGACAAGGCTATGGGGACACAGTTTGCCATGATGCCCCAGCTAGCAGTGACTGAGTCTGGATGAAGACCCAGACTGCCACCTGCCAGGGTGCACACATATGTTTACTAAGTTATACTGCTTGCCAGGGCGGTATGGTAGTTGGCACTGGTGATACCATGAGGAACAATATACACACAAACTGCTTTAATTTACACTCTGTTCGGAAAGATCAATTCAAGATAAGCTAACAAGCAGTAGCCAGTAATAACTGCAATGGTGTCAGATTCAAAGGGTGTTTAATAGACTTTCAACTGTATTTATTATCTCGTGCATTTTTTTAATAAAAGGCATTTCTGTTTCTACCATTATTATTTCAAATGAATTCAAGTTCCACAGGCATGATCTTGAAGGCCTATCTCTACACCTTTTCATTTTAATTAAAAAATGTTAAAATTATGTATGCAAGTGTGTTTTGGGACATGACGTACACATGTGTGCAGTACTCTTAAAGATCAAAAGAGGAAGCCAGATTTCCCGGAGCTGGAATTATAGGCTGTTGTGAGCCACCTGATCAGGATGGGATCATGCATGAGCAACGTGTACTCCTAACTACTGAGCCATCTCTCCAGTCTCGTGTCTCTTTATTTTTTTATTTTTTGGCTTCTCATAAACAGACCATCTCAAAGCACTCTGGACATCCAGATCCTGATATTGAGAATCACGTCGTGTCCGTTCCACTTCCCCGCTAGGAGCCATTGCCTTCTCTGAGTAAACAGTGGTCTAGTCTGACATTGTAGCCCTGATGAAGACAGCCTCAAGAACCTCCCAAGACTCAGCCTTGTTTAGTGCGGTCCTCACTCCTACAGGGGAGAGCAGCGTCCACTCTAGTTTGCAGGGTAGCACGGGGATGCATTATTTCGTGTAGAGATGGCATCTATCATGCCCTTTCTGCAGCTCTAGACTGTGAGAAATCTCTAAAACCTGAGGCTTTTTTTTATAACTCATTTTGAAACCAAGCTTCATTTGACCTAATTCGTTTAAAGCTGAGCAGAGCTGAGGTGAATCTCTTTCACTGTGAATATTTGTGTTTTTCTCTGCGGTGGCTGTCTTGTTTTCCATTTCAAGGGGCTGCCATTACATAATAGGTAGCCCGGTATTTAAAAGTCTACATTCCAAGGTTTGAATTCTAAACACACCACAGCTCAAGGATTCCAGACAGTAGACTGTATAGCTGTAAGACAGAAAAATGAACCTATCAGACCTATCAGGCTGGGAGGTGGCTTGGTGGTTGAGAACACTTGCTGCTCTTCCAGAGGATGGGAGTTCATTTCCCAGCACCCACATGGGGTGCCTCACAACCTGTTGGAAGCACAAAGGTTCTTGCTTTCACAGATAGCTTTAGGGAAAGCAGGAATGTTAAACACATAGGGTTGTCTTTTCAAGGAAAAAGATGCATAACTTGTTTTCCAACCAGAAGCCTGGGACTAGAGGTCATTGCCCGCATGACCCCTGGGCTATCTGTAGGGCCTGGCCATATCTGCTTCTTCTCAAGCTCCACAGCCAGAACTGGAGGTGGCTAATGGCCTAGATGATCTCTGTGCCATCCGCATGACCAAGACCGCACCAGATTCTCCCCTAGGCCCTTAAGATAACACATACAGCCTGTCTCCAGGACCTGTCTTCATGGAAGAGGTGACATGTACTTTTGAGAACAGTTTCAGTGTAATTATGCCTCATTGTGCATATGGGTTGTGTTACACCAGAAAACCATTCCCCAAATTGCACTGTACGTAAACGTGCCTAAAATAAACTGCTCAGTGCCAGACTTGAGAAGTTTGATCCCGCACCGAAGACTGAGGTGTGCTGAACCGGATTTCCTTCTCCCCTCATGAAGATTGTAGCTCAGTAGGCCCTGGTGTTTGCAGAGACACACACAACAACCATCTGTAACTCTAGCTTCGAGGAATCTGACACCCTTTCCTGGCCTTTGTTAGCACCTGCGCACATGTGGGGCGCGCGCACGTGCGCGCACACACACACACACACACACACACACAGATAAACATAAAAAATATTTTTAAAGATGGTTTACTTCCCACACTCAAGAGCACACATGAGCTCATCGTGGCACTCCTAACTGGCATCATCCTGAGAAAGCCAATGCATTTTTTTCCCATAAGATGCTCATATCTATTTTTCATTTTGCTTTCAGAAGATGTATTTTAAATGGCAAATAAAATTTAAATTCTTACCCTGTATAATATATTTTGAAATATTTCTGCATTGTGAACTTGATTGACATGTGCTTGTGTATTTATTTTTTACTTTTAGAAATATGTCTTCTGGAAACTAGAGGGATGGCTCAACACCTTAGAGCATGTGTTGCTCTTCCAGAAGGACCTGAGTTCGATTTCCAGCAGTCGGTAGCTCACAACCACCTATAACTCCAGTTCCAGGGGATCCAATTCCTCTCGTCTCTGTGGGTCCCCCCACACCTATCATATACTTACACAGATGCAGACACACAGAATTACAAATAGATCTTAAAGATCTACCTTCTTAGTTATTTTCAAAATGCAGTGCCTTGTTATTAACTACAGTTGCCACAGGCCATGATGGATCTCTAAGATTTATTCCTTCCTTTGAAGTGCAATTTTATTCTCTTTAATTAACATTTCCTTCCCTCCCTCCAGTTCATGGTAACCACCATCCCATTCTCTTCCTCTGGGCACAGCTTTGCACATTCCACATGTGTCTGTCAATCTGTCTGTCTTTCTTTCTTCCTTTCTTTTTTTTCTTTTTTTGGGGGGGTTGTGTCAGGGTTTCTCTGTAGCTCTGGAGCTTGTCCTGGAATTAGCTCTAGTAGACCAGGCTCTCCTTGAACTCACAGAGATTCACCTGCCTCTGCCTCCCTAGTGCTGGGATTAAAGTCATGCACCACCACCACCCAGGGTATTTGTCTTTCTCATTTTACTTAACATGATCTTCAGGTTCATATTGTTGTTACAAATGACTGGACTTCCTTCTTTTTTAAGGTTGAAGAGTATTGATTGTGTATGTATCTAATATACCACGGTTTCCTTTTGCATTCACCAGCTGATGGATACAGACTAGTATCATAACTTGGCTGTTACAAATGTTACAATAACATGAGCGTATGTGTAGCTCTTGGACATATTACTATCACATAGTTTGGAGATATACTCAGTAGGAGGATTTCTGAATCATACAGTAGTCCCATTATTACTTTTCATGAATATGTGTTATGTGTGTATGACTGTTCATGTGTGTGCACATGTACATGTGTGCACATTTGTGTGTGAAGACTACAGGTTGATGTCAATTGTCTTCATCAGTTTCTCTATACCTTATTTATCGAGGCAGGGTCTCTTGCTGAAGCCTGAGCTCAAGCACTTGGGTGGTCCTGATAGCCAGCTTGCCCCAGGTGATCTTACTCCTGTGCACTGATTCAGGCAGGCTGCTACATCCATCTAGCTTTTATATGGCTGCTGGAGACCCAAACTCTGGCTCTCATGCTTATAGGAAAAGCTCTTTATCTCCTGAGTCATTTTCCCAGCGCCACCTCCCCTCATTTTGCATAACTTCCATACTGTTTTCCAGAATAATGTTATGGTTTCAATATAAAATGTTCATGATAAGGAGTTCGTATGTTGAAGTTCTGGTCTTCTGCTGAATCAAATCATTGAATGTTGATTGGCCCATGACGCTGTGACCTAATCAGTGGATAAATTTATGGAGGCAGGGCTTAGGCAGAGGAACCAGGTGACTAGAGAGAAGCATATCCTTGGATATATATATATATATATATGTGTGTGTGTGTGTGTGTGTGTGTGTGTGTGTGTGTGTGTGTGTATTTAACCCTCTGCTCCTTTCTCCCTAAAAATCTTTATTTTCTTAAGTTGATTTTTTTTCTCAGCTATTTGTCATAGCAATAAGAGGTCGGATAAAATGGTGGCTGTATAAGAACAATGGCTGTATAAATTTACTTTTCTGTCAATCATGTGCAAAAGTTCCTTCTTATATACTCTCCAACAATGGCCATGATCTGGCTTTTTTACTTTTGAAACAAAGCCTCACCATGTAGCTCAGGCTAAGCCTTGAACTCACAATCCTTTGGTCACAGGCCTCCAGAGTGTAGGGATTACATTGACATGCCACCATGCCTGGCTGTTTTCTGTTTTTGATAGTAGTCATCCTAAGAGACCTGGGGTACTATTTCCTTGTGGTTTTAATTTTCATTTTCCCGAGATGTCACAATTTATCTCACTTCAGATTTGTACATGTTCCCTTTATATGATTGGTGCTACAATAAGGTACATAGATAGTTATTCACTCTGGCTTGATTGACCCACTTTTCAGTACCTAATGGCCTTTTATAGTATTTTCTTTAAATCTGTTTGTTGAGTTGTTTTCCTGAATTCTTTTGAATTTCCTTGAACTTCCTTTAAAAAAATACTTACTCTGAATTCTTCGTTAGACAGTTCATATATCTTCATTTCTTTTGGTTCAGTTACTTATGCTTTACTTTATTTCTGGGATGATGTCATGTTTACTTGGTTTTTCTTGGTTCTGTGGCTATCTGTTGGTATCTGTGCATTCGAAGAAATTGAGACTTAACTCCAGAATTTATCTGAGGAAGTCTTTTATTAGGCAGGCCACCCAGTGATTCTAAACAGCCCCCCTGCCCTGGTCAGTCAGCTAGTAAGTGACCTTGGTAATTGGTGTATGGCCTGGAACCTGGATCTCCAAGGATAGGTTGTTGACTGAGGCTCTGGGAAGGGCTCAGTCTGGGTCTTCCGGTCACAGCCAACTGATGGGATAGGATTGGTGCCTGGGCTAAGGGGGACATGACTGAAGTAAGAACTCACATTAGGAGCTGGCCTGGCCTGGGGTGTGTTTGAGTTGGAATCAGTGGATGTTCCTGAAGCTTTGGGCAGCAGGGCTGGCCTGACTGCTGTCTACTGGACTCTGCTTGGCCATTCAGCAACAAGATTCAAGCCAAACGCAACCACGATAAGCCTGAGTCACAAGTATAGGTCCCACAGGACACTCTCAAATAACTGCTGTATGTAACCGTGTATTCATAAAGTGTTGGAAATTTCTAGATGAGACTGACTCATAAAGGCTGCCATCTGAGTAAAATCTAGGAGTATCTTGAACACATAGGTTTGCAAAAAATTCCTTCAGAAAAAGAACAGTGCATGCACAGGCAGCCATGGAAGCTAAAGTTTGTGGTTTAGAAGGTTCTAGAAAACATGTAATAGAGGTGACTTACGGCCGAGAGAAAAACTCATGGTGAGCGTGTGTAGCAAAGGGTTACTGAAGATGATAATTTACTGGGACTAGAGCATGCCGGGGAAAATAGTGATGTGAACCATAGAGGCTGGAATAGGATGTAACAGCCGAGCGCCATCTCCACAGACTGAAGCAATGGATAGCTGAACTTCTCATGATACAGTGAAGGGATACTTAAGGACTTTCATTCTTTTCCCTTGTATTTGTTTTTTTTAGTGGATAAGAATGACATCTATTTACAGTGGTTTGTTATTTTTGAGACCATTTGCTGTGACAGGACAGTGGGTGTCATTGTCCTCAGCATGGAGTCTTATTTTCTTTCACCTCTGGATGGTGCTTGGGAAACATAATGAGTCAGTGCTAATCACTCAGGGGCACCTGCCCGGTGAGAGGCCCAGTGTGGGGCAGATTCGAAAGCTGCTGCAGGACCCTCCCTACAACCTTAACCTTTCTGGAAGTGACTAGAATATTCCAGAGGCATATTTAGTATCTTGCTTCTCTGTGGGACTGAGTGACTCCCTGGAGCTCAGAAGGCTGGCAATCTACTTAAAATGTCCCAGGTATAATGGTGGTGGTGGAAAGAGCTAAACCTGATGACAACAGAGTCAGGACAGAAAGGGCACACTGGACCTAAGTGTGTTCCATTTAGCTTGTGATGATGTTACAGGACCTGGAACCCTTACCCCTTTACTATGGCGGTCTTTTGTTTGTTTCTTAAAATGACAGCATTTGCGAGCCTCTTCTTATGGTTACTATAAGATCTACTTTGGAACTTCTCTAATGTCTCCTTAAAAGGCACCCGTATGGGCTGAAGTAACTGAGGGTAAATGTCCTGGGATGGGGATGGTGACTGGTAAAGGTGGACCCTGTCCTGTAGGTTTGTGTCTGTTATTCTGAGTCAAGGTCAGGTTGACTTAGCAAGAGGAGGACACACTTGATTTTATCTTCTACTTTTCTGAGGTCAAGATATTCTGAGAAGTACGCAACAGACCCAGAATGGGTGAATTGTTCAACATTCATGTTTTGGAAGACCGCTGGTGTGAGAAATGGAGCCCGGGGGAAGGTTGAGCCTTGCTGTTCCTATTTTCCTTGGTCTCAGTAACTGAAGGTGGTGTGGATCCTTCTGCCTTTTTTGGGTTCCTTCTTTCTGGTCTCCATTTTGTGGTACTCGAAGTCCTGAGCCCATCCAGAAATTATCAAAGAAAGGAAGAAAGTCAGGATTTTTAACTAAGGTATATAACACTCTGCTGAGCAGGCTGAAGCAGGAGAATTACCATGAGTTCAAGACCATCCTAGAATACGTGTGAGACCCTGTCTCAACATACCCCCCCAACAAATAAACAGAAAGAACAATACCCCACCAAGGTAGCTATCCTGCAAGCCTGACAGCTCAGTGGATAGAATGGTTCTATATGAATGAACTGAGTGCCAACCTCTTGCTGTCATGTGAACTGTGCACGGAAAGACTAGTGTGCAGGTGAGCTTGTGAGTGTGCACGCCACAGTGTGCATGTGGAGGTCTGAGAACAATTTGTGGGAAATGACTCTCTCCTTCTCTCCTGTGGATTCTTAGGCACCAAACTCAGGTTTGGCATCATTAGGCTTGGCGGCAAGCACCATCACCTGCTGAGCTACCCCGAAGATCCCCGAAAGATGATATACCCATAAGAATGGCCTGCCTTACAGGATTCTCTAGTTCTTTGGTCCATTGGGAAGGTCCAGTGACAGAGCACTGTAGGAAAGCCAGTCACTGTTTTATGTCTTGGTTTTCTGGATAGGATGTGGGCCTCATGGGAGACAGAGGAGACAAGATGGGGCTTTGGATCCAGAAGCATGTTTGCCATCATGGTCAACTCATTGTCTCTGAATCCTTAGTTCCCTTTCACAAAAATGGGGTTAAAATACTTCTCTGTAGTGGGATCGGCAGGCGGCTCAGTGGGTCAGGTGCCTTCTGTGCACATACGAGAACCTGAGCTCAGATTCACAGCATCCACATAAAGCTGGTTATGGCAACTCGTGCCTGGAGCCCCAGGGGTATGGGACCCAGGGTGAGAAGGGGTGAGAGCTAGGGATAGGGGATGGGAAGGCACAAAGGTGAGGAATCCCAGCCTAGCTGAATCCGAGCTCCAAGATCGGTGAGAGATCCTGCCTCAAATAAGATGGAGCGTGATCAGCCTTTGGCCTGCAGTGTAACCTCTCCACCTCCCCATGGACTTGCAGTGTGACCAGGGTGAGGAGGATGGAGCAGAGAGCATCGGGATGGACTTGATAGTGTCCCTGACCGATCCTCATTCTCCCAAGCACCCGAATCTCTGTGGCCCTCTCTTTTTGGTTTAAACAAGGAAGGAATTTTCTAAAGCATAGATGCTCTCCCAGAAACGTGCAGAGCCAGGCAGCTCACGTGCCATGGACTCTAAAAGACTCTCAGGCCCTTGGAGGCATGACCATAAAGTTGTGCATTCACATGAGAGCCATGGGCTCTAAGGGCACCGACTCTCAGTTGTTGCCACAGGCAAACTGTTTCCATATCTATAGAGGGTGCACCTGTCCACTCTGCTCCATATAGGGGCCATGTGGTGTTTTTGTTTGATTACTTCTTTAACTTTATATGTGTGAATGTTTTGCCTACATGCGCGTATGTATACCATGTGCATGCGTATTGTATCCCGCAGAACTGGGGTTGTGAGCCATCATGTAGGTGCTGGAAGAGCAGGTGCTTAACTACTGAGTCATCTCTCTCCGGCGAAAATGTGATGTTTCCTTCCAAAAGCTAGTGCCGAGAAATTGCCGTTCACTTCAAAGAACTGGTATTTTTCTCACTGGAAGGATTATGTAACTTACATGTTTCTTTTGATACACCAGCTTCCAGGGAGTTCAAATTAGAAATTAATAGTCACAGCAATGCTATTTATTATGACTGGTTCTGGTGTCTTATTTCTCTTGGCTAGCCTAACTACATACACCTCTGATGTAAAAAGAGTTCAAGAGTAGATTCGTCACACCTTTATCATATTTGTTGAATGAGTATTTCCAAACTCATCTTGCAACATGCAAAACAAATATCATTGGGGTGGATTTTTAAGGTGGTATGGATGCCACTGTTGAATAGAGAAAAAATAACCTGAGTTAATAGGTAACATCATTTTAGAATAACAGACAAACAAGTTTTCTTTTCTTGTAACTTGTTCAGAAGAACAGTTGCATACATCTTCATGGAAAACACATAGCTTTGTCAGAATCAGTGGGTGCATCTTCTACACATGTGGACTTAGTGGTCACAGCATATCAAATCATGTTACTTCAACCTTAAATGTGGCTCAGATCTAATGGGTGTTGTATGAGAGGTTTGTGGGAACCTTACCATGGGCAAGCTATGTGAGGATATGCGATTTGCCCTCTCAACGACTTCGTTCGTCTTGAACCCTAGCAGTCTCAAGTCAAAGGATCCTCTGGGCAGGGCTGCAGCTTCAGCCTTGGATGATTTGGCTTGGGTTGGTTTCTTTATTGGCACTGCATTTTGACCAGTTAAGAATTAGTGTCCTGTGGAAACCGGGGAGATGGCAGAGTGGGTACGAGTGCTCGTTATGTAAGAACGAAGACCTGAGTTTGAATCCCCAGTACCAGTGTCGACATTGAGGGTGGCCACATACCTGTAATCACAGGGTTATGGGGGAAGGGGGCAGAGCTGGGGATTCTTGAAATTTACTGACTGCGCACCTAGCTCCAGTTTCACCAAGAGACCCTATCTCACGGGGAATAAGGTAGAGAATAAAAGGACAGAACACTGTAACATTCTTCTATGGCTTGCACACTTGCACTTATATTTGTACCTGTAAAATGCACATGTGCACATGCATGCACAGACAATACATGCATGCACACACACGTATGCACGCACACACATGCATGCATGCACACACATGCGTGCACACATACATGCGCGCGCACACACACATTCTCCATGTGGCTGGGTTCCAGGTCACAGGGGTTATATGATGGGAAGGAAGTTTGCCTCCTCAGCCAATTACTTCAGATATCTAAGGGATGACCCTCTGTGTGAGACAGTTAGTAGCTACCTGGAGGTATCAGACGCACTACTCCCAGAGTCTGCCATGTGATTCCAACAAGTGAGCAAAAGTGGGCACCCTTGCAGGTTACTCACCCTGTTCTGCCTAGCTTCTTCTTGACCACTAGGCTCTCTGCCCTGTGGAGGTTGGCTTTCATCACCACCCTCTGAGCTGGTCCTGAGTAGTTGCACCATGGTCTGTTTCCCTGGGGCTGTGATTAAACACAGACCAAACCACTATGGGAAGGAAAGGACTTTTTTCAGGTTCTAGCTTACAGTGACTGAAGGAGCTAGGGTGGGGAGGGCAGGCGTTCAAGGCCGGGACCTGGAGGCAGGAGCTAATGGAAAGGCCACGAGGAAACTGCTTTCTGCTTTCTCACAGGGCTCCCTCAGCCTGCTTTCTTATACAGCTCAGGACCACTTGTTCAGGGGTGGCACCATCCACAGTGAGCTGGGCATTCCCACATCAATCATTATTAATCAAGAAAATGCCCACAAACTTGCCTATAGGTCAGTCTGATGGAGACGTTTTATCAGTTGAGGTCCCTTCATTCCAGACAACCCTAGGTTGTGTCAAGTTGACAAACTAACCACCCTACTTTCCCATGATCCCTTTCAAAGAATGTATTTTCTTTGGTGTCTCCAGGAACAAGCACATATTGTTTGCAGTACTTTGAGTGGTCTTGAGCGTTTGTGTAGAGGGCTGAGATTTGAATTTGTAGGAATCAGCAAATTATTTGGAGTTAAATTTGGCGACTTGAGTAGGTGGCCAGCCTAAGCAAAAATCACTTTTCTTTTAAAAAAATGTAAAAAAAAGTTTGTGGAATCCCTGTCATGAGCATCGGTTACCGGAAAACAGAAATAATTTTCCTTTGAAGTCTGGGGACTGACTTTGGGGAATTCCAGAAATGCACAAGGAAAGCGTTGCCGAGACAAGGTCACCTTTCTGAAGAAGAAACAGCTGTGCATGTCACCTCAGACATAGAGGGGTCATTAAAATAATGCTTGTTACACATTCCTGATGAAGGCATGCATCCAGTCTGGGCTGTCTGACCACTTTCTTGCTGGACAGCGCAAGCCCCAAGAACAAATATGTGGCCTCCATGGTCTCAGGGTGTTCCTGAGCTGAGTACCTTCTACCATGGTCTAGAGTCCTTTAACAATTCAAGGGTCTCTGCTAATTAAGACCCTGCTTTTAAACCAACTGACATTTCTTGGAGAAATGCGAACAAATGTCTATTCATACCAGACAGGGTTCTGGGAAACAGATCAGAGAAAGGATTCCAACCAAGTCTGCCATGGTAAAACAATGAATTTATTAAGGTTACCTACAGGAACATGGCTGACCCAAAGGCAGCCGAATCACCAGCTGAAGGCAGCTAAAGACCCACCTTAGTGTGAGCGATGGCTCATCAAAGCGTCACCCTGCAGCTCTTGCCTGACTTTGCTCACACAGTTCCCCCTCTCAGGCTCATGGGAAAATCTTCTCGCTTCCAGCAGGCATTTATTGCTGGTATCATCTTGGGGAGGGCCCTGATGAGTTTTGTAGCTTAGTGAGTTTCCTGTGCCTGGTGGGTTTCCTCGAGCTTGGATGGGGGAGGGGGGACTCTAATGAGTCGACTTCCTCCTCGCAGAAGAAAAAGCTTCAACTCAGAGAAAGTAGATACGCACCAACATCTACCCTTATGCTATACTAGTTCCTGAACTGTACCTAGAAAGCTCCCCAAGGCATCCCAACATACTCAGGGTAAGTGCTCAGGGAAGGGTAGAGATGGCCATACACTACTGTGCTGGCTAGTGTTAGTGTCAACTTGACACAAGCTAGAGGCACCTTGGAAGAGCATCAGGATAAGGGATTATCTAGAGCAGACTGACCTGTGTGTCTGTCTGTGCGGGACTGTCTCGATTGCTAGTTAATGTAGGAAGCCAGTCCACTGTGGGTAGCACCATTTCCTGCTTTGAGGCCCTGGGCTGTGTAAGAGTAGAGAAAGCTAGCTGAGCACATCCCTCTCAAGCAAGCAATGATGCTCACACTCTCTCTTGACTGTGATGTGGTACAGTCAGATGCCTGTGTTCCTGACTTGATTTCCCCATGTCATGTCACTTCGTGGTCTTTATTGTCTCGTTGCAGCGGAGCGCCCCAAAACCATGGCTGCTGCTCTTGCTACTGTGCTGGAACCATTGGCTATGCTTTTGTTCCTTGTTGTTTAGGGCTGTCTTCAGGGCAGAACAACCATTTTCTTCCTATGTCCACCTCTATTTGCTTGCAAAAAGTTCATCATAGATCACAGCTGGGCCTGTTGGTTGTTGACATTCCTCCTAGGAGGAGGAGGGGTGTTCAGACTCATTGGGCATTCACCAGATATTCCAGCCACATCTCCCAGGTATTTGTAGGCAATTTAGCCCTAATTGTATGTGATCTTCGGTGATAGGGGAGTGTTAGATTATACAGGCTAGGAAGATTAGGGAAGAGAACTCTGTGTGGCTATGAGGACACCTTAATCCATGCCTGCTAAAGACTTCCTAGTCCGGCTGCTTTGGGGTCATCCGTGTGCCCGTTAGTGATCCCTCACCCATACTCTGTAAGGAAGCCAAATAAACTCTTTGGTTCCCAAGGTAAGCCTTATGGAATCCTACTTTGGTTTGTCATTGGATCATTGGGAAATGGAGGGTAAGCACTGCCTGGCCTTCCCCCCTGGGAGAAAATTCAGGCCACACTCACCGTAAGCAGTACCATGCATGTGGATCATAGTCTCCGAATGGGCCTATCTGATGAGTGAACTGTGTTAGCTGTGGTGGGGTCAGATGAGACCTCCCAGGGCCTTGTTTGTAATCAGCACTGTTTTCTTTCTTCCTGGGCCCTGTTCTGAGGAGGATGTCTGATGGGCAAGGGGGTCAGGGGGATGCAACTGCCTTTAACTTTGAGTATCTCCGAGTTCCCAGCAACTGGACCAAAGCACAGAGACAGGGTAGCACATTGTGTAAGTGACCCGCACTCCCTCGCTTTCTCCCTCAGCTGTGAGGTTTTGCTCTCCTCAGAAGGTGAGCTGTGAGCTTGCTTATTTTAAACCTGCAACCTGTGAGGAGAAAAGGGTGTTCTTTGACAGCATTACGTCACCGAAGCCTCTAGGGGTTGAGTCATCAGTATTTTTAGGCAGCACCATGCTTTTTTTGGTTGTTCCAAGAATAGCCTCTATGCCTGGACTCTACCGAAAGTCACCTCAGTGAGGATCCCGTCACCACTCGGCAGTCGGAACACTTCACCTTCTCCAATGCCAGAGCCAGCCCTCTGCAGAAGGTCTCCTTTCTCCGTGGTCTAGAGGATGCCTTTAGCAGGGGCTGCCTTTTAACTCTGATCAGTCCTTCGCCACACTTACTGATCGCTGTGAACAGCATGAATCATGACTGCTCACGAGAGCAGAGGTGCTGAGTTTGGTTCCCAGCACCCACATCAGGTGACCTACAGCTACCTGGATCCAAAAATCCAAATCCAAAACTGCCTGTCACGCAAACTCCTGAGGGATCCAGTGCTTTGTCCTCCAGAGGCAACTGTACTCATGTACACAGACTCACACATCTAGACGTAGTTGAAAATAAAAGAAGCTTTAAAAAGGAACAAGGTAAAGACCCCTCCCTTCTAAGTGCTCCTGACTGTCTGCATTCCAAGACCTCTTGGTGTTAGGAGCTTTAATTAGTGACTTCAATCAATTTACAAATTTGTCGAGGCATGACTCCATGCTGGATGTCTCGTGGTTTAAACAACTCTAGATCCTCTTGATAGGATCGTGATGTAGAGGGTGATGCTGTTGGATTTTATGCCAGAAAAGTAATAGACAGCTCATATCAATGACGTCATAAGCTGTTAAACTAAATCAGCATAGACGCTGTAACCTGAACCCTGCTGTAAACTGAAGATCCATCCAGCCTAGAACGGGGACTCTGTGGCTCAGGGGGAGGGCAATTTTGCTGCTGTCTATTCAGTGCACGCCCTAAATGTGATCAATGTATTTTGTGTGATACTTGAGAGCCCTGTGGAGCCCTAATGGTTTGCGAGGATGGCCAAGCACTTATCCAGTGACGGCAGCTGCTTGGAACCAAATGAGGCAGTTGTTTGATATTACATTAGAGCGTCCCTTTCATGTCCTGAGGTGGCAGAAGAGCCATCATATGACCTCGTCAGAGTGGCTAGAAGGATGAGAACATTCCAGCAAAACAGAGTGGTGCTCTGAGTCATCCCTGCCCCAGAATGTTTGATTCTACTTCTAATTATTGATTTTTTAAAAAAGATTTTATTTCTTTTTCCTAATTGCATGTGTGTGCATATCTGTGGGTTGGTGTGTGGACATAGGTGTAGGTGCCTGCAGAGGTCCTTAAAGGGCCATTGGATCCCCTGCGGCTGGAGCTACAGGTTGTAAGCTGCCAAACCTGGTTGCAGGGAACTGAAGTTGGGTCCTCTGTAAGGGTAGCGCCAAGTCTAAACCACTGAGCAGCCTCTACAGTCCTTGCATTAACAAGAGTTCACTCCTTCCCACAGGGAACATTCTGTCTCTAGGGAAATGCTGTACAGTCATTAAGCCAGGGGGCTCTAAAACATGATTTCAAGTTCAGAACTCAATTCTAGTTCTCATTCACTGTGTGACCATAGGCAGTTCCTTAACTTCTCCAGATCTTAGTTGCTGCTCATGTAAAATAACATAGAACATTAACTTCTGTGAACTGAAAAGAAATGCCCCACATTTTAAAGATTCTAGAAAGTTGACTATTGTGTGTGTGTGAGAGGGGGGGGAATTGAGGGAGGGAAGGAGAGAGGGAGGGAGGGAGGGAGGGAAAGAGAGAGAGAGAGAGAGAGAGAGAGAGAGAGAGAGAGAGAGAGAGAGAGAGAGAGAGAGAGAGAGAGAGACAGACAGAGACAGAGATTGTGCAATTGGAATCTTGCAGGTCCAGAATAAAATGATCTTAGACTATCTTAGTCTCCCTAATAGGCACTTGTTGCCTCCTCTGTGTTTGACCTCATGTCCTCACGACTCTCAGGTAAATTCCTTTGGACTGTACTAACAGACTGCCAGCTTCCACCAACCCAAAGGCTAAGAACTTGCAACCCAGAGTTCTCTGCTTTGCTCTAACCTGTCTACTTTATGTTTCCAACCAATGGATAGGAAACATGTCTTAATATGGGAGTCTTTTTTCTGTAGCTATAAAACCTTTATGAACTGTTATGCTATAATGGAGTATTTTTATGTGTGTGTACTGTGCATGCATGTATATGGGAGGAACACACATGTGTGTGTAATCCTGCATACAGGCAGGCCAGTGGTTGACATACATCCTCCACCTTATATAATGATGCAGGATTTTATGCCAGATAACTAAAATAAAAATGAAAACAGCTCAAACAAATGGCATTATGGGCTGCTAAACTAAATAAGCATGCAAACTGTGAATTAAACCATCTTTGAACTTGATGACAGATCAATACAATTGAAGATCCAGAAATGGAACTCTTGGGGGTGAGGTTGGTTTTCTAATTGTCTTTTTAATGCATGGCCCAAATGTGATTAAGGTATTTTACAGGACTCTTGAAATTGTTGAGGAGTCCTAATGGTTTGTTAGGATCCCAGAGATCACTGATGCATTTATTCAACTAGTCTAGCTATTCATTTTGCTCTAGGGATCCTCTCTCTACCTTCTGAGAACTGGAATTACAAGCAGTTGGCCACACTCATCCTACATGTCCATGGCTGATGAATCTGTAAGCCAGTCCTCATGCTTATCCCGCAAGCAAGTGCCCCCCAGTGGACCAACTCCCCAGCCCTACCGTGGTCACTCATATTTAGTTCCAGAATCTGCCTTATTCTCTTTGAGGTGAGAGATTAGTGTTTGTAATAAGGTTACATGTCATGGGGTTGCCATCAGATATACTAATACAACCCAGGATCTTGATCATAGTGGTCATGTGTTGGCCAGCGGTGATACTAACTCTTCCAAGTAGTCTGACCTTTGCACCTTGCAACATGGGACACACATAGATCCTTTGCTTTCCTTATAATAACTTACTGGAATGTGCTGCTTTGGTAGACTCCCATTGCACTTCCCTCTCCCCGCACCCCGGCCTTCAGAAGGGAACCACCTGAACTGAGATGAGGGAGGTGGTAAACCAGATGTCTGTCTTTGAAATCTGAATGTTCTACAAGGGGCAGGCCAGAGGAAGCCTATTTGCTCTACCTTGTCAGTGTTTGGAGGTAAAGGAGGCACAGCTCCCACTGTCACTCTCAGCAGATAGAGATTTAGGAAGATTAACTGGGGCCAAACCAGGATTCCTGGCTTGCTTCTACATCTAAACTCTCAGGACTATCAGGTACAGTGAGGCAGAACTGGGAGTTTTCTAAGGATGGTTTCATATCAGTTTATGCAGAGGATTAGGAGACAAAGAGGTTCTCTGAAGAAAGTAAGGCACACCCAAGGGTAGGTCTGGCTCCTCCAGGGGTGCAGCCGTCCTTTTCACAGTGGGCATATGTTTGGCTGGAGCTTGAGTTACTTTTTTATGGGTTCACAGGGCACCTTGTAGGATTACCAAGGACCAGGTAAAGAATGTCTTGCCCACATGATATAGGAGGCTAAGTCATCTTTACTGTAAGCAGCTTTGTTTGAGAGTCTCAGGTAATATCAGGGAAAGGAGCAATGCCCTGCCTAAAGTCATATACGTTCAGTTCTTAAGCCTGGGTTATGTTGATTTTAACATAAAATATCTATGCAAGTATTAACTCTAAGATGGCAGCCTTGACAGGAAATGTTGTTAATTGTGCTAGAATTTCTGCTTTGCAGCTGACAAGGGGCTTCAGTGAGACTTGCGATGATGAGCTCTCATCTTTAAGATCTCTATGAATTTTTTTTGCCTTTTTATTCTGCCTTTTCCTCAGAGAATGTCTCAAACAGCTCCATATTTTCTCACTGCATCAAAACATTGACAGTCCTGCGTCCTCCTTCCCTAACTTTCCTCAGAAGTCATTTTCCTTTGTGGTGATTGTACAGTTTAAAAGATGAACTCCCAGGGCCAGGGAGGGCTCAGCGGTTAAGAGTGTGAGGGACAAAGGAAGAACAATCTTGGTTTTGCAGAAAGGAGCATGCTAGCAATGCAGGAGTAGGTTGGCAAGGCACTTTCTTTCTTGTAAAAACAAGTGTATCAACCCAAACTGGGCTAGCAAGCACTCTGCGGCAGAAAGTTCTTTGGATTTTGACTCTAACACAGGTGGTGTCTGTGTCTTTCCCCCACGGGATGAGATTGGCCCTCGTAGTCTTTTGCAACTGGCTAATGTTAAAAGCAACAGCATGGCACAAAGCAATGAAGGGAATGGAGGGAACCAGGAAGGAATTAACCTTCCCACACCATCACATTCTGGGATTGCAGTGGGGCCTTTGCATATACAAAAGTTTCACAGGGAAGAAAAGATTTTAAAAATTAACATAATAATATATAGGTTGGGCAGATTTATAGAATATTGGCCCTTGAAAAGCTAGCTGTCTTTGATATAAAACAACAAACAAGCATTTTTCACACTTGCTGTTCTTGCAGAGAACCTGAATTTGGTTCCCAGCACCCATATCAGGTCAGGGTATAACTGCTAGTAGCTCCATCTTCAGGGGATCCAAAACCCTTTTTCAGTCTCTGTGGGTATTGCATGGATATGTTGTGTGCGACTCTCTCTCTCTCTCTCTCTCTCTCTCTCTCTCTCTCTCTCTCTCTCTCTCTCTCTCTCTCTCTCTCTCTCTCTCTTTTAGAGACGAGCTTCAGTCATTTGGCATTTTATGTATCTTCTTCAGTCAGTATTTTATTTTTCCTGCTTACTTCTGCCACAGTTGAAGTCTTCTGAACAAGCATGTGAGACTTGCCTTTCTGTCTCGTTCTAGTTACCTTTACATCAGTTTCTAGGAGAAAGCTGGATTGGTTAACCATACCTTCATTCACTGTGGGCAATTCAAGACATTTTAGATTTTAATTTCAGAAAACAGAAATCAAAATTCAGGAGAGTCTTTCTGGTGTCTCATCCTTGCTAATGGCGAACTGTCAGTATGTGTTCCTTGTGACTGGTCCTTTAAATAGGCCCATTGATGGCAGAAACATTATTTACATTAGAAAGAGAGGGCAGGTGAAGGCCAAACCATGGGAAAACCTGATGATAGTTTTTCATGTGTATTAAGTACTTAAGAGTTCTATGTAGAGGCTCCTTTACTGGACCCAAACCCTTGCCATCACCTTTCCTTAAGGAAAATGGTGGTATAAGCAGCTCAGCCAAACAGGGGGGTGTAAAGTGACTTTTCTCTGTAAGAAAAACGTTGTAAAGAGGATTTGTTTTGAGACATAATTCCAACACTCCTACTGTTTCATATGACTAAAGATGTAGTTTTAGAAATTGTTCTTGTTAGGGGGAGAGTGGAGAGAGAGAGAGAAAGAGAGAGAGAGAGAGAGAGAGAGAGAGAGAGAGAGAGAAGAGAGACAGAGACAGAGACAGAGACAGAGAGACAGAGAGAACAAGTGCTACAGATCACCTGTGGGGATCACAGGATGATTTGTGGGTGTCCATTCTCTCCATCTACGTCATGGATCCCAGGGACTGAACTCAGGACACAGGGCTTGGTGACAGGTACCTTTCCCCACTGAACTCAATCTCTCATCTATAAAGTCACTATTCAGAGAATCCTAGGTAGTCAGTGTGGACGTAACACCAGCGAATCTGGGGCATGGTAACATTTTCCAATCTCTTCTGGCACAGGTTCTTATTTGTGTCTCACTGATTATCACTTAGCACAAAGTGTAAGCATATTTTGATCTATTAATGTATAAAAATGTCCTCATTAATAAATAATGCTTTGGGGCACTGCTGCCAGGAACAGACCTAATATGGGACGCCTGGAACCTCTCGCAGCTCCAGCTCGTGCTCTGGAACTCCTGACATTTAGCTCCAATGCTCATGGGAGCTTCACATGCTCTATAGGATGCTTAGCTTGTATGGGCCCTCCCTCTGCCTGTAGGATCTTTAGTACCAGCCTTGTCCTCCATGCTCAGATGCCGTGGTGACTGTTTCTACTTAGAATAACCAAAAATATTCCCAGATGTTGCCAGAGTCTACAGCCTCATTGATAACTAGGAGGAGTGTCCTGGGTGTTTCTCTCTACTTAATCCAGGATGTCATCTTACTGGCTATGTTATTGAACGTAGGGTCACAGGGTGTGCCCCAAACCAGGTCCAGTCACCCATCCTCATTAAGTCAATTTCATGATTCAAATTAATAGAGGAAGGCAGGAAGAGGGGATCAATTCAACCTGGCCACATTGGGAAGATGGACCAAGTGGTCAGGTGAATCCCTCATCTTTGGTGCCCTGAAGTGAAGTCAAAGTTAAAATAGAAAACCATGAAAAAGCACAGCGAGGCCATTCAGTGAGGTGGGGGTCTGGATTCGAGTCTGACAAGGAGTTAGACCTGTGTGGAACCCCCTCCAGAAGGCACATTTTCCCCATGGCTGATCTGGTGCCCTTCCTTCTCCAGCATGAGACTCCCAGGGAAGCTCCCCATTATTGGGGACAGTTGTTTCAACACTCTGATAGCCAGACCGAGAGACACAAGTGTCCCTTTAGTATAACTTGGTTTCTGCTGTGCTGCTTATAGGGATTTCAGGAAGGGTCACATAGGAATTCTTCTACAAAGCTTCAGTTTAATTCTGTACATGTGAGAGACGGAGAGTATGTATGTGTGTGTGTATTGGCGTGGGGGGGGCATGTATCCATGTGATCATTGATGTGGAGACCAGAGGTCTACTTAGTATACTTAGTATACTTCCTCAGTCGCCACTGACTTTAGTTTTGGAGACAGAGTCTCTTGCCAATTAGGACTCTCCAGTTAGGCCAGGCTGCCCCACCAGATAGCTTTGGGAATCTGCCTGTCTCCACCTCCCTAGTTTTGGGATTACACGCACACACCACTATAAGCTGAGAGAATTTGTTATTGGTGTGAGGTTATGCTTAACACTTAGTCAATTTTGTTAATATTTTGTGTTCTAGGAAGAAAAGCCACCTTGTCAGGGTATCCTGTGAGCAAGGCCTGAAGGGAGTCTCTTCTTGGTCCCCTGCTCACACGCATACCGGGCCATTGGTGAAATTGTGGAGTCCTAAAAACAAACCAGTGAGCATAAGAGATCCATGTGGAAGGCTGAGATTAGCCTTTTATAAACAGCCTGTGTTATCAGGGCTACTTTATGGTCACACCTAGTATGTGATGATGTGGCCTTTCACCGGCTCAGCCACCATGAGCAGCATTTCACATGGAAGCCAGCCATCAAAGCGCTGATACCGGAGGAGTGTGTTAGTCATCTGCCACCATCCCTGCCACACACTTAGGTCACCAGGCATGCTGGATTTAGGCCAAAGTTAGTTTTGTTCTGAATTTTTTTACTGAATTATTGGTCCATATACCTATGTGGAAGGGTGCGTGTCTATAACTCCGGTGCTTCATGGACAGAGAAGGAGGAGTCCCCGAGCTCATTTTCCAGCCAGTCTTGCTCTGTCGGTGAGTTCCAGATTCTGTGAGAAAACTAGTCAGTGGTCAGTCAGTTGATCTATCTATCTATCTATCTATCTATCTATCTATCTATCTATCTATCTACCTATCTATCATCTTTTTTTCTTTCTGTCTATTTTCCTACTTTCTTATTTATGATTAGGTGGTCAGGCCTCCAAGTTAAATGAACCCCCTCAAATAATTTGTTCATCTCTGTGAATGAGGACTTTCAACTTGTGAACATCTTCAGTGTCTGTTAATTTATATGTACTCATTATGGTGTTAGTTGAGAGTTGACATACTGGTTAAATTTGTTGCTAATGGTTGTTTTGAATTTTACACTCAGAAAAGCAATTGTTTCTAAAGATGTTGCTGGCTGTTCATGAAGCTTACATAATAAATAGCACCGGATCACAACACTAAAGTTATCGTGGCAAGTTCAGCTTTTATTAGCTGGTAAAAAATGCGGCCAGCTTTCAAATACAATTCCTGAGTTATCTTACATCCCAGTACATAGGCCCATGATCTTAGCTTCCTGGAAGGCTGAAGCAGGAGATCAAGAGGCCAGCTTGAGTAACATCTTGAAACAATTTCTCAAAACAAAAGAAGTGTGAAAGGCTAAAGCTACCGATCGATGCCAGGGTGCCAGGCCTTGGGTTAGATCCCCAGTCCTGACAAAGACTCCTCCAGGAGGGCAGGTTTTCTTCCATCTGGGGAAAGCAGAGGATGGGAGCCATCGACTGAGAGAACTTGCTGGAAGCTTTCTCTCGCGGTTGTAATATTTTTGTTTCCCACTTTTGTCTTCTAATGGCTGGTCTTCATTCTATTTAATTCTGAACTGAATTGCTGTGACTTCAGAATGTGGATGTACAGACATATGTTGCTTAAAATTTGAAGTCAATAAATGTCATAGCTTCCCCTATTTTATTGGGAAATGAATTAAGAGTATTTCTTTTCATCCCATGAAAGCAGTGTTAATCCCGCTTTTCATTTTTAGGATTTCAGGCTGTGTAAATCAGGACACAGCATAGATTTTCCCTATAATTCTAATCTTTGAGTAGGTGTTGGATTAGAACTAAGGGAAGCCAGTTAATGCTTAACCTCTTCACTCACGTGAACACTTTCGTGGTGCACACTGGGTCTTAGAGATTTCACAGTGACACATGCTATTTGGTCAGATGATCATTTTCTTGGTTCCCAGGGACAAATGTTTCTGAGTTGCACTATCCCCGAGAGCTCTGTGAAGACATTGCATCACCTCCAGGGTTTGTGTGACTGGCTGATGACAAAGCAGGACCTGGCATTGACTGTCTTTGTTTTTCCTTGTGTGACTCCATGTAGGATTGAGTGGTGTCAATAAACACTTCAGGACAATGGTATTTCCTTTTTAAGAAATGTTTGCTTTTCACTTTTACTTTTTAAATATTTCAAGCGTATGATGTGTGTGTGTGTGTGTGTGTGTGTGTGTGTGTGTGTGTGTAGGCACACACATGTGCCGTGCATGTGGAGGTCAGAAGAGAACCTTAGATGTTGGTTCTCACCTTCCACTTTGTTTGAGGCAGAACATCCTGCATTGCCTCTGTGTACACCAGGAAAGCTGGCCAGCAAGCTTCCAGGCTGTCTTAGGGTTTTTATTGCTGTGAAGAGATACCATAACCATGGAAACTCTTATAAAGACAAACATTTAATAGTTTAATGTAATAGCCTTACAGTTCAGAGGTTGAGTCCGTTATCTTCATGATGGGGAACATGGCAGTGGGCAGGTTGCCATGGTGCTGGCTACATCTTTACCAGAAGGCAGTAGGAAGTTGACTGAGACTCTGGGCAGTATCCTGAGCATAGGAAACCTCAAAGGTCCCTGCTCCACAGTGACATTTCCTCCAACAAGACCATACCCACTCCAACAAAGCCACACTTCCCTATAGTGTTACTCCCTATGAGATTATGGGAACCAGTTACATTCAAACTCCTGCCTCCACCTCCCTTCTCCCGCAGGAGCCCTGGAATTACAGATGTGCTACCACACCTGCATTTACAGCTCTGGGCTTCTGGACTCAGGTCTCCAGGGGTCTGGGAAGCCAGTCAGAGAAGAACCTCCTCTGGTTCCTGCTTGAACTTCCCAGCTGTCCTCCCGGAGCTTCTCCCGCTTCCATAGTCTCCTGTCTTCGTTCATTAATTATTTACACTGGCCGTGTTCTTTTCTGCTAGCAATCACTTTCCTGACTGACAGCATCTAGGGCTCACCATACTAAAGTATTTTGAAGGCTGTATCAGGGAGAAATCACTTTTTTTCTTTCTCTTCCTCTTTCAATTTTTAATAGCCCTCCGTGTCTGCCACTAATAGCCTCCCTTAGATCTTTCATCTGTTGTTTCCCATTTCATATTCTCGGTGCGGAGATGCTGGGAAATTTCTACTGCACATCCCTTTGAAGAAAGTCATCTTTCATTTCTCAGTGAGAATAAATAAAGGTGAAGTCACACCCATTGGGTGATGGTGGCTGTGACTCCAAACACCGTGAGAAGTCAAGTTTTCACACAAATTAAGGGGAAGGAGGAGGAGGAAGCTTGAGCTGAAGTAGGAATGTGAGCACATTTTCCCTCGTGTTAGCTACATTTTTGTTTTTCCCTAACCAACTTTATCAAGCCTTTAGTTGTCGGCGGTACACTGCGAAGTACCAGTGTTCTATCCCTGCATCTGTCTGATGGAGAGGCATTGGCATCTCTTCCCATCTTAGGATGCCATTATCATGCTGAACACTGAGCTCTTGCTCACTCCCTTCTAGCCAGCTCTCCTCCCTGTGCCCAGTTTTTTTTTTTTTTTTTGGTTTTTCGAGACAGGGTTTCTCTGTGGCTCTGGAGCCTGTCCTGGAACTAGCTCTTGTAGACCAGGCTAGCCTCGAACTCACAGAGATCCGTCTGCCTCTGCCTCCCTAGTGCTGGGATTAAAGGTGTGCGCCACCACCGCCCGGCTTGCTGTGCCCAGTTTTAACTAGAAACTCTACGCCCCACACCATTCACAAACTAATCCCATGGGGCTGCCTCCTGATCATCTTTCTAGTTCCTTTTATCCCTGGATGAAGCCTTCAGCATCTCCCACTAGGCTGCTGCAGTAGTCGTTCTCCTGGTATCCAACTGGTCCGTTCATACTGGTTTTCATTGGACTTTGTAAATTGAATGGTTCGGGTTATTTGTTTCAAAGCTCAGCTCCATGCTGTGCATGCCCCACCCAAAGCCTCCTCCTCCTTTCAGGATAAAGGTCAGTGTTCTTCATCTAGCACTCGGTTCGAACCCATCTCAAATATTCTTCTCACGCTGTAGTCTGCCCTTCTGTCTCCAGTCATGCTAGCTGCGCTTGTTCTCTTTCTGTGCATGTGTGCTGTAGACCCCTAGCACCTTTGCAGTTTTATCTGTCAGCACCCACTATTTACACAGCATCCCTACCCCTTCTGTGACAGCCTTAGACCTTGTTAATCCCTTGGTTTGTCTTGGACCTTTCCCGTCTCTTTCTGAGCGCTCATCTCACCACCAATGATTCACTTCTCCACATGATTTGTAGACAAGAGCTTCATCTTAGGCCCTGTAGAATCAGAGCAGGAGCACATACCATTCCCCACCCACTGGCACAGAACCTGGCACATGCCTTTGCTGAGAAAATGAGTATGTGATACCTTCCAATGGTTCCTTCTGGTCCTCTTTGTGCCTATGAAACATGTCACATGCAGCCTGTCTATTTCTTGTCAACATTAAAACTTGGATTAATCTTTGACTAATAGTGACTATAGTAAGCAAAGTATGATGGGAACTGTACTGTAGATGGAAGTTTCTGTCCTGCCTGCTCCCAAAGAAATACACAGAGGCTTATATTAATTATAAACTGGCCTATTAGTTCGGGCTTATTATTAACTAACTCTTACAACTTAAATTAATTCTTGTCTATGTTTAACCATGTGGCGTGGGTCCTTTTCCCAGCATTGTCATCTTACTTCCTCTGCTTCTAGATGACGACTGTGTCTCTGTCTTTCCTCTTCCCAGAGTTCTCCTAGTCTGGTTGCCCTACCTATACTTCCTGCCTGGCTACTGGCCAATCAGTGTTTTATTAAACCAGTACAAGTAACAAATCTTTACACTGTGCAAAAGCATTATCCCAGCCTGCTAAGTACTTGTGTGACTTATTTCAATTGGTCTTTTCAGCAAATGGGTGAGAGAAGAGACATGTACTTCTACAGTAGCTTGTGGATGCCAACACAGGTCTATTGTCTTCAGAACTGGAAT
Organism: Arvicola amphibius; assembly: GCF_903992535.2. Lineage (NCBI taxonomy): Eukaryota > Metazoa > Chordata > Mammalia > Rodentia > Cricetidae > Arvicola > Arvicola amphibius. Next base: position 73,920,546 of record NC_052055.2, on the reverse strand, counting down.
CTACATTTTTGACTCCAAATCCAGATGTCTATATGGTTGTGCCAAGCTGCCTCTTCGGTGGCCAGTTCAGAGTGTGACCCATAGACTTTACTGTGGTTCTGTTATTCATTTATGGCTTGTGATAACTGGGTCACTTAGGTGTGGCTCTGTGGAAACCCCTTCAATACTCTCTTTTGCTCTGTCACTCAGAGAGTGTGGCTCATTTTTGAAAACCATTCCATGGACCAACAAGATGGCTCAGGAATACAGAAACTTTCTGCCTAGTCTGTCAGCATGAATTCCACATCTGGAACCAAATGATAGGAGAGAACTGACTGCAGTTGTCCTCTGACAGCCACAGCTGTCCTACCCGTCTCTGCCTTCCCAGTGCAGGATGGGTGCATGTCTCTGCAGCACCCAGCTTCTTACATGGGTGCTGGGGATCCAAACTCAGGTCCTCATGCTTGTGTGGTAGCCATTTTTCCAACCCCATCAAGGGATCTCTTGAGGGTGGGAAGAAAGCATGGGAAAGAAGGCTGACTGAGTCAGCAGTGGCAGGGATGTCTGGCTCAAATGGTCTGTGTGGGAGAAACTAGGCAAAGCCTCTCACAGAAGTCCTGGGAGTTAGGGGCTCTGGATCCTCAAATACAATGAAGGTGACACACGTGGCTGGAATGAGGCAGGTGGACATGGAAGTCAAGCTTTCCTTTGTTCTTGTGGTATCTCAGTGATTGCTTTCTGGGCCAAAAAGGAAGATTCTTTCCTGGAAGATCACTTCATAGAAAAGCCGGATAAACCATTGCATCGGTCCTTTAGTGGACAGACAGTTCTTCAGCTCCAACTATGTCATTGTCATTGTTGAAACTATTGTTAAGTAAGATATAAACTGTATCATCATTTATGGAGATGAGAGAAAGAGAGAGAGAGAGAGAGAGAGAGAGAGAGAGAGAGAGAGAGAGAGCTGACATACGAAGAAACAATTTTCTTTTAAACGTTTTCAAGCACTTCTTTTCTTTTTGGTGTTTTGCTGTCAAGCACATTTGTGCACTGTTGTAGCCTGGAACTGGGAGCCACGTTAACTCCTCCTACCCTAAGTCTTCATTTGTCAGGGTATTTTCACAGCAAAGAAATGAAACTAGAACAGCATGGCTTTAGCTTTTTTTTCTCTTCTCGTTTGATGCATGGTTATTCACTGAGGAAGAGCTTGAGGTGTTTGCTGTAAGCTTTAGGGTGCTTTCCCTTCCCTTTCCTTCCTTTCTTCTCTCTCTCTCTCTCTCTCTCTCTCTCTCTCTCTCTCTCTCTCTCTCTCTCTCTCTCTCTCTCTCTCCTCTCTCCATTCTCTTTTCCTTCCCTTCCTTTCTTCTCCTCTCCCTTCCCAAAGAAGCACCTTCCTTCTCAGCTCGCAGCAGCTACACCATGCTCTTGCTACCTTCCCACACCGATTAATTAAAGTGGTTAATGGTAGAAGTAACACATTTTCTTACCTGTTAGAAAATGGCTTGAAGATGACTAGAATTATTTCTTTCATTTAAATAAATCAAGAAAGATCCACAGACAAGAAGGAGAAAGGTTTGTGCTTAGAAACGACGATTGCAGGGATCGTAGCAGAGGTTTTGTCAGCAGAGTGGGATGCAGTTAGGGAGTTATTTTACAGATGTTTAGGAACACTCTGAAGAATTCCATCCATTTAAAGTAGCACTAAAATAACAATAGAATCTCTGTGGGGAAAAATGTGACACACCTTTGAAAGAAGTAATTGGACTCCAGCTGAGCCAGCTCGGGACTCACTGCTGCAGAGGGGCTGTCGAAAATGGCAAATGCACACTTCAGCAGAGAAGTAATTTCATTTCAAGGCTTGCCTGTGCTCCCGAAGACCAAGAACTGAGGCTTTGATATATACTTGCATTTTAAAGGCAAGCAGGCAAATAAATGTCTTTAAAAACTCGACACATAGGTCTTTACACCAGGTAATTCACCCTGTAATTTACTGTTTCCCTTCTTCTAACTGTAAGCAAGAAGAGATACTCAAAGCGGTGAGAAATAAATGCAAATGTCTTTTCCTTTTCGGTTTTTAAAGAAAAGCTTTATACTCAAATATGTATTTTCATGAGCATGCCTTTTTCTGAATACTATCCACATGGGTTGCGAAGACCCTTCCAGGTATCTGTGAGACCAGCCACACTGCTAGAACATTTGGGGAATTTCACTCATTCTTCCATAAGTGCACAGAACTGTCTAAGAGCTGGGAGGTATGTGTGTGAAAGCCTTGCGTCTCTGAGTACTAATTGCACAACCTTGTGCCTGGAATTCTGCTTTCGTACCCACTGTAGCAACTGTATGACCGTACGCTCTCCCCATCGCATCCCCTCCAGTGTCATCAAAGCGTCCCAAGCTTAGTGGGTCAAGAGAGCAGAGTTTGAAAGTGAAGGCTACTGACAGATGAGAGGTGATCTTGCATGAACTACTAACGTCCTATGGAAGGTTGGGAACTGCTTGTATAGCCTTGGAAATTTACATTTCCTTTTCGGTATCATTTCTTGATAGACATCACATGACCATGGCCATTGGCTCATGGATTTCCTATCATTCTCCCTAGAGCCAAAACCTTTTAGGTGAACACTCCCTGATGCTTCGATTATCACTACATCTCCAGAGCTTAGAGAAAGGCTTTCAGAAGGACTCATATAATGCACTGGCTTGACTCTAAGATGCGGGAACGCCACTAACCGCTTGCTATCTGTACCACCCTGCATCTCTGTGGGGGTGAGTCAACTAAAAAACGTCCGTGAACTGCCGGCCCTGTTGCTTGACCTGCTCTTCATCTGAGCATGTTCTCTCGGCACTGGGCTAAAGCAGGCGAGAGGGGCACATGGCAGATAACACACCTGAGGACTGATGTGTGGAGAGACCATCTGTCCCATCCCGGGAGAAAGCAAAAGCGCTCTAGGTCCAATCCAGCACCAGGAAAGTGGAGATCGGACAGGACACACTGCAAGCGGCTGGATAAGCTCCATCTGGGACAGAGATGGGCAGTTTTCTTGCTTCCTTTGTGTCCTTTGCTGGAGAGGCAGACTTTATACTGATTAAGAAGGGGAACATTGGTGCTGGAGAGATGACTCGGCAGTTCAGAACACAGGCTGCTCCCCCAGCGGACCTAAGTTCAGTTCCCAGCACTTACATGGTGGCTCGCAACCATCTGTAACTGTGGTTTCAGCAGATCTATTGTATAGTGGTATTTATGTTTTAATAAATAAAGCTTGCCTGAAGATCAGAGGATAAAACTTAGCCACTAGAGGCCAGGCAGTGGTCTCACACACCTTTAATCCCAGGATTTAGAAGACAGAGGCAGATGAATCTCGGTGAGTTCAAAGCCACCGTAGGATACACAAGATCAATACAGAAACGGATCCAGGTAGTGGCAGCTCACACCTTTAATCCTAGCACTAAAGGAGAATATAAAACAGGAGGAGACAGAGGCTCAGGGCACAGTCTGCAGTCTCCCAGCCTTGGGAGAGGTAAGACTTCTCTAGTGGCTTAGCTGTTTTGCTTTTCTGATCTTCAGCTTGAACTCCCTTATCTGTCTCTGGGTTTTTATTATTTGTGCTACACAAATGCCCTCTTCTGGCTTCCTAGGGCATTAGACCTCATACTTGCAGACAAAACACCCACACACAGAGAATGATACTTTTTCAAAAGGAGTTTATCTGAGCTGAGTTTAGGGGTGTTGGGGGTTTTCGAACTTCAGTTCTTTCACTTGCTCACACCGTAACCTTCAAAGAGCAGCACGGCCAGTCCGTGCTGCAGTTTTCCCATAATGGTATTCCCACCGCTCTGTTAGGATCCGTTTGAAACTAATTGATCTGAAAGCATGTGCACCTCCTTTAAAGGCTTGCGTTTACTAAGTTGTATACAAGTCAATGTGTAAACAATAATGTGTGTGCGTATGTGTGTATGTGAGAGTGTGTACGTGTATGTGTGTGTGTGTCTGTGGGGTGTTGTACTTGTGGAGGCCAGAGGACAACCTTGGCTGCTGGTCCTCAGGCACTCCTACCTTTTGTTGGAGACAGGATCCCTCATTTTCCTCAGCAAATGGACCGACCGAGCTTCCAGGAATCCACCTGCCTCAGCTTCCCACTAGGCTATTTCTGGGGTGGCAGGCATGCAGCACTTTGCCCAGTCCTTCACATCCAAACTCAAACCCTGCCACTGGCAGGGCAGCTGCCTCACTGGCTGAGCCGTTTCCCCAGCCCCACATCGTGTTCCCTGCAGTAGAAACTTTCGGGGTCGGATAAAAGCGGGCTGAGAGTAGGAAGGGTCAGCCAGGGCTGTGGGATGGTGGCGTGCAAGCAGCTGCCGCGCCATCTTGATGACTTCCCCTCTTCACGCTCCCTGTGAAGCAGAGAAGGTGAGAGTGCTCACCTCAGTAGATTGTATAAAATAGTGAGTTAATATATGTAAACTGTTCACTGAAAGGGCCGGCTCCCAGCACTTAACATAGTGCACCCTACAAAGTCAGGGCACTGAAGCTCAGTTTCCGCTCAAAATTCAGTTCCAAAAGTAGTAAACACACAAATTAAAAAGGAAAATGCAGCCAAGACAAGCAGAGAAACCCAACCACAGTGAAAACAATGATGTCATAGGGCCCTCACGACCTGTATTTAAGCGGGTGAGCAAGTGGGTAAGGAAGGCAGGACCCTGGGAACTGGCTATAGAGGAAGGGACAATCTCCTTGTTCAGCTCGTGGCTGCAGTGTGCACCCAGGAAAGGGAAAGGAGTAGGTTGGTGTTATGGCTGAGAGATAGTCCCGAGGTGCCAGAGAGAGAGATGGCTCAGGAGTGAAGGACAGGGATGGCTTTACCAAGGAGCTGGATTCAATTCCCCCACTGGATGGTTCACAGCCACCTGTAACTCCAGCTCCAGGGGATCTGGCACTCTTCTCTGGCCACTTCTGCCACCCACACTTATGCGAACACACCCGCACACAGACATATACACATTCAAACAATAAAACAGATCTTTAAAGGGGAGAGGTTGGGAGTTGTCTTTAGGGAGAAGAGAAGGCCTGACCTCACTGTGTGTCTTCTTTCTGTTCCCCCTACACACTTGGGCAGTGTTCTGGAAATCCATAGACCTAGGTTTTGGGCTTCATCTGTCCACTGCAACTGCCAGCATGACCCTACACAAGCCACCTGACCTTCTGGGCCTCAGTCTTCTCTTTTGGAAATAAAAAGGGTAAATCAGATGACTGTTGCCTCCTAGGGTGATTCCAGGATCACCCGGACTTTCTAGAAACACCAGGACTTCCTGGATGGGAATGAAGAGTCTAGATAGACTAGGTGTCATGATTCAGCTCACCCCTTCAGCAAGGCACTAGATAGCTCCAGTAGCCAAAGGGTATCTCCACTGTTCATGCCTGCCAGTCACAGGGGACAGCTGAAGTGCCTGCCTGGAGGGGGGTCTTGGCGGCTGAACAGGTGTCTTGAGTGTGGCAGCTCCCAAGAGTTTTCTGTTTTGTTCATTGTCATAGCCTTCTGTCGCCTCAATCCCATTATGTCAAAAGCCACTTTCTCTATCTTTTTTCCTGAGTTGCTCCACCCCTTGTCCCTACTTAGCTTTCTGACTTCTTGTCTCCACCACCATGTAAGGAACACATGTTAGATTTTATTTTCTTTTTTGTTACCCTATTGTTGGTCTTGAACTCACCTCAATTATCATCTTTTTTTAAATCAGCTCCACAATGCCAGTTGTTCCCACCCTGCCACCTCCTGTCTGTGGCGCTACAGTGAAGCGCTTTCTGTGAGTCTTCTTCTGCTGAGCCTTCCCATTTTATCAGCTTTGTTTAACTTTGCCATAGTAATATTTTCTGAACATCATATTGGTTTGTCACTTACTTTCCTAAAAACTTACACACATGTCTAATGCTCAGAAAGCTTTTCAGGGTTTTATCTCATGTACTATCAAACCAACCCACACTTACCAAATAACCCCTCAACTCCTGATACAGCAATCCCCAGGTCCTTGGACAGCTGGGATGCCAGTCTGTACACCATCAATGTTCAGTTCATAGTACATATTTGTTTCCTACTAGTGTTTACATATACACCCAGTGAAAAGGATCCACTTGAGGCTGTGGAGACAGCGTCATCAGTGAAGTTCTTGCCATGCAAACATGAGGACCTAAGTTCTCATCTCCTGAACCCCTGGAAAAGGCCAGGTATGGTGACATACTCCTCGTGTGGACGTAAAGCTAGGTAGATCCTTGGAGTTCATTGCACGGACACTTAGTTAAATCAGTGAGCTCCAGGTTCAGTGGGAGACCCTATCTCAAAACATGGGCTGGAGAATGTGTTATGGTAAAAAAAAAAAATAATAATAAAGCGTTGCAGGTCCCTGAGGGGTGGCAGCAGGCACCAGGGCAGTGGGTCCCTAGGTAGGGAGCCTTGTGGTGGGTGAGAGACCTTGGAAGGCAGGTCAGCCAGTCCCACGAGGAGCCAAGGCAGGTGAGAGACAGAGACAGATAGGCACGTCATGCAGAGAGAGTGCGTATTATTCAGTAGGTTATAGGAGTAAAAGGAAAAGGGGAAGAAGAAAGAGAGAGGTACAGAGAGGAGAGGGGGAGAGAGAGGTGGGGAGAAGAGAGAGGGAGAAAGAGAGAGAGAGAAGTTAGCTCTTCAGGAGAGAAGAAGTGAAAAGCAGGCTGGAGGAGGCGGGATATCTGCTTCCTTGGGGGAGGGGTTGGAGAGGGCGGGGCTTGTCTCTTAAAGGGACAGCAAACCCAGGTAACAAACCAGGCCAGCAGATCATAACAGAGTGATTGAGGACAAACCTGATGTCGACTTCCAGGCTCCACAAACACATATTCACATGAATGAACATGCACACATGCAGGCATGCACAGACGCACGCGCACACACACACACATATGCACATTGTTTGATCAGAGGATATTGATAATTGAGTCATGGGAAGAGACAGGACACCCTCCCTCAACATATTTCATATGTTGTTACTGTTATTCCACGCCCTGCAGAGATCTCTGTTCTGTGACTCCTCCTCGGGCTGAACAACTCTTGAGCCCAGGTTGCTAATGTCTCCCATTTGTTTCTATACACAGGGCTACTCCTGGTAAACAGTCCTCACTATGTAACCCAATCCTAGGCACACAACAATCCGATAATAGTATTTCAGACCCAGATTCGATTGCATTGCCTTGCTTGGATTTCAGTGGAGTTATGCAGTTAAATTATTTATTGAATGGTCTTGTCTTTCATGATCTTTTTAAATGTAGAGATTCTGTGCTTTGAAATCTGTACTCTGTTTATCTACTTAGGAATTTATATTTTAAAAAGTAGAAGCAATTGGGTTTAAAAAGTACATAAAATATAAATGATGTAAAAATCACCCAAATCTGATCTGTGAGAATCTGAGAAATTTTCAGCATCCTCAGATCCAGATCAGTTTTACAAACACACACACACACACACACACACACACACACACACACACCCCAAATGGCATCTTTAATTGTTTTATGGGATTGTAGAAAATACCATATCCTGTATTTTAAAATGCAGTTTGCTGACACAAAGGAATATGATGAGCCAGCAAACTATTTAGAAATGTTCTTGACTTCACCCCCCAAAATGTGTGTTCTTTCTCAGCCACGATGGCCTGATACCAGCTTTCCTCTCAACGGTCGCTGCTGCCCCCTGCTGGTTGGTAATGATTCAGCAGTGCACTTCCAAATGGAGAAGATGAGTTGGTTTTTTTTTTTGTTTTTTTGAAATAAACTAAAAGTTTGTGATTTCTTTATGTTCTAAAATATTTATGTATTAAAGCAAGATGAACTCTCTGGGAAGCTTTGGACGTAGATATAAACAAAGGATTGAGTGCGGCAGCGGGACCAGCGCTGTGGACGGAGGGAGAAGGCACGCGGAGTGGTACTGAAGAGAGATGTTTGGTAACTGGAGATGGATCTTAAGTTTTCAAAGCTAGTGCTGCTCCGATCCTGGATGCCTCAGAATCAGTGCTCATGAGGCCTGAACTACAGCTCTTAATGGTTAGCAGTAGGTTCATGGAGTAAAACGACCCTGGCTTGTAGCATTTCCTGATTTTCGGAGTTCAAATGATAATTGTGGTTGTCAGTACAGAGTCACCAACGTGGATCACCAGAGATGTGCTGTTTGTAGCCTTCCCCCCACACTAGAGACTCAAATAGACCCATGTACATGGAACCTAATGAAATAAGGTGATTTCACTGGGAAACGTTGACATCTGAATATTTTGAAGATGCTTATAGCTTAATTTTTAAGGTGGTCACATTTAACAAACAGCAAGTAAAATTCTCGGGAATTTACTAGAAGGTTCTACAGACTGGTTAAGGGGTAGTTGATGTGCTCCAGCTCCTCCCATGGGATGTCTGTGTGATGCAGTGAGCCTGGTGAATGAGAACAGTAGAGAAAGTGTCCCTAGCATTACAGAAAGGACCTGTTAGAGTGGCTCCCAGCTGACTTCTGGAAGGAATAGAAAAATTTACTTTGATCTGGGACAGGTTAGAAAGTTAGAATCCTTAAGGACTGAACGGCTGATTACCCAGAAAAACTTTATGAAATCAAAGAGAGGAACAGTCAGATTGTTTCCTTTTGAAACACAGATCACAACTCTCTGATCTTGTCCTAACAAACAATGAAGAAGGGTTAAGTATGTTCCGGAGTCAATGTCAATCATTGCCTTTAAATGCCTGTGTCAGACAAGGGTAGTGACTGATTATCTCATGGACTATTGAAGTCCAGTTGCCTTCGTAGTGTGGATGGGGGTTAGGGAGGGCATCTCAGCTCATAAAAAGACACGAGGACCAGAGTTCCAATGCCCGAACCCAAGTAGAAAGCTAGGTTCCTTAGTTAAGAGTACTTCTGTTCTTGAAGAGGATTGAGTTTGGTTCCCAGCATCCACATGGAAACTCACAATCCCTTTTAGTTCCAGTGCAGGGGACCCAACACCCTCTTCTGACCTCTGTGGGCTACTGCATGCAGGAGATGCCCCACACACCTATGCTCAAATATACACAAACACACATGCACATACACACTTATGCATGCACACACAATAGGGAAAGAATTTGTGCTAGTGAGCATGGTGTTAGCATTAGACAGCTAGGTTTGGATTTCAGGCCATTCATTTACAATTTCTATTTTTAAAATGATTTTAAAAAAGCAAGCTGGGCATTGCAACACATGTCTTTAGTCCTACCACTGGGGAGATGGGTCAAAGGGATGCCTGGGATTTGCTTGCTCACCAGCTTAGACTAATCAGAGAGTGCCAAGTCTTAGTGAAAAACCCTGTCTCAAAAAGAGGGTGATGATGAAGGAAATAAATCCAAAGCTGACCTCTGACCTCACATAAGCATCCCTGTACAACACTCCTCCCATACACGTGCAGGTACACACACACACACACACACACACACACACACACACACACTGTAGGGAAGAGATTTGAGTGAGTGACATGGTGTTAGCACCAGACAGCTGGATTTGAGTTTTAGACTGTTCATATCCTACCTATGTGCCAGGGGACCAAGGGAAAAAAAATCTCCCTGAGCCCCAGTTTTTATCATCAGAGAGATGGACCTAAACACCTCTGAAGTGAAGGGCTATTGTAAGACTTCATTGGGTAGATCATGTGGCACAGTGCCTGACCCTTGGTGAGACAACCTACCATTATTCTAGTCTACTGGTTCTCAGCCTTCTAAATGCTGTGACCCTTTAATAACCCTTTAATGTTTTGGTGTCCCCCCAAACCATAATATTTCATTTCTACTTCATAACTGTCAATTTTCTAGTTATGAATCATAATGTAAATATCTGATATGCAGGATGTCTGATATGCGACTCTCCAAAGGGATTACAGCCCACAGGTTGAGAACCGCTGCTTTAGGACCTTGTGTCTTTGAGAATGCAGTGGTTTGAAATGTCACCTTTAGCTACAGCATTTAGGCACTTGAGCTCCAGTTGGTGGCACTGTTTGGGGAGTTTATGGATGTGGAGCCTTGGTGGAAAAGACACATCACGGCGTTTGAGGATTTATAGTGTCACCCCACTTCCTGTTTCTCTACTTCCTGTGTGTGGATGACATATTACCAGCCAGCTTCTTGCTCCTGCTGGTATGGCTTGGCTTTCCCAACATTAAAGATGCTAGCCCCTTGAACTGTAAGCCAATCCAGACTCTTCCTTAGGTTTCTTTGGATCTTGGTATTTTGCCACAGCAGCAGAAGAGCAACTAACACGATACTGATATTTAGAAGTTTTAGCACACTGGCCCGGCAGAATGTCTGGGCATGTTGGATTGGATCAAGGAAATATACAAAGTCTGGGGATCAGCATCCATGTTTGCCCTGCCCTCCTAGCAGAGCACAGACGCCAGAGAGTGGCTGAAGGGCTCCGCGTCAACAGAGTGGGGGCTTCATCTCCTTTAGTTTTGCTTATTGGGAATGAGCAGGTCTTCATCCTCATCCAAGTGCACAGGTTTCTCTGTTGTCTTTACAGAAGTAAGCTTTCGCCCGAATCCACTTTATGATCTATCTTTAAAATCTATTGCCTTTTAAATCAGGGGGCTCAGAAATAAATCAGAGCTCCTGAAGAAGAAATTCGTGTAAGAGCTCCTGGCCATGAGACATGCAAAGGCAAACAGCGAGATGCCATTTTTTATCTCTCCAATAGGTGACGGAGTGAAAATAATACCCATTAGCACAGGCTACGCAGTGTGTCCTTGCTGGAAGGAGATAATACCCATTAGCACAGGCTACGCAGTGTGTCCTTGCTGGAAGGCGTGTAAATTGGTCTAAGTCTCCTGAAAATCCATTTTGTGATCCAGAGAGACTCATAAAAATGCCCGTGTTTTATGGTATGCAATTCCCCATCTACATATATATTCCAAGGGGCCAGGAGAGAGTTAGCAATAAATGTATTCATTAGAATGAAAATAGCAAAATAAACAAAGGGAAACACATGAAACTGGCAGTAAGAGAATGCTTTAAAATGATAGTACATTATGTTGTTAACACTATGGGAGGCTGAATTTTTTTGGAACAAAGAAAAAGATATAAAAATGAATGTTTGCAAAATGCCAATTTTAAAAAATAGTAAATACAGAAAATGTCTTGGCATGTCTATCTAAACATTATCTACCGTCTTTGGATACACACAGATGTCAGGCAGGGGCCTTTGGTGCTCCCACTAAATCTTTCATCTCAGAGACTCATCAACCCACAGTGAATGCTGGGTTTTCAGAACCGTATGCTCTTAAGCATTTTTAAACCCCAAATTAAAAATAAATAAACTCCACATATATGAAATTGTCTTTATAATATTGTCCCATGAATATGATTTCCTTAAGTATCTACTACGTAATCAGATTCATGGATATCAAGAAGACTTTACTACATGCCAGGACTAGAAGGAATTTTTATTTATGTTTGAAAATGTGTGCATGTGTGCACATGGGCACACATATACCTGTGTGTGGAGTATAGAGGCTAGAGGCTAATGTTGTTTTCTTGGTCACTTCTGCACATTAGTTTTTGAGACAAGTTCTCTCCCTGAACCCAGAGTTCAGTGTGTAGCAAGACTGGCTGGCCAGCAAGCTGCTAGGATCTGCCTGTCTCATCCTTCCAAGCCTGGAACTATGGGTGCATGCCTCTGCCCAGGTTTGACGTGGGTCTGAGGAGCTGAGCTCAGGCCCTTACACTTGCAAAGCAGGCACTTTACCCACTGAGCATCTTCCCAGACTCTAGAATGTTACATTAAAAAAAAAAAAAAAACTCTTAGGAGGAAATCTTTCAATAGAACTGCCTACAGCTCCCAACTTAATTAATCTAATTAGTAGATTTAAGTACTAATTAGTATGTTTCCTATTAGAATTAGAATGTAATCTATTCTTTACAAGACACACAACTTTTTTTTGCCCTCTTTTTTACCCTGTAGTTTATCTCTGAAAATTTTCTATCACATGCTGCCAAATGTTTTTAATGCTGTCTTTCTTCCTGGGTTGGATACTTTTTAATTTTTTAAAAATAATTTTTAGATTTTTATTTTATGTGCATGAATGTTTTGCCTGTACCCATATCTGTGTACCATTTATGTGCCTAGTGCCCGTGGAAGCCAGAAAATGGTGTCAGATCCCCTGGAACTGGATTACAGACAGGTGTGAACCGCCAGTCGGTGCTAGGAGTCAGCCCAAGGTCCTCTGAGCAGCAGCTTGTGCTCTTAACCATTTCTCCACCCTGCTAAATGTGCAGCCCAGGCTGGCCTTCAACTCATGATTCGCCTGCCTCTTCCACTTCAGCATATCCTGCAGACATGAGCCACCACAACTAGATAATTTAAAAAAAATAACAAAAATTACAGCTTTGTGATTCTTTTTCTTCATATGGATTCTTGCCAGAGTCCGTGAAGCTGCTTTAATTTATATGTTAGATTTTCAGTACCACTAAACGTGCTCACTGCACCTGATTGCAACTAAGTTCTCATTAAAGCATTTTCTTTTTCCATTTTCATGTATGTGTGGTCTGCATGTGTGTGTCCAAGTCTGCATGGATGCAGGTGTGAGTGTGAGTGTGTGTGTGTGTGTGTGTGTGTGTGTGTGTGTGTGTGTGTGTGTGTACTATTGAGTTCAGTTTATGCTGCCGGTGTGCACACGGGAGCAGGGACACACATAGTGGAGGACTGACCACTGGGATAGAAGCATCCTTCAGGGCATGCTTCTCTGAAGGAAACTGAGTCTCTGCTCTACAGTCATTCACTGCGATAGCTCGTCAGCCAGGTGGGGCTGTGAGCCCTCCTGCCCCTGCTGGAGTGTTACAGGCAGCCACGCCTGCTGAGGGTTCTCAGGTGCGGCACCCCTGTGGTGTCCAGAAGCCGCCGTTCTGCAGCCTTCCTCTTGGCCGCTTGCTCTCAGTCTTTGCACTGGGTTTCTGTCTGGATGGCTTGGCTGTGTCCAACCCACATGGCTCACAACATCTAGAGGGAGCTTTACAAGGCAGAGCTCTGATGACGGTCAGTTCTTTGTTTATCCCTACTTCCAAGCATAATCATTATCATTTAGATTAAAATAAAAGCCCCTCTCTCTGCCTATGCCTGGCCAGTCTTCCAGAACTCGCACACCATTCACCTTCTTGCCCATGAGTTTTTCCTCGACACAACCTCTCTTTTGTTCTTTGAACCAATTGGGCTTATGGAGGATGCTCCTCCTCTTAATTTTTATGGGACCATTTATTACTTTTCTTTCAAATCTCAGGTCCCATAACTAATTCTGGAACAGGACTCCCTCTCCCATATCCTTTTTTTCTCCTTAGTGATGATCTGATTAACATTATTAATGGCTTATTTGTTGGTTGGTTGGTTGGCTATTTAATGTCGATTTCTCCCAATACCTCCTTGAGACAAGCTTACAGAAGTGTCTTCTGCTCTGTTCTCCAAGATGGGAGCCACTATGCTCGTGTGCCAATGAATAGGGGGGTAGATGGAAAAGAGTTTCTCCTCCCATTTTACCAATGGATGATAAAAACAGCGAAGCTATGCCAGTATTATATGTATTATTCTAGAGAACTTGAAATATGTAAAATATAAAAATAATAAGCAATAGTAACCTACAGAGTAAGGTTGGAGGCAGGGCTAACCTCATGCAGTAATAACTTGAGATAGTGGCTATCACCTGGCTGTTTAATTTAGTTTTCTTTCTTCCACCACAAAGGAAGAGCCGAAGAATAAGAGAAAGAAGTGGCATGAACTTACATATGAAAATGGTATCAGCCCTTAAACAATGGAGAATTTACCACAGCTTCTGCCGGTTTTGCCTGTAACTTTGCTCTCTGTTGTAACGGATCACCGCCTCACAGTGCGGGCAGGCAAGAGTTCCAAAGCTGAGCTCTGACCTCACCGGCATCTTTAGGGGAGATTCTCCTGCCCACTAGTAAGCAAGGAACCTATGAGTCCCACCTGCTTCTCAGACCCTCATCATCCCACTGAGGGCAGACCCTGCAGACGTTGTCCCTGGCTGAGAACTCATCACGCAGCGGGCACCACTCGGGCCACCAGGAACAAGGGTGCAGCCTTTGCTTTGTCAAGCTGTCTCCTCCTTAAGTCTCCCCATGACTTTTGCTTACAGCTCACTTTGCTTCTGAGCAGATTTTCGGTGTGTAATATTTTCCAACACAGAAAACATGCCTGCCGCAGAGACTATAATTTCACCCATTGATTGCTTGTGGAGGTTGCTGTTCATAATCCACATTGATCAGTAGTTTCTTATTCTACCTTTTCACTTAGCTGTATGTGGCCCTATTGATTGATCAGTTGATCCTGCCAGCATTTCTCTGTGAGAGCCCAATGCAGAACAAATGCACAGACGTGGGCTGGGGACATGAGGAAAATGCCTGCCTTCCAAGCATGAAGACCCGAGTTCAATCCCTAGAAATCACATAAACAAAGCTGGGAGTAGTGGTGCACACTTAGAAGACCAGTGCTACCCAGGTGGACGCAAGTGAATTCCTAGGGTTCACTGGGCGGTCAGCTAACCTCCCCACACTGGCTAGCTCCAGTTCACATGGTTGCCATTTCCTGGACCATTTTTTTTTTGCCAGCCTTTGCAGCAATTCACACAGCTTCTACTTAGCTAATCCATTAGTCTGTTTTCTGTTGTTATGAGAAAACACCGGAGACCACACTACTTGTAAAATAAAGATTACTTAGTTCACAGTATTAAAGGCTAAAAGTCTAAATAGTCTAAATCCATAATACTAGATTTAGGGAGAGCCATCTTCCTGGATGTGCCGTTAAAGTTGATGACATCATAGTGAAAGGTAGAAGTGTGTGTGAGTGTGTGTGTGTGTGTGAGAGAGAGAGAGAGAGAGAGAGGGAGGGAGGGAGGGAGGGAGGGAGGGAGGGAGGGAGGGAGGGAAAGGGAGAGGGAGAGAGGGAGGGAGGGAGGAAGAAAGATTTAGGTTGAAAGAGAAAGAGAGCTGGAGAGGGAGAGGAGTTGGTTTGGGTCTTTTATAGCAACCAGGATCTCACGAGAACTCTATTAATTCCACGCTAGTGCAGCTCTCGGATACCCAGTCACTTTTAGCAGCTCTACTGCCTCCCAACATTGCCTCTTTTTAAACCTATAGCACACAAAGCTTTGGGAGACATATTCAAACACAATAAACTAAGTTTCCAGACATACCTATTTAATGCTCAAACTCCACCCAGGGGTCTGATATCTTCACAAATCTGGGTTTTTAGGAACATCTTCAAAATATTACAGTCCCAGTCTTTGAGTGCAAATTGTCTTTGTAGTAGTTGGAGCCATGTGATAACTTTTCCACTTTCATGGATAACAGATCATGCCCTCCATCTCATGAATCAGAGAGTTGGTGCTGCAGAGTCCATAACACTGCAGGTCTGCCTTGCTTGAGTCAAATATACCATGGTGACCAAAGCCATATCCTTTCCAGGTTCACTAGGCAGTTCAGAGCACTCCTCTGACTAGAATGACTCTTGTCTTCCTAGATAATTTAGATACAAACTGGTACTGCCCAATCCAGGGCCAAGTTTCTGCTGATAACTGTCATCAAAGATGATTGCCTACACTGTATCATTTTGAATCCCAGCCTTGCTGTTGTTTGGTAAAATATCCCAACAGAGATGTGGAAGAGAATGGGCTGTGATAGCGAGCATCTCTTCTTCAGACAATCTGTCTGACCCTTGTCTTTCCTTGGGGCAAACTATGCAGAACATAAAGCTTATCGTCATACCTGTTTTCAAATTTACAGTTCATTAGTATCAAATTCACATCTTTAGAACCTTTGAACAAACCAAAACTCTGCACATCAAACACTGACCAGCCCCATTCTCTCAGTGCCCCTAGACCCTGCCAACACCATTCCACTTTCTGCCTTAGTTAGAGTACTGGGCTCCTCATTTAAATGGAAACACACAACATTTTTCCCTTTGTTTCTGGCTTCTGTCACTTGGTGTATTGTCTTCAAGGTTTATCCTTGTCTTACCATCCGTCAAGATTTCCTTTCTCTTAAAGACTGAATATTATTCCACTATATACACTATTGGGTCTGGATTGTCAGTCCCGGGCTCTTGTCTTTGAACATGTGGTGACAGCTGGTATGGGACCTGCCTGGCAGATGGTAGTTATAGGTACAGGGTTGAAGGACCATCCTTCAGGTTCTTCGTTGACCTGTAACAAAGTCTCAGACTTTTGTACCATGAGTAGAAGCCTTTCCTGTTGCCATGATTTGCGTGCCACAATGGACTGATGTGGAACAAAAATCAATTCTCATTCTCATGTATTTCTGTCATGTATTTGGGGCTAAAGACTTTGCTCAGGGTTTAAGAGCATGTATGTTCTTGCAGAGGACCCTGGTTTGGTTCTTATCACTGGGTAGTTCACAACCTCCTGGAACTCCAGTTCTAGTGGATCTAACAACCTCTTTGGGTCTCCATAGGCAACGGCACACACATGATGCACACACACTCAGGACAGCATACATAAATACACATAAATAAAAATGAATAAATCTTTTAAAAAATATTAAAGATGTATATGTGACATTTTGCTTTTCTACTCACTGGTTACTAGATTCTATGTGTGTGTGTGTGTATATATATATATATATATATAGATTAATTTTGTTTTTTGAAAATTTCATACATGTATATAATAAATTCTGCTTACTTTTCTCCCATCCTTTCTTATCTCCCCTCCAACTGCCATCTCCCCCATTTCCTACCAATCCCCTTTTCTAGGTTCATGACTTTTGATTTTGTTTTGTGACCTATTTAGTTTAACTGGGCTGTCTGCATGACCACTGGATTAGAATTGTTTATTGTAAACAGAGACTCTGCTTTAGTTTTCTGGCCACCAGACCCGAATAATCACACAAAACTGTATTAATTACAACACTGTTGGCCAATGGCTCAGGCATATTTCTAGCTAGCTCCTACATCTTAAATTGACCAATTTCTATTAATCTATGTATAACCACGAGGCTATGGTTTACTAGTAAGGTTCTGGCATCTCTCTCCTTCAGCAGCTACATGGTACTTCCCTGGCTCTGCTTTCTTTCTCTCTTCATTTAGTTTAGTTTTCCTGCTTCCATATAT
This sequence comes from Arvicola amphibius, assembly GCF_903992535.2. Classification (NCBI taxonomy): domain Eukaryota; kingdom Metazoa; phylum Chordata; class Mammalia; order Rodentia; family Cricetidae; genus Arvicola; species Arvicola amphibius. The sequence continues at coordinate 73,903,414 of NC_052055.2, read as the reverse complement.
TCTGCCCTGCCACAGGCCAAAGCAGCGTCTTTATTAACCAATGGTAATAAAACATATTCACAGCATACAGAGGGGAATCCCACATCAGTCCATTGCTTGATGAGGTCATCAGTAGAACCTGCTCATTTCCAAACAGACTGTTCTCTTTGATCTTCCCGGGAAGCAGAAGCCCTTTCCTCACTGATATCTGAAGGAGGTGAAGGCTTCAGAAGTGAAGGTCTTTGCCCAAGGTCGCAGGACCCAGAAGGAGGCGCCAGTGAGCAGTGGAGTCTTGCTGTTTCCAGGGCCTGCGTTTCCTGTTGTAGTCACATTCCAAAACACCGGGGGTTTGGGTTTGATTTGATCAAAATAAAGATCAAAGGCATAACATTTCTTTTACCAATGGACAAAACAGATAAGTTGATTAACAGTTTAAGCTCATTATCATCTTCCAATGAATATTTTCTAAATTTTTGACTGAATATTTTCCAAATAGTGTTGCTTCACCTGGTTTGGCCTTGTTCAATTATTTGATTTCATGGTGGAGTTTTTCATAAAAAACCCATTTTTATTCCAGGTAAACTTTTTATCTAGAACATTACCTAGACTGAACATCATACAAATATATGAATATTGTCAGGAAAGGCATTGGATTCCTGGTCCATTCTTCTAAGAGCTAGTCTGGTTGCTAAAGCTGTTCGGTGTCTCAGACATGCTGTTTGCTCTCATGGCCAGAAGATGGAGACACACCATGGCAAATGCCTCACACGCTATTGCCTGCGTAGATGCAACAAGTCTTTATCAACCTTTTTAAAACAAGTCTTTTTTTTTTTGTTGTTTTTTGTTTTTCGAGACAGGGTTTCTCTGTAGCTTTGGAGCCTGTCCTGGAACTAGCTCTTGTAGACCAGGCTGGTCTCAAACTCACAGAAATCCGCCTGCCTCTGCCTCCCGAGTGCTGGGATTAAAGGCGTGCGCCACCACCACCCGGCTTAAAACAAGTCTTAATCTCCTTCAGAGGTGCCATTGAGAGTACAGTCAGTTAATTATAATATACTTATACATACTTCCTATTCAGGGTTCTTCAGTGAGACAGAACCAATAGTGAATGCATAGATAAAGGTAGACAGACATACAGACAGATAACTAAGTACATAGATAGGAAGATAGACAGAAAGGTACATATATGCATGCTTGCACAGATGATTTGTAGAAACACCAATAGATGTATAGATGTGAGCTGTATTAAGGGGGCTGCTTCTTGTGATGTGCAGTGGGGAATTGCTGCAATATAAAAGTGCCCTGATGGGGGCTGGAAAGATGGCTCAGTGGTTAAGAGCATTGCCTGCTCTTCCAAAAGTCCTGAGTTCAATTCCCAGCAACCACATGGTGGCTCACAACCATCTGTAATGAGGTCTGGTGCCCTCATACATACACACAGATAGAATACTGTATACATAATGAATAAATATTAAATAATAAATAAAAGTGCCCTGATGTAGTTGAAGTTATACTGCACAAAAGATCTGGTGCTTTGGTGGCTGCAAAAGGCACATCATGTCTCTTGGTTTCTTTCTCTTTTTATGCATTTAGGTGTATGTGGTATGCATGCATGCGTGTATGCATTCAAGAGTATGGGGGTTACATGTGTGTGGGGTGCATATGTCCATGTGTTTGCATATGGAGGCCAGATGCCTTTTGAATTGCTTTTCGCTTGGTTTACTGAGACAGGGTCTCTCACTGAATACGGGGCTCCCAGCTTTAGCCAGGTTGCCCAGGAGACCCCAGTTTAGCCTCCCCAGCAAGTGAGCACTGGGGTTGTAGGTGGGTTACCCTGCCCACCAGGCTTTGTGTGGGCGCAGAGGATCCAATTTCTTCACAAATGCATGGTAAGTGCTTCCTGTATTGAGCCATCTCTCCAGGTCCTTGGTTTCTGCTATATTTTCTTTTTAAATTTAGATTTATTTTACTTTTTAATTTTGGAGGGTTGAGTGAGGGGATGGGGTTGGGGGATGTCTAAGATATGCAACGAGACTCACATTCCCTAGCATGGAGTTCCCCCAGCTGATATGGGTTCCAGAAACCAGAAGTTGGTTCCTTAGAAGAACAGCAATTGCTCTTACCCACCATGCTGTCCATCTCTCCAGTCTCCATTCTCTTGATGCTATGGAATGAATTCCAAGACTCTAGTTGTACGCATTGTGAATGGGATACCACAGAAGTCAGTCCAACTTATGAATTTAACTGATGATCAAGTTGATTAAGTGGCATTTAAACTCATGGAGGAATTACTAAGCCTCCCCAAAGAGGGTAATAATGCAAACATGAGCTCTATGCTGTAATATGTCTCATCTCACCTGATGACTTCTGTGCTTACTACATTTGATGTTTAGTTATTGCATTCATATATATGTATTATACACACATATGTATACGTATATATGTTTGGTTATAAGCAAAAGGAAGGAAATAGGACTTGAGTTGAATAAGAATCTTGAGGATTTAAAGTGCTCTCTTCTGACACAATTACTGAGATTTATGACTTCCATTCCTAAAGACTCTCAGGGAAGACAAATCAATCGGCACGCATGGGCTCCATTTTATTAGGATAATTTAAAAAGACAGCCTAGGCCAAAGCAAATAAACTTGGGGTTTGAGCCATTGAATAAATCCCTGTGAAATTCATGGCCCTTGGAATGAGTCCCAAGACAGGGTTTTACTCCGCGACGAGCAGTTTCTCGGCTCTACCTTGATTTCCTTGACGGAAAGAACCTAATGTAGGAGAGAGCACAAGAGTGGGCATCGGAGACACTGGCATCTTCTTAACCATCCCCTGCTGGGCAAACAGCAGTCAACAGGACCGAGATGCTTCTCTTTCCCTGCCAAGCCTTCGCCAACCTTCTTCTATTCCTTATGGTTTGTTGTTCTGTGTGGCCGGGTAACTCGTGCTGTTAAGAACCAAGGCGGACGGGCTGAGGTCTACCTTCTCCATCGGCACTGGCAGCTCTGCTCAGCTTAGATGTCTGCAATCCCATCACAATCCTGGTCACGCCATTAAATGATCCCACATGGCGTTCACTTCCGCCTTCGCCACTGCTGGGAAACCACAATGCTGGGAATAGTTTCTAATTAAACTAATTTTTTGAAGTTAGTGTGTGGGATTTTTAGATGGCATTGTGACATCGTCCAATGACGTGTGCCTTAGGAGACTCTGCTCCTACCCACTTCTTGTTCCTTTCCACCCCATCTCAACCCTCACTCTGGTCTCTTCCAGTTTCATGTCACGTGTGACCTTTTGCCCCCACCTCTTTCCCCAGCACCTCTTTTTACTTTCTCTTGATATCCTCACTGTTTTTTAGACTTTGCTCACATTTACACCCATTTGGGTCCATGCCTCCAGACATTACAAACGAGGGTTCTCGCATGACAGAGAACGAGCAGCATTTGCCTTTGGAGGTTCGAGTGACCGCCCTCAATATACTTTCCAGGCCCACCCATCCTCCTACAAATTTCATTTTCTTCGAGGCTGAGTAAAATTTAGTTATGTATATGTGCATTTTTTTTCATTATCTGTTATCTGTTGATGGACATCCAGGCCGGTTCAATTTCCTTGATACTGTGAGTGGACGTGGGTACCCAAGCATCTCTGTGGTAAGCTAGGAAGTCCTTTGGTACATGCCAAGAGCGATATGCTGGGTCTTATTCTAGTTCTATTTTTAATTTTTTGAGAAACTCCAAACTGAGGATATTCTAATTACAAAGACTTTGCCGCCAAAGAACGGTGGAGGATCTTCTCTACGTGAAGGGCAACACAGCCAGCTTTGCCTCTGCACTAGAGGGAGGCCAGGCCATTGCTAATTAGTGTCGGCCACCCAGAGCAGGCCAGATGGAACCTACGTTGCTCTGTGAGCAGCTTGGCATCTGGTCCCGTCAGCAGTGGGCTACTTCAAAGGGCCTGCAGCCATCACAGCTGTTTGGCCTCATATCAGCTGCTCCAAACCTGTGAACAGGTACCTGAGCAAAACCACGTGGAGCTGAAGGGTGCGAGCCGCCTTCCAGGAAGTATGCTGCCCTCCAGGAGGTCACAGGAGCACTGTGGTTGAATTGACAGAGGTGGCCTAGGAAACAGAAGCCTTCTGATTTCAGGACTCTGACCAGAAAATCCTTGGCAATGCTGTGTAAACAGCTTCGCTCCTGAACATTACGATGTCATGGGTCTGAAAACACCCACTATAACATTCCAACGACCTTGAAAACACAGGGCTGCCCCTTCCTGAATGGGCAGAACTTTTTAACTACCAATTCCTTGTTTGGGCTTCAAATGTTTGGAATTTAACGGTGCTTTGATTTGTATGTGGCCTTTAATCAATCCTTTTCTTTTTCTTTTTCCTTTCCTATAAAAGCAAACTTCCAAAGCCCTCTCTAAGATTATATCGTCTCCATTTTATTTTAGTGAGGTGCTGTTATTCTTTTGTTTATTTGAGACCGGGTCTCACTATTTATCACTGATGTGTTATGTAGTCCTCGGTAGTCTAGACTCAAGCTTACAGAGATCTGCCTACCTCTGCCTCTCAGGTGCTGGGATTAAAGGTATGCACTGCCATGTCTGGCTAAATTTTTATTTTTTGTAGTGTGTGTGTGTGTGTGTGTTTGTGTGTATGTGTGTGTGTGAAGATATGTGCATAGAGGATGCAGGTGCCCTCAGAGGCCAGACGTCACCTTCCCACTAGAGCTTGAGTTGCAAGTATACAGGTGACTGTGAGCCTCGTGAAATTGGTGTTGGGCCTGAGCTTGGGTCTTTTGTAAAGAGCAGTACATGCTTTTAAATACTGAGCCTCCCCCTCCTCATTTTTATTTATTGTTATCAAGCGTCTCATCCACTTATTAAAATACACTCCTGGGAATTCTTCCTTGGATGGTCTGCCCAGAGGCCCACCGTCTCCCCGGTGCTACTAAGCTCGTGTCCCTGGTCCCCAGAGAGAACTGCAGAAATAGCTCACTGTCCTTGTCAGCTTTCCGTGTCGACTTGGCGAGGTTTGGGGTTTTCTGAGAGGACACCCTCAATTGAGGAACGGTCTAGCTCACATTGGCCTGTGGGTGTGTCTCCGGGTGAGTTGCTTTGGTTATTAACCGATGTGGCGCCCTGCCCACTGTGGGTGTGTCTCCGGGTGAGTTGCTTTGGTTATTAACCGATGTGGCGCCCTGCCCACTGTGGGTGTGTCTCCGGGTGAGTTGCTTTGGTTATTAACCGATGTGGCGCCCTGCCCACTGTGGGTAGCACCATCCCTACTCAGTTTTCCTGGGCTGTACAGAAAGAAAGCTGGGGTTGGAGAGATGGCGAGGCTCACAGCCAAAACCGTAAGAAAACTAAGAAAACCAGTTGAGCATGAGCCTCAGTAAGTCAGGGAGGAGTCGCCCAGCCGTGGCCCTTTATGAATCCTGCCCTACCTTACTTCAGTGATGAACTGTGACCTGGAAGTGTAAGGCAAGCGAGTGGCTTTTGGTCAGAGTTTTGTCACAGCAGCAGACAGGAGGCTAGCACTCTCACCAAGATAGAGCGCTCCTGACTGGTGGGACATAGAGTCTGTTAAATGACTTACACAAGCCGAAATTCCCTGAGATAAACCTGATGCAGACAGGCAGCACCCGTGTGGTGTGGAATTATCCGCCTTTCCCCAGATTCCCTCCCTGCAGCCCATCTATAGTTTGTAAACTTATATCTTCCCACCCAGTCATACTTCCCTGAAAAGGCAAGTTTCTCACAGCAAGGGAGCTTTTCTGTCTTGAGAGCGGAGGGCTGCACTTCCCCTGCTCTCATCACTGTTAGGACAGGAGCGTTCTGCAGAGGCCGGCTCTGCCTGCATCTTCCTGTGACTCTCCAGCGGAGGTGCATGAGCATCCTTCAGTAAGTTAGGACAGGAGCGTTCTGCAGAGGCTGGCTCTGCCCTCATCTTCCTGTGACTCTCCAGCGAGGTGCATGAGCATCCTTCAGTAAGTAGTTGAAAGCACCTCTTTGTCTCTGCTGAGATATCCAGGCTTTGTGTCTGCTGAGATCGTGAGATGAGTGGTTCCACTTACGTAGGATATATGCGTTTAGGTGTGGAGCTAAGGCGATGGCTCAGTAGATACAGTGCTCTCTGCCTCTGTGGAAGTACTCTGTGGGAGTACTCTGGGTACTCTCAGAGGTCCTGTGGCTGGATAGAAGGCAGAGACAGGAACATTTCCCACAGTTGACAGGCCAGCTAGCCGGGCATAGACAGCAGGAAACAAGAGACCCTGTCTCAAACAAGGTTGACAGTGAAGACAAACACCCAGGGTTGTTCTCTCACTTCCATTCACACACAAGGACACCTGCACTGCGCCACACACATGGATGTACATATACATATTATATATGTATCTATTATATAGACAAAATGACATAAATAAATAAATGAATAAAAACTCTATCAGCTTTGCAGACTTTCATCTCAATTTAGTTATGTTCTGGAAATGTTAAGCAGGAGCTGCCCTGTGTTGGTTTTCTGGATGCAGCACTGTCCCTCCTTTGGTGCTCTACACCCGCTTCTCTAGTAGAGATCAGTTTCCAGCTGTGGAGAGGTTTGCTGGTGACAGGAAGAATGACCGCACACCTTCTGGTCTTGGCTGTAGAAGTCAGTCCTTGGTTATGTAGGTTCAGATATGGGCCTTGGAGTCAGAGCCGGAGGTCTCTGTCATCATTATAGCCAGTGATGGTTTAGAAGGACTCTACTTTTGAATATAATTCATTCAATCACCTATTATGCATTTTCCTGTTGAAAACTGTCATTTTTATTTTAGGGAAGCCATCTACTCCTTTGCTAAATTTTTGAAATAGCAAGTAATGAACGCGGTGCCTGAACATGAAAGAGATTAAAAGCGATATGGTTGATGCTATAAATTCCCTGATAATTTGTGTGCCATCCACTGAAGTGGCCTCTGTAAGTGGAAAAAAACATCATTTGAAATGTTCACAATGTATGCTAAGGCAAAGTGTCTTCCGAAAGCCAGGCCTTTAGTTCCAGGTTTCTCTGACTCATTCTTAAGTGTCAGAAGCAAGCAAGCAAACAAACAAATTCATCCATACCTAGATACATAAAAGAAATCCTGACAGAAGTATTTGCTTCCGGTTTCACTCAAACTCCAGGAGCCGTCATGGGTTTCACCATCACTGATGCCGAGAAGGCGGGGTGGCGGCTGAGAAAGGGGTGCACCACTTTAAGACACACGGTTGCAGCCAAAGAGGGAAATGAGGACAGACCGAGGAATAGCTGCCAGATTTTATGGAAATCAGGAGGAGTGGGTTTGTTTGGGGAAATTAGAGGATGTGACTGCTCTTCCAGACTGAATCTGCTCAGAAGTCCTTCCTTCCAAGTTCCTGGAGCCTGTTATGAAAACAGTCGTGTGTGCCGTCGCAGGTGGCGATCCACTGACATGCTGTCTTTTGGTGCAACACGGCTTGTGTTTAGCTGTTTATTCTTGGCGGTGCACTTGTGAGAATATAATTGGTTTTTCTGCAGAAGGTAAAAGTGTTCAAAATTCTGGAATGTGCTTTTATCCTTATCGTGGAAGAGTGAAGTAAACACTCTGCCCATCGTCTCTGGCTTGCTGGCTTTTACTCTTTTCCTGGCGGTGGGGGGTGGAGTTCCTAGGTAGCACTGGGCTAAGTAATCTGCCTAGCGCTGTGTCTTTCAGAATTCCTAGGCTCCGACCTCCACTTAACTCTGTTTGGCCCTTTTCTACTTTGACAGTATTTCACATTCTAACAGTTTAGCTGTGTTGACTCTAAAAAGAATTGGTTGATGTAAGATCAATATATTTGGTTTATAGCCTGGAAATATTCTTCCAAGCTATCTTAAACGTAAACATATTTTGTGATTTCCATTAAGTTTTTGGGATAATTTTATCTGCCCATATCTAATGATTTAATATATGGCTAGTAAGCTGCTCTAGGGACATCTTGAGGATACGTGTTGCATGAATAGAATTTTGATAACAGATGTCATGGTCCAGAGACCCCTTTGTTAGCAGAGGGCTTGTGTGCAGGCATAAGGACATGTATCCAGATGAGAAAGCACGATAGTGAGACTTGTAATTCTAGTGTTGGGTGTTGGGCAGAGACAGGCAGATCCCTAGGCTTGCTCAATAGTGGGCTGCTCAGTGAGCTCAAGGCCACTCAGAGACCCTATCTAGAATTCAAATTAAATGGCCCTTAAGGAAGGATACCCAAGGTCCTTTGGTCTCCCCTGTATGCAAACAGGTACCCACACATATAAGAGTGTGCACACACAGACAAGCACATACAAGCAAAAAGAAACAACAATAACAAGAACAAGAACTACTTTAATAAGATGTTCCACCCGCCCTAGCATGAACAAAACACATCCAGACACTTCCTTTACCGTAGCAAATCATCTTTACCTTGCACCTTCGGTGTAACTATTGGGCATTATGAAATTGTAAAAGTTAATATATTAAGCCAGTAGAGCTTATATCAAGAGTAATTTCTCTCTTATATATTACCTCTTCTAAACTTAGACACAACACTGTCCTATTTCCTACCATACAAATAAGGAGTGGGAGGGTCCTCAATTCATGGTCCAGACCTGTAGCATTTTAAGTAGCACTATACATTTCTTCTTGGTGATATTTGGGGAGTGGGAGAAATGAGGAAGGTAAAATGTTTGTGTAGACTCATTTGGAAGAAGAAAAGGACAGAGGGTGGTGAAGATATTCCGTAGAGTTTACTCTCTATTCAGATGCTCTACTGACCTGAATCTAGCCACGAGATCTTTTAACAGAAAACTGTATCATCCATGGTAGGACTCGTGTGGCCGTCCTGAATTAGAATGCTTTTAAAAATCAACGGTCCTAGCCGGGTGGCGGTGGCGCACGCCTTTAATCCCAGCACTTGGGAGGCAGAGGCAGGCGGATCTCTGAGTTCGAGGCCAGCCTGGTCTACAAGAGCTAGTTCCAGGACAGGCTCTAGAAACTACAGGGAAACCCTGTCTCGAAAAACAAAAAAAAAACAAAAAAAAAAAAAAATCAACGGTCCTATAGTGACCAGCTGTATGCATATATAGATTTAACTCCCACATGGAGACAGTGGGTATTCTATAGCCACAGGTTCAGCTGAGGTGGAGAACCTTACGGATTGGGAACTGCGTTCAAACCAAACATGTACAGACTTTAATCTTGTAGCTATTCATGACCAGCACAGTGACACAGCAGTCACAACGTGATGACCATAGGAATGCCCATGACCTAAAGAAGGACATCCCAGCTTAAGATGCAAGCATTGTGGTAGTCTGTAAGAGAGCTTGAGCATGGATTTGACCTCATTTCCCATTTCCACCTCTACTTTTGGTGTCCTGTGTGCCTGTACTCTTGAATTTCGATTTCTCTGTATGTCCTAAGATCAATTCCCTCAAGAACACTGCGGACCTTATACACCTCCAAATTCACATCATAAGGAGATGCCAATGGGCAATGGGGTCCCTAAAATGAGGCAGAAAGGGCGACCCTGTGGTTTGCTCCCTGCCAGAGTTGGGTAGACGGAACAAAAGCCTCTGGGTCTGTGAGATCCTGACAAACCACCTGTGCTCCTGGGAAAGGTTCTGGAAGGGTACAGTAAGTGGCTTTTCCAGAATGTTCAACCTGTTAATATACTTAATTGAAATCTGGGGAATATGGATGAACTTTGGATCTTTGGGATTGTACTGTGCTGGTGTCTCTCAGGATTAGTGTGAATGATACTCATGAGGAAAGAGAATCCCCTGCATTCCCCTTTGCAGCACAAGGGCCTAGAATGGGGCTCAGAGGTGACTCAGAGTTGTCATAAATGCTATTGGTCTGGGTATTCATTGTGTTTTAAGAAGCATCTTCCTGTCAGAGGAAGCATAGACCAATGCAGAGAGAGGCCATCTTTTCCTTAAAATTTAAATTACGAGGGCTGCAAATGGGTGTACTACCTTTGTACTGCCTCTGTCTGTTATGGTGATAGTCTCTCTCTCTCTCTCTCTCTCTCTCTCTCTCTCTCTCTCTCTCTCTCTCTCTCTCTCTCTCTCTCTCTCCCTCTCTTCCCTTATCTCTCTCCCTCTCTTCCTCAAGCCCTCCCTCCTTCCTCCTGTATGTGTTTTTTGGTGGTTCTCTCTTCCTCTCTGTTTCTCCTCTCTCCCACTTCCTTCCCCCTCTCTGTGTGTCTGTGTTAGGGTTGTGTGTGTGTGTGTGTGTGTGTGTGTGTGTCTGTGAATATAGGTACATGATGGTACAGCAGACACATGGAGGTTAGAATGCAGCCTCAGGTATAGTCCTCAGCATCTACCTTTTTTGGAGTCAAGGTCTTATATCATTTGCCACTACTTATGCCTGGCCCTTTAGTTCCTAAGGATTCTCCTGTCTTCAGTTTTCATCACATACAGGTGCTCTGAGATTACAAACACGGGCTGCAAGTCTACCTTTGTGTGCTGCTGGGGAGCTGAACTCGGTTCCCACACTTGTGCAGATGCTTTACCCAATAAACTATCTCCCCAGAACTAAAGTCAGTGTCTTATGAAGATACGGTATTGATTATTCTTACAGGAACAATAATGAACTATAATGAAAAAAGTCTTTGGATTACCAGTGGCCTACTCATTACAGTTTGGCAATAAAAGTCTGCAGTGAACTTGATCATAATATATTCATTTTTATCATCTTATACTGCAAATGTAGTCAATATTTATTGCAGGCTTAGTAACTAAAAATGTTATTTTTAATGCTGTCCTGCAGAGAAACCCCCATTAACATTTAAATACCTGTTTTTCTGTATGCAAATGATATTGTTGTAAACTCCATTAAAGCTTTTTCCCATTTAGTAAGACATTGAGGACAGCTTTCCCAACTATGAAGTATTCTCTTATGAAAACAGCTGATTGACTTTAAGTCTGTGTTTTTGTTAAAGTATAGCAAACAAGTCACTTATTTGAAAATTAACATTTCTGGTAGTTTCTCATGCTCCATAAATTATGCTGAGGTCTGGGAGTTGCAAAGTTTTGATGATGACGTAAATTATTAGTTTATTTGCCACTTGCCTTAAGTTAGAACTTATGTATCAGAAATAATGCAGCATTTAAAAAAATTTAACATGTAATATTACAAATAAAGCATATTAAAATAAATGAGGATGGTCCTCCCTTTTTAGTGGGTGAGGATGCATGGTTTTGGTGAGCACTGAAGGCTATTTATTCAGAATTAGTTCAGGACAAAGAGAGCTGACTTTAAGATCTCGCTGTGTGACTTCTCCTGGGGAGGTGTGAATACATACCTATTCATCACGGAGATGACAACGACAGAAAAAAGACACAATTACTCCCTAGTGTAGCTTGGTGAATGGTGAGTTTACTGGGTTTCTTAGAGGAGAATGTGGGAAGTGTGACTTACAGACACACACTGATTCAAATGCAGCTGGCTCACAGACCAGCCAACCCCAGCGTGGGCAATAACTCAAGACCGCTGCATCCTTGGGGCTCCCAGACCAATATGCAAGCAACTCCACCTAAGGTTTTCTTCCCAGCCATTGTTTGCTGCTTATCTCAATCTTGTGAACCTTGAAGCTTTCTGAGCTTCATTGACTTCAGGCACTTTCTGAGCCTCCTATGTTTACTCAGCTCCCGGCATCTAAGAGCCTCTTTCCTGTGAGATAGAATGTTTCAACTTGCAAGGAAGAGCTATACACCAACATCCTCACAGGTGTTACAAACCAAAAACAAAACGATACAAAACAAAAAGATGATGTAAGTAGCCAGTCCCCATGGTTTTACGATATGAGAGAGATAATTTCGTGACATTTACTAATGGGGTTTGAATGTTCAGAAGATCATCTCTAGTTGCAGCTGGTCATCCAATAAAACATTTTCTTCCTCTGGTTCCTGGATTCAATGCTAATTCTCTCTCATTGGCCTTAAGTTACAGGGCTCCCGAGCTCTGTATTGCACCTTCCCGTTCTCTCCTCTCTGGCCCCACCCCATCTCATGGCTTCAAGTAGTGCAGATGTCTTGCTGGCTGCCTAGCACTCATCTGTTGCCTAGACAGCTCCATCCAGCTCACACTGAGAGCTTCAGCTCCTCTTTAGCATGCCTTCTGGATGTCAGAGCATCTTTGCCTGTCCTATGCCACATTCGCTATCCATCCCGCCCAACTGCCTATCTTCAACTCCAGAAACTCAAGCTTCTTATATTGCACCCCTCTCAGGGAAATCAATGGCAATTCTTCCTTTTAGTGAGCTTGTGGGGCCGTCTCTTTCTTTCCTCCTGTACATCCAATCCATCGATAAATTCGTTTAGTGCTTTCTTCTCAGGAAACAACCCCTAATACTTCTCAGTATCTCTGACTGAACCAAGCTGCTCTCAACCTTCCCCAGATTGCTGCACTTGCCTATGACCTTACTCCCCACACTGCAGTGAAAGATCAGTCAGAGAGCTCATGGAAAGGAAGACCGTGCCCTCCCGGCCCCTGCACTCCTGCTCAGAACCCTCCAGTAAACTCCCGCCTCACAAAGGAGAAAGCTGAGAGGCCTTACAGGGTTCTCAGGCCCCGTGGAAACTCCTGTCTAGATGGACTAGCTAAAAGGCAGTGAGGAACGGAGTCGGAGGACTGCAACAGAGTTTCACCCGCATAGACCTGGACGTTTTGCTTTGACGGCTGCAGCTCCACAGTGCAAGATCTACAGCGGAACCCCCAGCGCCTGTCTGCTTTTAGCCGGTCTACTGTATTCAATGACTACGGTGCTCTATACTTTTTTTCCTCAGACACGCTGGGCCACATTTGAAACAAAGAAATCCCCAACACGGTCTGGCTTAGCAGTAATAAAAAACAACTCAGACACAGACATGTCTGTCATTCCAGGACTCGACGACTGAAGGCAGATTGTTGGTGTGTGTGGGAGGATGGTCTGGACTATGTAAAGAGTAGTGGGCCAGCCGGGGTACTGTGGGTCCCTTTCTCTAAACAAATACACAGTGGTAGCAAGAAAAAAAAAGCAATTGTGGATTTGTTCAGACATGTCTTAGCTTACACAAACATCAAATCCAGAGGAGCTCCGCCAAGGCCTTGCAGTTAAGACCTTTGTAGACAGATGTGATTTCAGCACCTTCTTGCCTAAATTTACTGCCGCATAGAATGGAGTATTTTACTTCCAGGATTCTCAGTTCCTGGCCAGGACTTAAATCTATCACTACGGAATAACATTGTAACAGCACTGCCTTACCAAACAACAGAAGCATTAGCTGTCATTAGAATAATGAGTTTCTTGGAGCAGACACCTGTCGGGCTTGTCGACATTGGGCGAAGGATCAGCTGTGGAGAGGCAACGGGTGCTCAGTCCTCAATTCAGCCGTCCTTCATGTCTTGGGCTTAAGGTTATGGAGGCACGCACTCCAGGACAGATGTTCCCGTGGTATGTGCACATGTCCTACTGCTTGATAAAGAGCTGAAGCAGGGGAATTGGGGCTGTAGCTCAGAGACGGAACACTCACCTAGAGTGGTCAGGGCCCCGGGTTCCATTCCAATGCCTGTGGGAAAACCAGGATTTCTTGGTATTGAGGTCAAAGGTTCTGGTTTCCTGGGTTTCAGTCACATTGGCAGTGTGGGAGTCAGGCAGGCTTGGGAGGAAGTTGGGGTGACTGGCAGTCTGACTGGCAAGCAAGCAGGTGGTTAGGAAGACAGAGGTGGCTGCAGGAGGAGAGAGAGGAAGCAGCAAGTGGCTGGATGTTCTGTGGAGGAGCAGATAGACGACAGAGAGGACAGGAAGGGAAATCAGAAGCAGAGTCAAGGGGAATGGATGACAGAGACGAGGGAGAGAAGCCCTTCGGTAGCTCTATGTAAGAGTCATTCTCAGCTACAGCAAAATGAGCCAGGGGCAAGTATTACATATCAAACAAGAGGGGCTGTCCCTCTGCAGGGTGAGAATTTAGAACTGATACCACCAGTCCTTAGAAGGAAGTGCCCTCTATGCCACCATTTCCTCTCTGACAGAAGATCTGATGGGCGGTAGCTGTCCTCTTCCTGTGGGTACACGAGGAATAAACACAGAGCCTCGAGCCTGCTGGTCACGTGCACTACTCCCAAGGGATATGCCCAGCCCTATGATAGAACTCTTACTACCTGCCACCCAATACAGTTATTTTTTATTTTAGTGTTTTTATTGGCACATGTTAATTATACATGCTAATGGCTTTTGTTATGCCATCTTCACACATGTACACAGTGTATTTAATTACATTTACCCCTCTTCCACTACCGGTTAACCTCTCTTCTTCTCTTCCTTCTCTACTACTACCTCTTCCTCTTTACAACCAAGTCCGCCTCTACTTTCACGTCCCTCTTTGGTGAGTTAATGAGTTTTATTAAGGTTGTTCTTAGGAGCATGTGAACCTAGCCAGTGGCTCCACTGCTGAAGAAAATGTCTCTCTTTCCTCTACTAGTTGATATCTATGTATACATTCCCGAAGAGGGCTGGGGCCCAATGAGCCAACAGTCATTTCCACATCAGGGCTTCAGGTTCAACAGCTGAGAAAAGTCAAGTAACAAACCCACATGTTGCTTGAGTGCTGACTTGAAACTCAGCCTTGGGAACCTACAACTATAATCTAGACACTCAAATGATTCAGAGGCACGAGCCTGCAGAGCTGCCTTCTTTACCGTTCCATTCTTAGGTTTATTGCAGGCCTGTAATGAAGTTCTTGACAGTCTGTTACACACGTAGACAGCAAGGCCAGTGTTACACAATGCAAAGTTCATGACACCGAGTCTGCTGAACTACATGTCGTCTCGTGGTTTGCTCATCTGGTTTGGGCACAGGATCTTGCTGTGTAATCCTTGTAGAGTTTACATGTGAGTCCCGCAGACCTCAGGCCTCCGAGCACCGTGGTTGTAGGTATATGCCACCACACCAGCTCCGAAAGAATCTGTATTCTGGACAGTGTGTCTTCATGTGTCATTGCTCTTAAAGTGGCCCTTCTTCAATGAGGAGATGGTCCTTACAGTTAGTAGGCTGCCTGTGCAAAGGTCTTGATGCTTTCATTTTCCAGCGGCACTGGACAGTGAAGCCCTTGGGATCTAGGGTTCCTTTGTTAATGACAGTGTCACTGAGTCCCCGTGTCAGTTTCTGAGTGTGGTAGCCTCACCCCCAGCATCTATGCCATTGTCTCTCTCTCTCTCTCTCTCTCTCTCTCTCTCTCTCTCTCTCCTCTCTCTCTCTCTCTCTCTCTCTCTCTCTCGTGTGTGTATGTGTGTGTGTGTGTGTGTGTGTGTGTGAGAGAGAGAGAGAGAGAGAGAGAGAGAGAGAACCTGAAGTATTCTTCCTTGTTTATTTGAGGCAGGGCCCCCCTCTGGCTGAGCACTCACTGAACAAACCAGCCAGGCCGCCTGGTGAGCTCCAGGAATCTATTTTTCTACTTCCTCAGCACTAGGCTTAAAACACATGCCACCACACCTGGCTATGTCGACATGAGTTCGGAATCTAGAACTCAGATTCTCCTCCTTGTGTGGCAGGCCTTCACTAAATGAGATCCCCAGCCTCCAGCAATTACTTATGGCATATGTAAGTGAGGGCTTCATGCGCAGCAGACAGCCCTGCAGTAAGCAAGCAGTTGCTGGGTTTAATGAGGCTAATTCTTCTTCAACATGACTAGCAGTGCTTCGTGTATTTAAATTTTTGAAGGCCATGCTCATGTCTTCTAACGAATCTTTCCTTTTGCATATCGTGAACAACCCACTCTTTGACCGCCTCCTCTGTGGCTGAGAGTTCCACTCCTGCTGGCATTTCCTCTTCTAAAGACTCTTCGCGGCCAGCCCTGAGGGTCTATTTCCCTTAGATCTCACACCCTGGCTCCTGTCGACATTTTTTGTTGTATCACCTAGCTTTTGCCTGTTAAGTCTGTCATTAGCCATAGTGCATACATTTTTCCTGAATTTATTTGTTAGAAATAAATATTCATTCTTAGGCCAGACTTGGCATCTATCCCTTCTACAGTTCAACTGGACTTTGAGAATTTTCAGTTTTTAGTGTGTGTGTGTGTGTGTGTAAGATGTGTGTGTACATGTGTGTGTATGGGTATGGGTGTGCATAGTGGGGAGCTGTGAATGTAAGCACACATATGCTATGGCATGTGTCTACACCCCAGACGACTACCTCGGGGACCGGCCATTGCCTCTTTTTGCGACAAGGTCTCCTTTTGTTGCTCATGGCTGCTCACTCCGGACTAGCTGGCTGACAAGCTTTGGGGGGGGTTCTCATCATAGGAGTGCTGATGTTAAAGAAGGGTGCTGTCGTCTCTGGCTTTCCAAGGGTCCTGGGATCCAAACTCAGACCCTCATTCTTGTTCAGCAAGCACTTTATTCACTAAGCTGTCCTCTCAGCCAGAGAATGCTTAAAACCTTCTTGTTCGTGTATATCCAAGCAACAACATTAGAGCACCTGATGTACAAGGCTCTGTCTTTAGCACGCCCTTTCCTCCCACCTCTGTGATGCTGATAAGCACACTGAGCATCTTGTCCTCCCTCGTCTCACTGTCTGCGGGAATTCTTCCAAGATGACATGCTGTGATTATCAATACTTTTGAAATTAGTACTTAGCTAGAAATCTACAGCCTACAGTGGACCTAAGGATAAGCCTTCTCCATAGCTTCACTGACTCTGGTGGTCAAGATCTGAAGTGCAGACCCTGAGGCCATAGAGCAGACCAGCTACAAAGGCTGGAAGTGAATAAGAACTTACTCTGCCCCTCAGCTGCCTCCCACAGTGCTCAAGGCTCCTAACATAACTATAGCAGGCAATATAACTCCCCAGAATGCTCTGGGCGATCACGTGATTCAGGTACCCCAGTCTTCATCCTGACCGCTTAGAAGTTGCAGCCAAAAAGCTTTTGAGAGCTTAGGACTGGAGTTAATCATTGTAACAAAGTCGGCAGAAGCTCAGGCTGTTGTGATACTCAATGTGTTAGAAAAAATGGGGCTGGGGGACTGGGGAGATGGCTCAGTTGGCAGAGTGCTTGCAGTTCAAATATAAGGAATTAAATTTGACCCCCAGAAGCCATGTGATAATTCAAGTACCCTAGCTTGGGCTTATAGCTCCTGTGCTGGAGAGAAGAGACAAGAGGATCCCTGAGATGACCTGGCCAGGTAGCAGAGTTTCCTGAGCAAGCTTTAGGTCACTGAGAGAGCCAGCTGAAAAAAGTAAAAGAAGCAAAACAAAGAAAGAAACCAAGCTGGGCAAAGTGGGTATCTCCGGAATACACATAAGATTGATCTGTGGTTTCCACCAGAGAGACAGAGACAGAGAGAGACTTATAGGAAAAGATGGAGAGAGAGAGAGAGAGAGAGAGAGAGAGAGAGAGAGAGAGAGAGAGAGAGAGAGAGAGAGAGAGAGAGAGAGAAAGAGAGAGAGGCACTGATCTGGAATGTTGCCAGACTCTCCGACATAAAACATATCTCTGGCTGGAATCCCTGATCCTGTGCCCTGACATTCCATCTGATCTGAACCTCCACCTGACGATAGATGAAGAAAATGACAGAGCCCCACATTGGAGCACCGGACTGAGCTCCCAAGGTCCTGATGAGGAGCAGAAGGAGAGAGAACATGAAAAAGAAAGTCAGGACCGTGAGGGAACCTCCAGCTGGCGACAGATGGGGAAGGTGACTGAGCCCCACATTGGAGCACTGGACTGAGCTCCCAAGGTCCTGATGAGGAGCAGAAGGAGCGAGAACTTGAGGGAGAAAGTCAGGAACGAGAGGGGTGCGTTCACTCATGGAGACGGTGGGACAGAACTAATGGGAGATCACCAACTCCAGTTGGAATGGGACTGATGGATCATGCGACCAAACCTGTCTCTCTGAATGTGGCCAACAGCGGGGGCTGACTGAGAAGCAAAGGACAATGGCGTTGGGCTCTGATTCTTCTGCATGGACGGGCTCTGTGGGAGCCTTCTCAGCTTGATCGATCACCTTCCTGGACCTGGGGGGAGTTGGGAGGACCTTGGTCTTAGCATAGAGTGGGGAACCCTGATGGCTCCTTGGCCTTGAGAAGGAGGGAGGGGAGGTATGGGTGGAGGGGAGGGGAGGGAAGGGGGAGAAGGAGGGGAGGGAAGGGGGGGAGGAGGGGAGGGAGGGGGGAGGAGGAGGGAAGGAGATGGAAATTTTTAAATATAAAAAAATAAATAAACCATGAAAAAAAAAAAAGAGTTAGTTCCAGGACAGGCTCTAAAAAAGCTGCAGAGAAACCCTGTCTCGAAAAACCAAAAAAAAAAAAAAAAAGAAAAAAGAAAATGTACCAAGGTTGGAATCTTATCTCAAAATATTAACGGAAACGGTAATAGGTCTACTCACACATAATAAACACAATTCCTCTGCCAACCCACCCCAGGTATGCCAAAGCTTTATGTCACATACAAATATATAGTCTTTAGGGGCTTTTCAAAGATTTTGTCTGATATATTTAGCAAAATAAATATGTAAATGAAACTCATTTAGTTGTGCCCTTCATATTAAAAAAACAAATAGAAGAATGGATTTTCTTAGAACTAAAATCACTGAGATAGTTCTTTAAAAATGTACATGGGGTACCAAAAGGAATGAAAAAAAATATACTGGTATGATCTTTTATGAGATACCGACTTTACTTAATTTGGACAAACATTAACATAGCAATTACTGATTCTTGCTGAATATGATCTTGTAGATTATATTATTCTTTATAAGCCATTAGTGGTGGAAAATTATCTGCATAATGAATATGGGGAATAGATTTACTCATCCAGATTAAACATATTAACATAAAAAAAAACATATCTCTGGCTTAGGAGCTCCGCTATCTGCTATAGGCTTTGCCCCCACCTTTGTCCGCCCAGGCTGTACTGAAATATCATGGTCCTCTTCTGCCATTCACTGAGCCGCTGTGGTGTCCAGCTACTCTGTTGGACCCTCACTGTTTTTCAGGCAGCCTCACATAAGAGGGCAGTTATTGCTGTTTTGTCTGTCAGGAGACACAGAAGACAGCTTTCCTTATACTTCCCAAAGTGACTCTCGCTGCTCATACACCCTGTTGGCTCCTCTCTACACTTCCAGCTGCTTAGCTCTGAGCACTCACCTGACGGTTGACAGACCTGCAGAAGTGAGGGCAGCATGAGTGTTGGACTCGGGGGAAGTGGCAGAAGCGTGTGGTCCCAGTTCTTTTTTGCCAACTGATTTTCAATGAGAGAAAGTCAATAATGAGCAGAAATGCATTCATAAAGCGATAGTGGTTAGGGATGCTGATAAACTTTGATCCTATGGTCCTTGGAGGATCCATAGGTGTTTGATGTGAGCAACGACAAAGGGCTTTTAAACTTTTCTGTTTGTGAAGGCTCAGCCCTGAGGTTTCCATCTGTATTGTTAAGAGAACAAATCCTGAGTGAACACTATTTTGCCCACACTATCTGTCACCCCATCTGTTTATGACCTGTTAACAGTGCTGAACAAATTGTCAGGTGGCATCGGGACAACCTCCTAACGCCGCAGGAGACAGTCCCATGCAACTGACCTCGCCTTCCACCCGCCACTTCTTCATGATTCTTCCAGGTCAGTAAGAACCTCTTCTTGTGACCCACGGTCACATTTCATATCCACAGCTGCTCCTCTTGGGACGTTATGCCAAGGGTTGGAAGTAAACACTGTGGCCAGAATTAGTTCAGAGGGAACTGCCTGTGGAACTGTTGGTGGCCTCCAATAACGAGGCAATTTGTTCGCTGCCCTTTGCGAAGGCTAATCACTGTGGTGGGTGTGTGGTTTCTGATACTGTGGCTTCAGGGTAGCCAGTCTGGCCGTACCTCTGTCCCCGGTATCATCTAAATGGTGGAGAGAGACTCGGTGGCTGACACTGTCCTGCCTTGAAGCGTCTGTCATGCCATCAGAACTCAGCAAGCTAACTATCGGCCCAGCTCTTGTAGTTCAGCCTTTGAGAGGCACAGAGATGAGCCCTAGGCCACTGCAAGAAAGCTACTGGGCCACGGCAATTTACTAAGTTAGATTCACAAGCACATGGACTAATGAACTCTAGAATAGTTAAGTGCGTCCAACACATGTTTACTGTGATACAGAAGTACTCAGCACAAGGGGTACTGGGTGTAGAGATGAAGAGCATGTGGCCTAGCCCCGGAGGCATTGCTAGCATGTGGTCTAGCCCCGGAGTTATTGCTAGCATGTGGTCTAGCCCCGGAGGTATTGTTAGCATGTGGTCTAGCCCCGGAGGTATTGCTGGCAGACTGGCACAGTGTAACCCCACTTGGTGGGTCAGCTATTCAGGGTCCTCTAAAGGGGTGCTATGAAAGACATGGGCTGGAGAGAGAAAGGAGACCAAGCAATATTCTATTTGTCAAGGTCTCATTTATTAGGGTGAAGGTTACAGCTTATATAGGCCTTGAATAGGGTGGAGGTTGGGGTAGGCAGGAACTTTGCTGGGGTAGTGGAAGGTCATCAGTCAGTACCCGTGGTGTAAGCTGAAACATGTGATTCCATTAACATTTTTCAAGATAGTTGGAATATGGGCGGGTTCCGTAAACAAATAGTTCTCAAGATAGTTGGGATGTGAGGCAGGTTCTCTGCAAACATCCTTAGGGCAATGACCTCTGCTATCCTTTAGGACAATGGTCCCTGACAGCACAGGGGGTAGAGAGGCAGTGCCCAAGCTGCTGGTGTGCCTGGGCTAAGTATGGCTGGAGGAAAAGAGCTGAAACCTATGAGGCCGTCAAGGCAAGGTCTGGGCCCTAGGGAAACCTCTGAAGAGCAATAGGAAGGACAGCGTGGAACAGCAGATCACATACAGGGAGCATTCAGATGTTAGCGCCTGTGTGACAAGGTGGAAGGAGCAAGGTCAGATAGCTGCAGTCCGCGTCAGCTGTGCACGGTCAACCCCGCATTCCAGGCATGCTGTCTTTACAGGGGGCCTCCAGGACTTTGCCTTTGGGTGACTATGCTACTGTCTGTCTGAACTCAGTTTTCTCCCGGGTTTTCCTTCAAAGTTGCTCAAATGATGACGTCATTTTCTTCTTTCATCACTCCCTCCTTTACTTCTCAGGCAAAACTGCTAACTGTTGTATTCTAAAATCATAGCTGTATAATTTTGACGAAACCTCAGTCTGCGTTTCCCAAAACCCTTTTCTCATTAATTCCCACTTCTCAGTTCTCTGTGTCATTTCCAGACCAGTCTGCTCATCCCCAGTGATAAACACTTAAATACCTCATTTTGCCTTAGATAGGTTTTCCTTTTGGGAGAAGGAATTTCATGTAAAGGAATAATACACACATATTTCAAAGCCCAGAACCATATGGAAACATATATATATATATATATATATATATGTATATATACACGCATATATACACACACATATATACATATATGTGTATGTACACATATATGTATATATATGTGTGTATCTATATCTATATCTATATTTATCTATCTATATATATGCAAACTGCGCTTATAAACTGAAACTGAATGCTACCCCCCAGAAACTACATGAAGCTATTTCAGACTAGAGATATCAAGGACAAAGGCTTCATTTTCATAGGTTATACATTTTGCAGGAAGCAACTGTAATTTCAAAGACCTTTCTCCATTGTGCAGACAATGTTTGGGAGCTGAGAGATAAGCTCTGTGGTTAAGAGAACTATTGCTTTTGCAGAGAACTGGAATCCAGTTCCCAGCACCCACATGGGGCAGCTCACACCACCTCTAACTGCAGGGGATCTGCTGCCCTCTTCTGGCCTCTGCAGGCACTGCACTCAAGTGCCCATACCTACACAAAGGAAAAATAGTTGAAAATAAAATCTAAAAAGAAATTTACTTTTACTGATTATTCTAGACCAAAGCTTCTTAGATTGCTGTTCACATCTCCATGTGGAATTACATAATTAAATGTAGGTATCATAAAACAGTGTAAGTTTGCTGAATGTGTAATAACCAAAATTTTCTTTAGAATCAAGACTATAATGAACCAAAAGCTGTTTCTGGCTCTGTCTGCTTGTGTTGCATCACATGGCTTCACTACACTCTTGATTATGCACACACAGTCCTGTGCACATTGTATTGTGCATGCTGCCAGCCAGTGCCACATCAGAGAATGATGTCTGAAACACCCTAGCCCAGATTTCAGACTACAGTGTGCTATGAAGTAGTTTCTGTTTGTTTGTTTGTTTGTTTCTGTATATGCTGTTTTCTGTACTTGAAGAAGCATCCTGGATCTCTCACAGGAAACAAGACTTTCGGTTTCTTCCTATTGTCTTTCCTCAGCTCGTAAGCATTGAATTAGTAATCTGTGGATTAGAAGACGGGACTGCACAAATAAAGACATCAATCTTAGCATGGAAATTTGCTTTTATCTTTAATACACTGAAAAATTATATCTAGAAAAATGGCTTTTTAATGTTTTCAAACTTTTAATTGGTTGTGTATATGATTTGTACTAGAGCACATATTTAGGGGTCAAGGACAAGTCTGTGGAGTGGCTTACTTCCTTCCAAGTTTATCTGCATTCCCAGGGTCAAACTGAGGTTATCAGGCTTCCAAAGGCAAGTGCTTTTACCCCCGACCCATCTTGCTATCACTAACGAATTATTTTAATATAAACTGCTTTATAATTTGCTACTAGTACATGATAGATTTGTATACTCATTATTATACCTATACAGCTGAGGTCACTTAAAATTTTCACTTGCAAAAAGGATTCACAAATAGAGAAAATTTAAAAGGGAGGAGAACTTTCTCTTATAGAGTCCACCTGGCTATGAAGCTACATACTTAAACTGCAGAGGGGCTGGAAGATGGATACCACTCTTCAACTGAGGTTCATCTGGAGCCTGGAGGGAGACACGTTCTGTTCTCAGGCCATGACTGGTCTCAAAGGCATGGTGTGGCCCAGGGTGGGTCCCTGTGATAGGAAAGCTGGGATAGATAACATCGCCTGTTTGTTTTTCTTATAGAGCTTTTCCAGGCACAAATGGCAGATCCAGCATTTAACTTATTCAGTAAACTTATTTTCACCTGCTTTATAGCATTGATCAGTGAATTGACATTTGTCCCATTCAATGATGGTATTATTTCAGTCTGTATATATTATCTTATTTACAAGGTGTCTTAGAGTTTCTATTGCTGTGAAGAGACATCATGATTATGACAATTCTCATGAAGGAAAACATTTAATGGGTGGCTCACAGTTTCAGAGGCTTAGTCCATTATCATCGTGGTAGGACACGGTGGCCTGCAGGCAGACATGGCGCTGGAACTCAGAGTCCTACATCTTGATCAGCAGGCAACAGGAAGTGGTCAGAGATGCTGGGGGTGGCTTGAGCATATATGAGATCACAAAGCCTGACCCCACAGTGACACACTTCCTCCAACAAGGCCACCTGCTCCAACAAAGCCACACCTGCTAATAGTGCCACTCCCTCTGGGGGCCATTTTCTTTCAAACTACCTCACAAGGTTTTTCATACACACACATACATACACACACACATGCATGCACACACATTATAATAGAGCTATATAACAATCCTGCTAAGCAAAAAAGGGGGAAGGGGCTTTCTGTACAATCCCCATGTATCTGGTTTAAAACCGAGTTGCTGTAGACCATACTCGTGTACCCAGGACTGGAGCATCTTTATTCTCAACCTAGCATTTACACCTGATTCTCTCTGATGCTCTTCCTCCACCTGAAGTGGGTATCATGATCCCATGGAAGTTGTGTTAAATTATGCTCCCCCCACAACACTTCCTGATTCAGCAAATCTTGGATAGGGCCAAAGAATGTGCATTTCTTTCTTTCTTTGTATATGTGTGGTTATATCTATGTATGTGTATGTACATGTGTCTGTGTGTGCATGGGTGTCTCTCACTGTGCATGTGTGCGTGCTTGCATATGTGTGTGTGTGCTATAGAGCAGAGGCAGAGCTGAATGTCTTCTTCAATCACTCACCACCTTATTTTTGAGATGTGACTTCTCACTGACACTGGAACTCAACGATTCCATTAGGCTAGCTGGTCAACAAGCCCCAGAGATTCATTAGCTTTTACATGGCTATTGAGGATCTAATTCAGGCCCTTGTAGTTGGGCAGTAAGTGAGCATTTAACCCACTGGACTGTCTCCCTAGACTCTCTTGTATTGTGTTTCTAGAATGTTTCAGGTGAGGTTGAAGCTCCTGGCCTAAGGGCCACCTTATACAAACTGTTGATCTACATGGCTTCATTATAACATTTCTGACTATTTGGCAAGTCATGAACATAATCCACAGCAATGGAACCCAAACCACTCTGAAAACTTAATGTATGAGTGTTTATACTGATGCGGTGAGAACACACTTGACAGCATAGCCTGTTTGAAACAACAGTGAGACTATAATCTTCTTCAGCCATTGATGTGTCTCTGCAGAGGAAACTGCAGAGATGTTCGTGGATTGGATTACGGGGTGCCTAGACCAAGAAGGAGACGGGGAGAGTGTCCTTCACAGATGCGTCGTTCATTCATTGGAGTCTGAAAACTCCTGACTCTGAGACACATCTAATGCCAAAGGTTTTAGATAAGGGACTCGGTCTGAGCTAAATGTAAAGAAGGGACATCTTTCTTTGTTTCTGATGATGTCAAATTAAAAATAGGTAAATGAATAGTGATCTAAAATAGACAGAGTGCACACACATTTGAGTTTGGTATACACCTCTGGGGCTACTTTGTGGGCAGTCTTCCAGAAGATTGTGTCCTCCCACGGAAAAACTGCTGCAGGATGAAC
The DNA here is from genome assembly GCF_903992535.2 of Arvicola amphibius. NCBI lineage: Eukaryota > Metazoa > Chordata > Mammalia > Rodentia > Cricetidae > Arvicola > Arvicola amphibius. The sequence continues at coordinate 73,878,620 of NC_052055.2, read as the reverse complement.
AGGGAGAAGAGCCAAGTGCCTTTCCCAGGGATCCCAGCAGAGCCAAAGGACACAGCGGATGGAAAATTATTACTTCCTGAATCTTTGTGACGTTTTTGAGCCATGAGGTCGATGACAACATTCACACGGGCAGCCATGCATTCCAAAGCTTTGACCCCATCTGGGAGTGAGATTCCATTCAACCTGCAGATACCTGCAGCTGGGAGAAAGGAGGGACGCAGAGACAATCTTACTTTTTAAATTTAATAACAAGTGAGGCTTTGATCACGAGCCCATTGTTGATGTCTCCCAAACAACAATTCGTTTTGATGAGAAAGCCTGAGGGTTATTACACTTCAGGCAAAGCACGAATCCTTGGAAAATACCATCACACATTGGAATGGTATAACGTGGAATGCTCTGAGCCAGAGTTGGAAAAGGGATGACTTAGCAACTAGCTCTAGGCTCTTCCTATTGTATCTGAGGCCTGCTCTTCAGGAGGGAATGCCATGCCTGGTACTGTTAACATGGACAAAGGCCCATGACTAGGCGGAGTTGCAAGAACCTGATTTGGCATCTTTCTAAATGATCATTGTTAAATTGCCTTATAAACATTTATACTTGTAAGCAAATTATTGTAAGAAGGGAGCAAGAGCCTCATTATTGCCATACATATAGAATTAATAGCACAAATCAGAAGTGCCCCACGGCCGTCTGCTCTGTTAGCTAATATCCGTCAGCAGACAGCTGCCCACCTGGCTTGGGTGGCATTCTTCAGTTCATTTGTGACGTGCGAGTGTACGCCACATCCCTCGCTCTTCCATACGGATCTCCAGTTCACGGCTGATTCACTCTGGATCCCACTGGGAATCATGAGTCTGAGTCAGCTGTGGAAGGATGCACTCTAGAAGTTTCTTGGCTGCCAGAGTGGGGCACTGACCATCACACTGCAAATATTAGTTTCTCCTGGGTCCCCCTCCCCTGTAGGGGAAACTCCGAGGCCTTCACTAAAGTCTTACCCCATTGAAGCTGGAGAGACAGTCATTGGTTAAGAGCACTTACTGTTCTTTAGTGGACCCAGGTTTGGTTCTAGCACCCATGTCAGGTGATTCAAAATGGCATCTAACTTAAACTCTCCTGGACTCTGCAGGCACAAGAATGTGTGCACATGTGTTTGTATAGATGCATGCATGCGCGCACGCGCGCACACACACACACACACACACACCTTTAAGAAAAAGAAATTGTACCACAAAGGTTCTTCACACAGAGATTGAGTAGCACGCGGCTTTTCCCTAGAACATAGAGCAGCTGTGAGGGGTTCCCCAGAGTGCCAACCCACCTCCAGGCCTGCTGCTGTCTGGAGTGAATGGCAGGTGCATCCCGCTCATACGCCACCTGAGCCGGTTACCTACCACACACCTCTTCCTCACCCAGCACAGCCCACCTCTGGTGCACACCCATTGAAGAAGCCAGGCTGGGAAGTGCGCCCTCTGCCTTGTGTGCATTCCAAGTCTGGGTCTGCCTTACGTCAGAGCCTCCGATGGCAGCATCTCCGTGCTTATCCCCCTTTAGAAACACTTGCCCCCAAGTTCTGAGCTACGCCGTAGGAGAGTCACCTTGTTTGATGCAGTATGAACTGTAATGGAGGAGAGCACCCAGGATGGAAGACATCACTAAATGTCTTCCATGGAGTTGCACATGAGCAAATGTATGAAGACAGAGTGAAGCAGAACTTTACTTGTTGATCTGAAAGACATGGTCTTCTTGCTGCTTTCCAATACTTTGCCAGAATTGTCCTCTTCCCCCTGGACTCTGCTTGCATGAAGGCCCAGAGCCCAGATTTCATGATAGCCCCTGTCACTGAGGTCCAGTACTTGCGAGGCAAGCACTGAGCTCTCTCCTCAGCTCATAGCAACTGAACCAAGCACTACACCATAGCACAGGGAAGTCACAAAGAGTGAGACATGGTCACTGCCCTCAAGGAACAGGGTTGTAAAATATCTCAGGGAAAATGAACACTTAATATAGGTTCTGCCAGCCGGGCGGTGGTGGCGCACGCCTTTAATCCCAGCACTCGGGAGGCAGAGGCAGGCGGATCTCTGAGTTCGAGGCCAGCCTGGTCTACAAGAGCTAGTTCCAGGACAGGCTCCAAAGCCACAGAGAAACCCTGTCTCGAAAACCCAAATATATATGTTCTACCGTTGCAGGGGCATCAGAGTGCTAGGCTGGCAGGGTAGGAGGAGAGTTTCAGGGATGTCATAGAAATGGCATCTCTTGGCTGGATGAATTATCACCATAAAGATCTCAGGTGAAAATAAGAATATGGTTATAAGGGGAAGGTAGAAGATGATAATTGTGGAGGAGAGAGAGAGAGAGAGAGAGAGAGAGAGAGAGAGAGAGAGAGAGAGAGAGAGAGAGAGAGAGAACCTTAATATGGTCATGTTTTCTGCTGCTTTTGTGGGGATCCTCTCTCTTTTGTTTGTACCTAGATAAAAAAGTAACACATCTCTATATTCTTCAGTTAATTTCTTAAGAATAAAGAAAAATGCAGAGGGGGAAGCGATATACCTTCCCTTACCTGGGGATCAATATTTGCTCTGAAAATTCAATAGGAGATTCCCAGATTCCACATCCTTTGACCTGTTGTTTAATTGTAATTAAGCTGACACCAACCATATCAAGCAGATTAAAGAAATAAACAGTAATTTCTTAGAAGTTCCAAGAAGACAGTTGAGACTAGACATTTGATGGTGAACAGGCCTAGATGCCTTAAAGATGTTCTCTTGATAACTGGTAATGGACATTGTGTTTGGAGAAATTTTTTGTTGTTGTTGATTTATTTTTGTGGGTTTTTTTGTTTGTTTGTTTTAATTTTTTTGGCTCACATAGGACTAGGAATGTCAGGGCAGATTATCTTGCATCCATGTTAGGACTGTAGCTGTGACCCAGCCAAGTCCATTATCTATTTTGAAGATACCAATATCCAAGATCAATTGAAAGGGCAATTTCTGAGCTAACCTATCTCAAATAGCTCTGAGTACCTACTAATTTACCCAACACACAGGACCTAGAGGGCCTTCACTGGAAAGAAATCCCTTGGAAATCTTGACTTTGTAGTTGGAAGATGTCCAGAGGAGAGAGGAAGACAAACAGATCTGGAACCTTGGGTCTCTGCTGAGGTCCATAACAGGACAGTTCTATCCCCAGGTTTATCTTAATTAGGTATCCCTTATTGTGTTAAACACCACAGCCAAAAACAACTTGGAAAGGAAAGGGTTTACTTGAACTTACAGCACATATTCCATCATGAAGAGAAGCCAAGACAGGAACTTCAGCAGGTGTTTGGAGGCAGGAACTGAAGCAGACTGTGCAGGAATGCCGCCCGGTGGCTCCTCTCCTGATTGCTCAGTTTTCTTTCTTATATGGCCCAGGGCTGCCTACCTAGGGAACAACATACAATGGGCTGAGCCCAGCCACATCAATAAAATGACCTTACATGGGGCACCATTAGTTACCCCACCATTCTTATTTGGTCCTTCAGATTATTGGGAACCAAGGCTTGTTTTCAGACACTCATTAGAGTTGATGATCATTGTAACTGCAGGATTGTCAGAACTCATGCCTAGGGATGAAAATATAGTAGGAATCACATATCACTAATTGATTTGGTAAGGTCAACTTACCTTTATAATCTGATAAATTGATCAAATGAATTTGATAAAATTTATGCTTATCTATTTAGTAATAAAAACATTAAGAAGGTGAAGAATCCCACAACATCCCAGAATACACACACACACACGTGCAGACACACACATGCATGCACACACATGTACACACATGCCCACTCACACGCACACACACAGCTATTCAATATCAGAGTATATTCCATTGCTCCTCCATTTCAAAATCTCTCCCCCAACCCTAACGAAATCATGTATTTCAGACTAAGACCTGAGGGTTCGTCTGTACTTGGTCAGCAGCTCTAAGCAGTAAAAGTGAAGAACAGAGTGACTTGCAAAGGCTGAAGGTGTGATGCAGAAGCTGACCTCTGATGACCTAGGTGACATGTGAAAGGAGTCGCATGAACTATGTGTGGGATCTGGTCATATGACAAAGGTGAAAGGTCAAGATACCTATCAGAATTCTAGCATGAAATAAAACTAGTCAGAAGCTGTAACAACCAAGCTATAATGAAGAGGTTACCCATAGAAATGTGGGCAAGGCAAGGCTAAGACCAGAAGAAAAGGTTAGAACATTTGGAGACCAGTAACAAGGGAAAGACATTGCTACTCCTACGGTCTGTCTTAGGGTTTCTGTTGCTGTGATGAGATACCATGACATTTAACTGGGGTAGCTGACTTACAGTTCAGAAGTTTAGTCCATTATCATCGTGGTGGGAAGCAAGGCAGCATGCTGGCAGACTTGGTGCTGGACAAAGCTGAGAGTTCTTACATCTTGACCCTCAGGCTACAGGAAGTGGTCTGAGCTAGACATTGCTTGAGCATAGGAGACCTCAAAGTCCACCCTACAGTGACACACTTCCTCCAACAAGGCTATACCTACTTCTACAAGGCCACACCTCCTAATAGTGATGCTCCCTATGAGCTTAAGGGGGTCAATTATATTCAAACTACCACAGGGCCCAAGAAAGAAAAAGAGGAGTGTGATTGGCCTAGCATCATCTTGAACACTCTGCCAGGAAGAAGCTAGCATCAACCAGAAAAGCTGCGACCCTCCTTAATTTTGACCTCTCTGTCCACCCAGGTCCTCCTGGCATTTCTCAATAGTTGACTTTACTAGGACTCTGGAGGACAGGCTGCTGGGAGTGGCCAGTGGGAGATGAGAGTGGGTGTGGTACATAGAGGGACCTTCTGGGGCTCGGAGCAGATCAGGGAACAGAGAATACATGGAGGCAACAGAGAATAACCCACAAGGGGTTTAGTCAAAATGAGACGCATGAGTGAAGTTAAGTGTGTGAGAGGAACTCAGGAAGGAGCCTGCAGCGGGGGGCTTGGTCGAAGTACATGTTGAGAGTGTGTGTTGAAACCAAGTCCAGAAGGAAAGTCGCCTGAAGTGTGGGAAGAAAGCTCTAAGAGGGAGGGGCTCAGATTCTAACTCATCAGGAAGGACTTCTCTAATCTACAGAGGAGACTAAGGCCAGGGAAGGTCACTCCATGGCCCTTACCTGAGGTGGCCTGAGCCCTGAGCATTTACCAGGGTCTCCACAGGTGTGTTAATCTGAGCTACATCAGTGCTTTCTTTTTCTCCTCTCTCTCTCTCTCTCTCTCTCTCTCTCTCTCTCTCTCTCTCTCTCTCTCTCTCTCTCTCTCTCTCTCTCTGCATGTGTGTGTCTCTCTCTCTCTGCGTGTGTCTCTCTTTCTCTCTGTGTGTGTCTCTGTCTCTGTCTCTCTCTCTCCCCTGAGACATAGCCATGCATCCCTGGTTTGCTCAGTGCTCACTTCTGACATTCACTCTAAAATGAAATGTTTTTGTTTGCCTCTTCCCTTGCTGTGATAAAATGCCATGACCAAAATGACTGTGGGGAGGAAAGGTTGCCGTTGTTTGTTTTGAAAATCTGACAATTTCCCACATCCCAGTCCATCATTGTGGGAAGGCAGGGCAGGAGCCCAAACAGGAGCAGAGGGAGACACTGAAGCGGAGGCCTTGGGAGGAGATCGCTGACGGGGTCACTTTCCATGGGTTGCTCATGCTTTCTTACATGCTCCAGGACCACCTAGCCAGTAGTGGCACTGCCCCCAGTGGACTGGACACTTCCACACCAGTCATTAATAAAGGAAATGCCCCACAACTTAGCCACAGGTCAACGTGATGGAAGCAGTTTCTCCATTGTTTTTCTCTTCCTAGATGACCCTAGCTTGTGTCAAGTTGCCAAAAGGCAACCAGAAGATAGAGCCTTGTCTTGAATTTGCCCCAATCCTCTGGCTTCCATGCCTCTGCCTCCCAAGTGCTGCTGGAATTACAGCTGGGTATGCTACCAAACTGAGTCCTCAAGCTGTGCTATTGATGCCATCCTGATGGCTTGTTCTCAGGCATGGTGTTAATCCCAAAGACGGACCGAGAAAGGCCACCAACCCAGATCTTTGTGACCAAATTAATTAAAGCAAGCAATTAATTAAAGTAAGTCTTTTTATTCATGACTTTGGGCTGCCTCCCCTCAAAGGTGGGGTTCCAGTGGTCAGCACGAATGGGAGGAAGACAAGGATTTTATAGCTCAGGGATGGGGGGGTTTCCAAATGGAGGGGTTGTCAAGCAAAATAGGAGGGGTTACTGGAGCAGAAGATGCTAACTAGTTAGTCTCTCCTGAAACAAAGACACAGTTGCAAGGTGGACATAAAAAGGTAGTCATAGCAACAGGGAGTTATCCTTTGCTGGTGTTATTGAATGTGCCATTGTTTCCGGTTACAGCATCGTGGTAAAGGCCAAACACTTAGATTCCACAGAACATATCAATCCATGGGCCAGAGCTACTTTATTATTGGAATACCTGGCAGTGTATCTGACTTCCCTCAGTGACTACTGGATCAGTTGTCCTTGGTCTCAATAGTTACTTTATCTTTGTCACTGTCAATTCAAATCTGTGACACCAAAATGACCTTTTCATTTTACAAGGAAGAGGAAGTGGGAAGTGAAAAAGAAGCAGCTCTCAAGTAAATGCAGAATGAAGTTCCCTCACTATGTGTGTGTGTGTGTGTGTGTGTATACATACACACACACGCACATATGAGTCATAATAAGTTAGTCACAGTGCTCACATAACCTTTTGAAACAGAGGTTGGGTTGCTAGATGGTTATGAACAACTCGTTAACACAAAGGCATGATTGCCGTGACCGGAACAGGCAGTACAGAACCAGCTGTGGTTTAGGTTAGAGGTGGGGCATAGCCCAACCCTTGAGAAACAGCAGTTTAATCAGAAAAAAGAATGAAGCTAATTGTCTTTCCTATGAGATGGTTTTCGATCCTACGGTGGAGGCAGGGTGGCTCTTCGATGGGACTCCCCATCCTTCCCAGAGTTCCAGCGCTGTTGTTTGTTGATTTTCAATGGTTTGAAAAGAAGGCAGAAGAAAAGGCTTTTGCAATACCGACTGGATGTGTTGTCCTCCAGAAACAAGAGGTTCACAGGTCTGTGTTTCATTTTAACCAGCACAACATGAATGATTTTTAGACCATTTCTGCCTAAGACGTGGGTTTCATCTCTGGAACTTATATTATTCATGACAGATTTATTACTACCTTTGGTATCATCTCTTTTTAAGCTTTAGATCAATGGTTCTCGACCCATGGGTAGTGACCCCTTTCTCAGGGATCACATAAGACCATTAGGTAACACAAATATTTACATTACAGCTCACAACTGTAACAAAATCACAATTCTGAAGCAGCTACAAAGTCATTTTATGGTTGAGGGTCACCACAACATGAGGAACTGTATTAAAGGTCGCAGCATTGGGCAGGTTGAGAGCCACTACTTTAGATGAGTATTTGAGATAGCCTGTCATGGCCCATGCTTGGGAGTGGGGACATTTTTGTAGCTTGTGTGAGCAGAGTTTCTGTACAGGGCTTTAACATGAAATATCCAGGTATTTCTGTTATATATCTGTTGCTTGGACATATGATATCATAAAGGCAGCACAGGGGATCGTATGGCAATTAAGCATATTAGTATTTCCAAGAATTTATTATAACAAAGTATATCTGGGCATCTCTGGGGGTTTTGTTGCTGTTTGGTTTCTGGAACACAGACTCATTTATTATGTATTTTCTAGGGCTGCTGTCACATTGAACGGCAAATCTGGGGAGCTGGGGAGATGGCTTAGTGAGTACAGCAGTCTCCAGGGAAGCATGAAAATCTGAGTGTGAATTCGCTGAGCCCCATAAGCTCAGTGCTCCTCATAAGCTCAGTGCTCCCCATAAGCTCAGTGCTCCTCATAAGCTCAGTGCTCCCCATAAGCTCAGTGCTCCCCATAAGCTCAGTGCTCCCCATAAGCTCAGTGCTCCCCATAAGCTCAGTGCTCCCCATAAGCTCAGTGCTCCTCATAAGCTCAGTGCTCCCCATAAGCTCAGTGCTCCCCATAAGCTCAGTGCTCCCCATAAGCTCAGTGCTCCCCATAAGCTCAGTGCTCCCCATAAGCTCAGTGCTCCCCATAAGCTCAGTGCTCCTCATAAGCTCAGTGCTCCCCATAAGCTCAGTGCTCCCCATAAGCTCAGTGCTCCCCATAAGCTTAGTGCTCCTCATAAGCTCAGTGCTCCCCATAAGCTTAGTGCTCCTCATAAGCTCAGTGCTCCCCATAAGCTCAACGCTCCCCATAAGCTCAGTGCTCCCCATAAGCTTAGTGCTCCTCATAAGCTCAGTGCTCCCCATAAGCTCAGTGCTCCCCATAAGCTCAGTGCTCCCCATAAGCTCAGTGCTCCTTTGGGGAGATCTGAGGCAAACAAAAGAATCCTCAGGAGCAGCCTTGAGTAACAACCAGACCCTGTCTCAAACAAGGTAGATGACAAGGCTTGACACTCCAGTGTGTCTTCTGACTGTCACGGTGCTCTGTGGCATGTCTGAGAGGGTTCCCAATTGCACACGCGCACACCTACACATACACACACACACTATATCATATATATACACATATATGTATGTATATATATAGAGATGTAGATATACTTAAAACGTATCTATGTGTGTATGTGTGTATATATATATCATGTACACAAATATAACAGCAATTTTGAGTAGTTGCCATAGCAACAACACGTTTCACAAAGCTGTAATTACTATCTAGCTCTTCACAGAAAAAGCTTGCCAGCTTCCTCTACATGGAAAGATAAACAGTTAAATTACATATCTGGCTATTCCATGCAATTTAAATAGTAAAAAGTTTGTTGGTACTAGCCAGATCTAAGGAAGTATTATTTACAAAAAAAAAAAAGACGGTCAAGATGCATTTCTAAGATACTTTCATTTCCCTAATCCATGTGGTTAAAGACACCACTATGAACTGATATCTTTGGGAACAAAACTGGAAGTTAAACGCCATGTGTGCAGGAAAGTCGAAGGGTAAACTGTACTAGCAGACACACATTTTATTCTTATCAGACATTATGAGTTTTTTTTAAGTATAAGGAAAATTAAATCAGGAAAGAATGCTCATAGTTCTGAAGAAGACATCTGGATTAAGTCACATGACTGTTGACAAGTGGTGCAGACATATGAAGAAGAAGGTGAGAGAAAGGCCACCTGGACATAAAACCATAAGCCAGCGTCACGAGTGATTTAACTTGATCTTGAACTGACATTCCGAGTTCATCTTTAGCCAGCCAAGCCTTTGAAGTTCCAAAGTGGCCCAGTTTTAATGCCGGGGTTTTCAGGAGCTTTCTTGCGAGGCCACGGCCTCCTGTAATCTTCATGCTGCCACTGTGTATTTAGCATCCTCATGGGAAGAGCAGCTGTGCTTTTGAACCTGCTGCTTTGAAAAATAAAAACAAACCAACAAAAACACAGGGACGGTAATTCTACCTGCTGGGTGGTTTGTAAAGCCGGGGCTTACCAGTGGCTTACACAGAAAAATAAGCAGATCAGATCTACCCTTGGTAGTACATTCTGTCTAGATTTTCCTTCTATTTCTAAATCCATCTTTGAAACACACCAAGAAGAATTTACAAGTTGCCATGCTGATATCTCTCCAACTTGGATTCCCTCAACCCCCTTTTTTCTTTTATAATCTTTTATAATTCTCTAATTGTTGGACCATCAACCTAGATAGACGGATGTTTGGATAGACATCCAAAATAATGAAAATCAAAAGAAAACGAGGAGAATCCTTCTATTGTTATGTAGGGAGGTAGGCTGGTGTTCAAGAAAATATTCAGAATATTTTATTCAAGAGTGGATTATTACAATAGAAAAATCAGTGCAGTGAATTTATTGTAGAAGAGAGATTGGTTTTAGCTCTTAATCTGGCACAGATAAATAGGAATTTATAGATAAGAAGTAGAAGACAAATTAGAGATAAGGGGGTTCTGGATAAACTCGTATAACAGGGTCCTGCTGAAGGCTGGCTGGAGTGAAGAGACATCATCTGGGGACAATGGAAGAAGAGAAGCATGGTTATATGTCCAGGGTGGCCAGTGTGCAGGGTGGGGCCAGTGTGGAGGATGGATTCTAGGAATATAAATTTAGCTTGGTTTCTCATAAAACCAGTTGATGCGGGATGAAGAGGGGAGTCTAAAATCAAGGCCCAGGAGAAAGTTCAGGCAGTCCTAAGTAGATTTGGCTGAAGGATGCAATTGCCATCACTGGGAGTTGTCGAAAAGTGGGTGAAAGGCGACCTGGGGGCTTCAGGATTTTTGTCTGGGGAGACTGAGGAAATGGCCTTTCTTTCATTGTGTCAGAAAGATGTGTAAATACTTTAGAAATCCAGGTGTTAGATTTTCTCTTTTGGGAACCATCTGGAAGTGTTTGGAAGTTTTCAGAATTCAGTGTATGCAATAGTGTGGTTTATTTGAGGCCTAGATCTGAGGAGGAAGGAGACAGCGGGAAACTGGGCCCCTGAGTCAGCAACCCAAGCAGGTGAAAAAAATCACACTGTATCCCTTAGAGCCATTGCTTTAGTCCCAAGAAGCAACAGCTGCAGCTCCAGACTGGACCTCAGCCCCCAAGCTGCAACCCAGACCTGACAAATCCCACCTATATAATCCTGAGCATTTAAACTTCCCTGGGGTGTATTTATTCATGCACAAACCGGGGCTGCTCATGGTGCCCACTTAGGGACAGTTCATTCAGCAGAGCATCCGGTTAGCATATTGCATCATGCAGAGAAAGGCACCAACATCAAACTCATGTCACCTAGGCTGTGCTTATTTATAGCAGCAGGCTGCTCCTTAAAAAGGAGTCAACTAGTTAATGCTCATCAAACAACTAAATGCCATTTATCTTATGAGCCACAATTAAGTGCAAGAAATGAAGTGCGAGCAAACTCATGAAGCTAAACGTAGAGAACGTGAGTCTACAAGGTAAAGTCATTAGAAGACATTTTGCTGCATTCTTTCTGGGAGCAGAGAGAAATGCTCTCAACAGTGAAGTCTGGGCTGGAAGGCAGGAGAGGGGTCTGCTGGGAGGAGATGGGGTGTAGCAGTGCTTGGGAATGACTCCTAGCTCAGCACCAGCAAATCACTTCTCAATTCTTTGCGGGAAAGTGGAGCTCCTGAAGGGACCTGACTGCAGACTCAAAGTTACAGGATCTCCATCACACAGGCTTACAGCAGCTGAGCCAGGAGGAGCCCTTGTGAGGTCCCAGCATCGGTAGGGTAGTAGAAACCAGAGGCCTTGAACCAGGCCTTTGCAATGAACATTTGCAGGTGAAGATATATGGGCAAAGGGCTTCACGGTGTGACTCACTGTGTCACAGTGCAGTTTCCACAACGAGACTTTTAGGTTTTTCCCTTTTTAAAATTTTATTATTTTTCCATTTTCTCTTAAATCTTGTTTTATTGGGGGGGGGTGTAGGGTTGGAGGGCCCCCCCACACGCACATGCACATACACACACACACACAATGCATGCCCACATGCACGCATACACACACCCATATACAGGCACACACATGCATGCACACACGCACACACACACACACTCATCCATGCACACACACACGCACTCACACACAGGCACACACATGCATGCACGCACGCACACACTCATGCATGCACACACACACACAGGCTTGAGAAGGGATTCACATTTTTGTTCAGCCCCAGCAGAGGCACTGCTGTGTGCTCGCCATGGCAAGGCAGTGAACAAAGCTGACAAGAAGTGCCTTTTTGCAGAATGCTTTGCAATGCAGGAAGTGAGGCAAGAAATGAGACAAATATATATTCTGCAAAGTTGTTATAAAATAAATGCCAGGGAGAAAAATGAACTAGGCAGAGGAAGTAGGGTATGTTAAATTGAGGTGGGGGTGCAGGCTTAGGAAGGGCATCCAGTGTGTGCTTCAGGGAGATACTTCAGTGACGATCTGATGGGTGAGCGCACAGTATATGCCGGTACTTGGAGCAAGAATATTTAAGGCAGAGGGTACAGGTTGGAGTGGACCTGTGAGTTCAGACGGCAGCCAAGAAGCAGATGTGACCAAACAGAGTGGACCAAGAGGATAATGGCATAAACAAAAGGTCATTTCTTCTAGGAACCTTGGCACAAGAGAGATTCCAAGGAACATGGGCTCCTCCCTCTCAGGGTTAACAGTTTGGAAGCCCTTCGTGGCAGCACCTTTAACAGGGGTGCCAGCAAGCACACAGCATTCACGATGGTATGAAACACCAATGGCTCCGTTTGTGTGATAACCTCTAACATCTTAGGCCAACCTGAGTAGGTGAGCAGCCAGCTCAAGTTTTAGGTGAGCTCTGAGATCCAATAGTGTGGCGTTTGGTTACTTAGTTGCTCGGAGGCCAGGGAGTAGTTGAGAACCCGCAGACACATCAAGCTATACGGTTTATTGCTGGCTCTGCACAGGAATGCTTGGCTAATTATGGTTTAACATGCACTCCATATCTCTGGCCTACCTCAAGCCCGACCTTAGCAAATGCATGCATCGCAGGGTGCCAGTTGCTTCCTCTTGAGGGACTGTGGGCTGTGGCTAGCTTCCATTACCTTGGGAATAGGGCTAGCTAAAGTTCAAATTCAGGTCCAGGTTTGTAGGAGTTGCCTGCTGCTGAGTTAGAACTCTGATTCACAGCAACTTGGTGGAGAAAAGGCACATTTCTGCTTCTAGTTCCATGGGGGACACTGTCCCTCGGGGGGGAGGGGAGGCATGACCGCAGGGACTTGAGGTAGGCTTGGGGAAGTAGGGGGAGTGCACAAGAAGTGGGACCAAGCTCTAAATCCTCAAAGCCCCTCCCCTGGTGATGTGATTTCCCCCAGCCAGGTGCCACCTTCTAATGCTTCCACACCTGTTCCAAACACCACCGGCAACTGGGAACTAAGTGTTCAAATAGATGAGAACAGGGGTACATTTCATAATCAACAGACCTGTACTAAAAACGTGCTGCCTTCACACCATGACAAAGTTGAAAAGGCCAAGTTCAGCCATCATAAATTAAAGTATTTGAACATTAATTTTAAACATCGGTTTGTCTTCCAAAGGTTACCCTTCCCCTTATCTGTGATGTTGTAAGAGCCATTCTGGTTGTGAGTTCCGCCATCTCAGTAATTCAGGACGGCAAATTCAGCCTGCAAAGCATAAGCCGCTTCTCTCACCCACCCACCCATCAGCTCACTCTCTCACCTTCCGTCCTCAGTGAAGGCTGACTGTAACTATCAGGAAGGGGAGGGATTTCCGCAACAATACTACATGTTACAGGGGGAAGCTATGTAGGAATCAGAAAAGACTCAAAGAGGTGAAGGGATGTCTTTACTACAGGGGACCAGGGGCATCGTCTTTCCTCCCTTTCAGATTAGCTGAGGCCCTGCGGCCTCACGGCTTTCTTGTGAGCTACTGCAGACTTGAGGCCCGGGAGGCCCCATTCACTATCCTGCTGTCCTGTAGGAGGCAACGCTTGTATATATAAAGCCAGTGTCATTCTTTCTAATGACCTGTTTGTGCCTGTGGTTCTTTTAGTTTCTTCTAATCTGGTTTTAAGCATATTATTTATTTACTTATTCATAAAATAAGGTTTTAGATTTTTTAATACTTTATGTTTACTTTTAATGCATTGGTTCATGAAAAGTGTAATTTTACTAACTAAAATTTGTTATCCCTTGGGTTGGCGAGATGGCTCAGCAGTTAAGAGCTCTCCCTGCTCTGCCAAGGACCTGAACTCAGTTCCCACATGGAGGCTCACAACTGGTTATAAGTCCAGTTCCAGGAGATTCAAGGCCCTATTTTGGAGTTCATGGGGTTCTACATACATGTGGTACATACAAAAACTCACACAACATATACATGTACACATAAAAATAAAGAGAGATGAATAAATAAAAATAGTTAACTTTCAAACTGGGGATGTAGCTCAGTGGTCAGATTATCAACTTTATCATGGCCTAAAACCCAAACATTTTCAGCAGAATTCTCTTGTGGTTTGAATGTGAACTGTCCCCCATGGTCTCTTTGGTTAACTATGTGCGAGGTCCTCAGGTCAACCTTCAAAAGTTATTTTTCAAGCAGATTGTATGGTGTACATGTTACACTTCTATTGTCTCCAGAGATCACAAGGGCCTATTTAAATACAGCCTCTGCCTGTTGCCCTGACTGTTCAGGCCTTTGATTTAAGGTGCACTGCTGCCTGCTGTTCAGTTCCTCCCTTCCAGTTTGTTTATGTGTCAAATCGGCTTGCTTCTTGCTACTTTTTATTTACTACCCTAGTTTCCTGAATGCGGATAGTTTAGTCACTCTTGTATTTATTTTTTTCTTTGTTTTTTGGGTTTTTTATTGATTTTTATTGAGCTCTATATTTTTCTCTGCTCCCCTCCCTGCCTCTCCCCTCCCCCCTCCAACCCTCTCCCATGGTCCCCATGCTCCCAATTTACTCAGGAGATCTTGTCTTTTTCTACTTCCCATGTAGATTAGGTCTATGTAAGTCTCTCTTAGGGTCCTCATTGTTGTCGAGGTTCTCTGGAATTGTGATTTGTAGGCTGATTTTCTTTGCTTTATATTTTAAAGCCACTTATGAGTGAGTACATGTGATAATTGTCTTTCAGGGTCTGGGTTACCTCACTCAAAATTATGTTTTCTAGTCTATCCATTTGCCTGCAAATTTTAAGATGTCAGGTTTTTTTGTTTTGTTTTGTTTTGTTTTGTTTTGTTTTTTGTTTTCCTGCTGTGAAGGACTCCATTGGTAAATGTACCACATTTTCCTTATATAGTCTTTGGTCGAGGGGCATTTAGGTTGTTTCCAGGTTCTGGCTTTGATAAACAATGCTGCTATGAACATAATTGAGTACATGTTCTTGTGGCACGATTGAGCATCCTTTGGATATATACCCCAAAATGGTATTGCTGAGTCTTGAGGAAGGTTGTTTCTTAATTTTCTGAGATATCACCATACTGACATCCAAATGGGCTATACCGGCTTGCACTCCCACCAGCGATGCAGGGGTGTTCCCTTTACCCCACAACCTCTCCAGCATAAGTTGTCATCAGTGTTTTTGATCTTGGCCATTCTTACAGGCGTACGATGAAATCTCAGAGTTGTTTTGATTTGCATTTTTCTGATGACTAAGGATGCTGAACATTTCCTTAAGTGTCTTTCAGCCATTTTAGATCCCTCTGTTGAGAGTTCTCTGTTTAGATCTGTACTCTATTTTTTATTGGAGTATTTGTTCTTTTGATGACCAATTTCTTGAATTCTTTGTATATTTTGGAGATCAGACCTCTGTCTGATGTGGGGTTGATGAAGATGTTTTCTCATTTTGTATGCTGTCATTTTGTCTTGTTGACCTTGTCCTTTGCTTTATAGATGCTTTTAGGTTTCAGGAGGTTCCTTTTATTAATTCTTTCTCTCAGTGTCTGTGCTTCCATATGAAGTTGAGTACTGTCGCGGGAGCTCCTTCTGCCCCTTCAGCCAATAGCTGCTGAGATACCAGCCCATTGAGGCGTGGTCTCTCCTTCTTTAAAAAGCAGCAACTTCCCTCTGCTCACTCTCTGACTTCCGGCTCCACTTCTGGCGACTAGGCTCCCTTCCTGATTGTGCAGAGGGCTGTTGTCTGGGACGGTGATCTGTAAGTTTTTCCCCTTTAAATAAATAACCATTCTATTAATCATAATTCCAAACTGGTGTGGGATTGTTTGTGACTTACGCCTTCAGAGTACCATTCTTTTTAGGTCTGTGAAGAATTTTTCTGGAATTTTGATAGGAATTGCAATGAATCTGTAGATTGCCTTTGATAAGATTGACATGTTTACTATGTTAATTCTGCCTACCCAAGAGCATGGGAGTTCTTTCTACTTTCTGGTGTCTTCTTTAATTTCTTCAAAGATTTAAAGTTCTTATCATAGAAGTCTTCCACTTGTTTGGTTGGAGATACTCCAAGATATTTTATGCTATTTGTGGCTATTATGAAAGGTAATGTTTCACTGATTTCTTTCTCAACCCTTTTATCATCTGTGGACAGGAGGGCTATTGATTTTTTTTGAGTTAATCTTGTATCCTGCTACATTACTGAAAGTGTTTATGAGTTATAGAAGTTCCTTGGTAGAATTTTGGGGTCTCTTATGAAAACTATCATATCATCAGCAAAAAGTGAGAATTTGACTTCTTCTTTTCTGATTTGTATCCTCTTGATCTCCTTTTGTTGTTTATTGCTTTAATTAGGACCTCAAGAACTATATTGAGTAGATCTGGAAATAGTGGACAACCTTGTCTTGTTCCTGATTTCAGTGGGGTCACTGGGAGTTTGTTTCTCTCCATTTAGTTTGATGTTGGTTGTTGGCTTGCTGTATATTGCCTTTTTATATTCAGATATGTTCCTTGTATCCATGCTCTCTCCAAGACCTTTATCATGAAGGGATGCTGTATTTTGTCGAAAGCTTTATGGGCATCTAATGAGATGATCATGTCTTTTTATTTTTCAGTTTGTTTATATGGTGGATTATGTTGACAGATTCTCATATGTTGAACCATCCCTGCATTTCTGGGATGAAGTCGACTTGATCATGGTGGACGATGGTTTTGATGTGTTCTTGGATAAATTTGCCAGTATTTTTGCATCAGTGTTTATGAGTAGGATTGGTCTGTAATTTTCTTTCTTAGTAATGTCTTTATGTGATTTTGGTATCAAGATAATTGTAGCCTCATAAAAAGAGTTTGGCAATATTCCTTCTGTTTCTATTGTGTGGAACAATTTGAGGTGTATTTGGAAAATCTTGTAGAATTCTGAGCTGAAACCATCTGGTCCTGGGCTTATTTTGCTCATGAGACTTTTGATGACTGTTTTTATTTCCTCAGCAGTTATAGGTCTGATTAATTTGCCTTATCTGGTCTTGGTTTAATTTGGTAAGTGGTATTCATACCAGAAAATTGTCCATTTCCTTTAAGTTTTCCAGTTTGTGGAGTACAGGTTTTTGAAATATAACCTGATGATTCTCTGTATTTCCTCTGTGTCTGTTGTTATGTCCCCTTTTTCATTTCTT
Source organism: Arvicola amphibius (assembly GCF_903992535.2). NCBI lineage: Eukaryota > Metazoa > Chordata > Mammalia > Rodentia > Cricetidae > Arvicola > Arvicola amphibius. The sequence goes on along the minus strand of NC_052055.2, from coordinate 73,861,503 downwards.
ATTTTGTTAATTTGGATATTCTCTCTCTGCCTTTCGGTTAGTTTGTATAAAAGTTTGTTTATTTTGTTGATTTTCCCGAAAAACCACTCTTTGTCTTATTATTTGTATTGTTTCTATTTTGTTGATTTCAGCCATTTTGATTATTTCTTGCCCATCTAGTTCTCTTGGGTGAGCTTGCTTGTTTTTGTTCTAAAGTTTTCAAATGTTCTGTTAATTCACTAGTGTAGGATTTTTTCTAGCTTCTTTGTGTAGGCATTTAGGCTATTAACTTTCCTCTTAACTCTGCTTTCATTGTGTCCCATAAATGTTCTGTGATCATTTTCATTGAATTTTAGAAAGCCTTTAATTTTCTCCCTTTATTTATTCCTTGACCCATTGATTGATTCAGGAAAACATTGTTTAATTTCCATGTGTTTTGTGGGCTTTCTGGAATATTGCTGTTGAATTCTAGTTTTTAAGCCATGGTGATCAGATAAGATATATGGGGTTATTCCAAATTTTTGTATTTGATGAGGTTTGTTTTGTTACCGAGTATGTGGTCAATTTTTGAGAAGGTTCCATGAGGTGCCTGAGAAAGTATATTCTTTTTATGTTTGGATGGGAATGTTCTATAGATGCCTTTTAAGTCCATTTGAGTTCATAACATCTGTTAGTTCCCTATTTCTCTCTTAATTTTTGTCTAACTGTTCTGTCCAGTGCTGAGAATGGAGTGTTGAAGTCTCCCACTATTAGTGTGTGGGATTTAATGTGTGATTTAAGCTTTAGAAGTATTTCTTTTACATTTGAGGGTTCCCTTGTATTTGGGGCATAGATGTTCAATATTGAGTTTTCTTCTTGATGGATTTTTCCTGTGATTAATATGAAATGTCCTTCTTTGTCTCTTTGATTGATTTTAGTTTTGAACTCTATTTTGTTAGATATTAGGATAGTTTACACCCGCTTTTTTTCTTAGGTCCATTTGATTGAAAATTTTTTCCCAACCCTTTACTGTGAGGCAATGTCTGTCTTTGAGGTTGAGATGTGTTTTTCTTGTATGCAGAAGAAGGATGGATTCTGTTTTCATATCCAATCTGTTAGCCTCTGTCTTTTTTATAGGTGAGTTGAGTCCATTTTATATTAAGGGAATTAATGACCAATGATTGCTATCTCCTGTTAATTTAGTTTTTTATTGTTGGTGATGTTATTTTGTGTGTTTTTTCCTTTTTTGTGATTTTCTGCTTGGACCTGCAGGGGTCCTGGCTCAGGTCTACTCCCTCAAAGGTCCCCAGATTCATGCCCTGGACCTGCCAGCGGTCTCTGGCTCTGTCCCACTTGCTCAGAGGTTGCTCCCCTGTACCTGCTCCTGTGGAGTTCACTGTCTCAAGTCTGCTCCAGCCCAGGTCACTGGCTCAGTTCTGCCTCTGCAAAATGTCCCTTGGTCTGGATCAGCTCCCGCTCCCGCCTTAGCTTGCCATCTCAGGCCTGCTCTGGCCTAGGTCCACTGGCCCAGCCCTGCTCTCCTGTAGAACTGTAGAGTTCACTGCTTCAGGCTTTTTTAATTAATTAATTAATTGTTTTTTTAGAGACAGGGTTTCTCTGTAGCTTTGGAACCTGTCTGGAACTACCTCTAGTAGACTCACAAGAGATCTGTCTGCCTCTGCCTCCCGAGTACTGGGATTAAAGGCGTGGTGCCACCACCACCTGGCCTGGTTTAGCCACTTTTTTTTGTAAGAAATACGTTATTCTATATTGAAGTTTATTGCAATGAAAAGTCAGTTAAATAAGATTTATTTCCTACCAAGGATTGTTAACAATGCCCAAGGACTCAAATGTTAACCACACACAGTTTTATGATGAGCTAAATCAAAGCATGTATATATGTAGAAGCTATAATCATAATCTAAGATAATATCCAATAAAGGAAGCCAAATGAACAGCCCTATTAAATAATGGCAGATACATGAACTACTTTTAACAGACTTATTATTGGAACATTACTACAATGTGAAAAGCCTTTTCTGGGCATTAGGAAAGTACTGGCAGACTTGCTCTTGCAAAGGACCTGGGGTTATTTTGTTCTCTGCACCCTCATGGAAGCTCATATGTCTGCAACTTCACGTCTAAGGGATCCTTCACCCTCGTCTGGTCTCCAGGGTCACTTTACACATGTTGTATATATGCATGCATGCAGGCAAAAACTCATATATATTAAATAAATAATGAATGTATCCTGTCTGTCTGTCTGTCTATCTATCTATCTATCTATCTATCTAAGAAAATGCCCAGCTTGGGTCCTTCTATATTTCCATTCTACTTTTCCTTGAGTATCTTAGATTTTCTATCTGGAAGCAAAATCGCTGTTGGCTACCATTTTAATTAGGGCTTCTATTGCTGTGAAGAGACACCGTGATCACAGCAACTCCTGTAAAGGAAAAACATTAAAACTTCCTACATTTTCAAGAGGTTAGTCCATTATCCTCATGGTGAGACATGTTGGGCGTAAAGCAGTTATGGTGCTGGAGAAATAGCTGAGAGTCCTACATCTTGACTTGCAGGCAACAGCCAAGGGGTCTGTCTCACTGGGTGTGACTTGAGCATCTATGAGACCTCAAAGCCTGCCCCCACCAGTGATATACTTCCTCTAACAAGACCACACCCACACCAACAAGGTCACACCTCCTAATAGTGACACTCCTTCGGGGGCCATTTTCTTTCAAACCACATCAAAGGAAAAAAACTCAAACCCAAACTGAAGACTCAGAACTATGGACATGCTCAGGTCACTAGCAGCCTGAAGGCTTTCAGAGAGAACATAGCTTCCTCCAGTGGGATGACTTGGTGGTAACGGAAGAGTGTAGCCTTGTTGCACATTTCCCTACAGTGGATATATTGTCTAAGGGGAAGTACACAGCATCGGTCCACTTATTATGGACAAATTAAGTCCATGTGGCTTTGATTCGCTTCTCTTAAGCAGGCAAAGAGAAGATAGTTTTCTCTGTATAAGTAGAATAACATTTAGTCACTTTGCACCTATTAATGGCCCATGTCCGTGGTTTATATCCATGACATATGTATGTTGGGCCAAGGACAAACAGATCTGCTAAATCATGGTGCTATCTGATGCTGCACTTCGGATTCAGTTCTAACATAATGTCCAAAGCAACTCATCAGAGTCAGCTCATGCAGTGAACTTGATTTCAACTCTCAAAACTTGATTCAAAGTTAATGTTCCAAATGCCTTGTTTACTGATGTTTTTCCTCTGTCTCCACTGTGATCCCCCAAACCCCACTGATGGCTTTGTGAAAAATTCAGATAAAAATATATGAATTCTCAGTATCTAATCCAGCTAAAGAAAAATGACCATGGGATTAACATAAACCCCACTCATGGTGCCAACGATATCCCAAATCTTTCTAATCTCCACAATGGAAACATTGGCAGCAAGGTTTTATAGTGACAAACAGATTCCTAGCAACCCTTCCTCCAAGGAAATCCCACTAATCCAGGCACCCACGGATTTAGGTGTCACTTCACACCAAGAAAAACTAGCACCCAGTTCTTGAATAACGCATGTTTAAAAAAGGATTTACTGGGACTGGAAAAATGACTCAGTGGTTAAGAGCACTCACTGCTCTTGCTGAGAACCCAGCCCCTATGTCACGCAGTTCATAACCACCTTTAACTCTAGCTTCAGAGAATCTAATACCGTTGTGGGTCAGCCATGTACATCTGTGTTCCCCCCCACCACACACACCCCCGACTTGATTAGCTACATACTATCAACAAGTAAGTCACCAGCTGGCTTTTCCCCCTTGTCTGGCAAGGTAAACTTTGTTAGATTGAACCAATAAAAGTTTTGATTCATTTGGCCATACAGTACCAAAGAAATGATTGGCTGATCACTAAAAACAAAATGAAAAACTGTGTATCCTAGAAGCCTGGCTTTTGCTTTCCTCCCTAATGTCCTATAGACCAATAGTGTCTTCTTCAGAGGAGTTGTGTTGAAAGATTTGCCTCCTAGAATGAGCATTAGGTTTCTTTTAAGCTCAGGTCTCCTAAAACCTTAATATAGGAAGCCGGGTCACAGACGAGTTGCATATGTGACACCTGGGACCTGAAAATGCAGAATCATAGACCCCCTCCTCAGAACTTCACTGTAACAAAACTACCTGGGGCATTACACCACAGCCGTGATGGGAGCTCTGGGCTAGAAAAGCTGGCATTTCCATAGTCCATCAGCAGATGGCACAAAGGGACAGGGTGGTGGAATAAAGAGGAAGGCTTCTGAATTTGGAGTCAGACACCCATGCACTCAGGCCTTGACTTGTTCCCACCAGCTGTTGGAGTTTAGGGAAATATTGTGATCTTTGAGGTTTGCTCTCACATCTGTATATGGTGAGATGCCATCAACCTATGTTGGTGAGAATTAAGCAGGATATAGTCAAAGGAATGACATATATCTACATGCAGCTGATGGGCAATGAATATTAAGGTTCACATCTACCATCTACACCTTCTCATTCTTGATGGTTCTATCTTTTGAGCATCCCAAATCACAGAGTGTAGGTATATACTTCTAAGTATAGATTTCTAGAAAATAATATCATGAGCCAATTCGCAGAATAAAAAATGCCAAAACACTTTGATCAAATGTATGTTAATACTGATAGAATAAGAGTATTAAAGCAATCAGGGCTTGCTCCAATGTTTCTGTCTTTCTATGACTTGATTGATAAACAGCCAAGTCTTCACATCCAATGATCTGCTGGACATAGATAGACTATGCCCTGCTATCTTCTCACTTCCTAGGTAGGCACTCTTCCTCCAGGGTTGGAGTCTTATCATAGTCTTACGAACCCAATAGATTTCTGTTATTATTTTTTTCTCCTTCTGATTATTAATCTTAACAAAAAAAATAGCTTATTCTGGGTCCGGAGAATGAGTTAGCAGGTAAAGGTACTTGCCACTATGTCTGCTGACCTGACTTTGATTCTAGGGATCCACACGATGGGAGAAGAGAACTGACCTTGGAAGGCTGACCTCTGACCTCTACAGGAATGCACATCCAAGCACTTGCATGCATAACACACAGGCGAACACACACACACACACACACACACACACAAGAAATAATAAAAATAAAATTAAAAAATGTCCATCTGTCCTGTCATTTCTACAATATTACTTCTGCATCAACTGCAGCAATATCTGGGAGCCTATTATAATGCATTCTGATTCCCTACCCCAGGGAACCTACATCTCAGGATGACATTCCCAAATCTGTGCTTTAACAGCCTTCTTGGTGATGAAGATGTATCTGGGAACAGACTCCATTAGAGCTAACTACAAAACAGGGAGAGTGTGAGACCCCAAACATAGGATTTTCCAGATGACAGAGCCCCTTACATGTCCACCTGACTTAGGGTCAACCTACGTGTATCTGAGTCACCTAGCCACTTTAAAAAAATAACCTTCCTTGGAAATGAGAATCAATCAATCCAAATGTCTAGTTAGGGTCCACCCTTGCCCCCGCTGACACACACACCCATCTTCTATGTGATTCTACAATGCATCAGAACTGGAAACCACTGTCCAGGACTGCTCTGGGCAGTGCGTCCATTCCTAGAACCTCTAGAAAGATGCAAATCTGGATCTGCCCACAGGCTGTGAACAGAAACAAGTCTTCTGGGACCAGGGGAAACTGTGGGGTAGAAATGGCCCCTTCTCTGATAGACAGGAAGGATGGGAGTCACTTGTCCTTTACTGTCCTGGCTTTCTAAGTGAATAAGCAAGAAGAGCATTTCCCTAGGATTCCAGGCTTGAGTGCCAATGGCTGCTCATGTTCTCATTCTTCTGTAGCCTTAACTGGGAAAATTTTAGCTGCAGCAAAGGAAGATTTTGGGATGGGAGAGACTCAAGCCCTTATGATGGTCTTTGGAGTACCTAAAGGTCTGGGGCCTTTGCCCACTTATAGGCCATCATTTCTTCCTTTACTGTGTCCATAACCTGAATTAACTATCTCCATAGAGACACCTTTCTTATGCACACTGTCTTGGCAGGCATGAAGCCCCAGAACATACAGTGTGTCAGGACCAGGGGCCTTTCCTGGTAATTTGGTGAATTCTGGTTTATAGAGTAGAGGGAAGGGATTTTTGCACAATGGCAGAATGGTGATTCAAAATGCCACCACCAATATTCCTAGGACCAAAGTATGTTTGCTACATAAATGTCCATTGTGGACCTAAAGCATTGGTGGGATTATCACAGATGCTATTTAACTTCCTGTTTGTACTTCTTGTTTGCATGTTGTTAAAAATCAACTAAAAAATTCACTCTGAAGTGACCAGATAGATTTTTTTCTGGTTCCCATTGGGTTTGGTGCATCTTATAGTGAAAGGGAAGATAGAAAATGCCTGGATGTTGGGGGAGAATCTAAGGACATCACCAAGTCTCTTCCAGCCATGGACAAAGAGAAACTGGAAATACCTGAAGTCAGGTATCTCCATATATCCGTCTTTTGCATGTAGTCTGCATTTCCCAAAACTATTTGCAATTCCCACTGTTGATATCTGCTGGGCTTTACCTACCACATTCAGGAAGGTCTTATCAACAATCAGTGTTGGTATCCATATCGGCTCACCATGTGACCTTGAATATGTCTGCCTTCCTGGGAGTCTATTCCCATGTCTCTGAAAGAAGGAGAATACAGGACTTCCACCCAGGGTTCTTGAGATGAGTTGAATAAATACAGGACTTAAAGCACTTGGTGGCACAAACAAACTATGAATGTTGGGTATTGAAATACCACTGTGCATATTTCCTCTTAAAATCTCAGTACAGAAGAAATATTTATTAAGAACACAGCAATAAACCTGAGATATATTTAACTTATTTGTGTGTGTGTGTGTGTGTGTGTGTGTGTGTGTGTGTGTGTGTGTGTCAGTGTCAGCTACTACCAATTAACCATTAAGTAAGACCTCACTCTTGGTCAGTATATTATTTTAATGATTCTCTTTCAGAGCCATCGCCAATGTTCCGCACTGATTTTAATGGCATAGCTTAAAGTCACCTCCCTTTTTAGGGTCTGGTGAACAACTATTGTAGTGGTTTGAAGGAGACACGTCATCCACACTTGGTCCTTGGTTGGTGGTGCTGTTGTGGGGAGTTAGGGAGCCTTTGCAGATACAGCCTTGTTAGAGGATGTGACTGGCGTAGGCTTTGAGGGTGTATAGCCTTCCCTCACCTTCAATGTGGTCTCTCTGCACGTGAATAAAGATGTGATCTCTGGGCTTCCTGATCCTGCTCCCCACTACTATGCCTCTCCAACTGTTTTGATCTCAACTGCTGGAACTACAAGCTGAAATCAACTTCTTCCATGAGTCACTTCCGGTCATGGTGTCATACCGCAGCAACAGAAAGTAGCTAATACACATGTTCTGGAGGGAATCCTCAGGGGGATAGGAATGCCAATTAATCTGTAATCTCTTGGAGATTTTTATCTTCAGCATAAAATATGGAAATCACCTCTGCTTGCCTCAAACCAAAGGGACATGCTGTTTTGCCTCACTCCATGGCTTGCGGACATCTGGGAGCTTGTGTCTTTGCAGGAGGCTGCTCCACTATGAACCCTTAATGCCGAGGTCCCCAAATGCTGGCACTTGACCAGCTTCTATAACACAGCAAGGTCAAATGCCTGAGTAAAGATAGGTCTCCCAAAGCGAATATTAAAAAAGACCATTGAGTTCTTGCAGTCTCATTAGATAGCTATTGATTTTGGTGGGGGCCCTCAACTCCTCTGAGACTCTGTTTTCTCATTTGGTGAGCTGAATGGAACGCAGTGTCTGTCTTTCAGTGCAGCTGGAACGATAGACACGAGAGTGAATGGTTCCTCTATGGGTGCTCACTGCAGACAGGGCCTGGGCTAGAATCCTGCTTCCCATATCCACCATCGCTCTGGCCCCTTTGTCCTCTAACTGGTTTTTCTCCATTTCTGAGCCTCTCATTTCTAAACAAAATTAGTGGTCACAGTCTCTCTTTGGCCTTGTCTTTGTCTCTGTCTCTCTGTGGTTTAATAGAAGCAGAAACATCTCTTTCCTCGAGGTTGTCAAATTCATTACTGTATAGTTGTTTGGTAATAGCACTTTCTGTTCCTCTTTATTTCTGAGGCATCTGTTTATGCTGTTTTTTTCCTTTCAATATTTCTTTGCTCTCTGTGCCTGTGGACTTGTGAATGTTTTTCTGAGAGAATCTTAATAACACACATCACTTTGGCTGATCCACAGCACCTCATAGCAGAGACATGAAATTTTAGAAGAAGGAGAAAGTTGACTGCAAATTCAATGGCGTTTCAATCATCATCTAAGTGACATCTTTGGCCATTATTGGGGTATTTAGAGAAACACTCAGTTATGTAACATGAATATTTTGTCATTCAAGTTTTTCTATCATTAAAGTTGTATTATATTTATAATTAATTTTCATGTGGTAAAGGTGTTTTTTATTATTTTGTTTTTGAGACAGGGTCTCACTATATCTCCCTGAATGAGATGGAATTTATACAGACCATGTTGACTTCAAACTTGTGGAGATCCACTGCCTCTGTCCTCCTTGGTATTGGGACTAAAGGTGTGTGCTCCCACACCCAGTCATATGTATGTTTTGATTACATAAGTACTGAAGCTTTTATGCATAGCTTCTCTGTCACTGCGAACAGTCATGGGGAGATTTTTAGGGCTAGCTGCTGTCCGTGGAAAATACAATCTAGAAATTGCTAATAAATTAATATAAATTGGAATAAGCACCAGCATATTGTCTGGTGTTTATATAAATGTTCCCCTGAGACTTCTCTGCAAATCACCATGAATATTAGAGACCCTAAGATATTTTGGTCGATAAGTGATATGACATTTCTTCCTATGAATATAAGTTCTATAGGGGGGGATTGAACAGAGGGTGCTGTCCCCATAAGGTCACTGACTCGCGGTTTCCCTGGCCGTACTTTACTGTTGCATGGGAGATATGGGAGCTGTCAGACGATAAAGTCTGGATTTCTGCCCTGGACGCTCTCACTTAATTAGTTCAGGGCATGGTCTATGTTTTGGGATTTTTAAACTTTTTATCCTAAATAATTTATAGAGTCACGGGAGAACTACAAAGAGGCCCCTTGGGCCCTCCACTCAGCCTCCCCTGGTGCCAACAAACGATATAACCACAGCTGAATATCCAAAGCTTGAGGGCATTGGCCTCAGAATAAGGCATAAGCCTCCACTCTAGTCTTGTCTGGAAAACACTTTTTTTTTCAAAAAGGTCTCCCATTGCACCTGGGGCTTACTGATTGGGTAGAGTGGCTGCCCTAATGTCTCCCAGGGGTCTGTTTCTCCATTCCTCCCCAATGCTGTGTTTCCAGGGGCATGCTGCATGCTGGATATGACATCATGTGCTAGGGGATCCTCACACTTGAGAACCTTGCTACTGAGCCATCTCCTCAGCCAATGAGATCCAAGTGGTCTACCAAATAGTCAAGGTTCTTAGAAAACTTTCTACCAGAGTGGTATGTACAGTTTCTTCAATCACAGTCATTGATTCTGCACATGGATGGACACATGTGCATCTGTGCATCTACACACAACACACACACACACACACACCCTAGAGATGCGTTTTACAAGTGTCACAGGCACACAACCTAAAAACTCTAGACATTATATAAGAGACCGTGAGCCTAAAGTGACCAACATTCAAGAGAAAACTTCAGTTTCGGAAGATAAGCAATTGACGACTGCACAAAACACATCCTGGGTCAGACCCTAAGTCAGGATGATGCTTGTTGTCCCCAAGGCGATAGATGAGGCTGTACAATCCCCTGAATTATGGTTCATGTCATCATTGATAAGGAAACGCCATGGATTTGAAAATGTCATTTATACCTACACTGGAGTGGTTAAAGTCTGATAATATGGTGTGTGTGTGTGTGTGTGTGTGTGTGTGTGTGTGTGTGTGAGAGAGAGAGAGAGAGAGAGAGAATCAGCATGCTTATTGATCATGCTGAAAATGTATGTTTTCTACCACTGTCCTCTATAAATAAATCCTTCTCTGCCACCTGGGAAATTAAACACTGTCCCAGCAACTTTCCATAGTTTCTCTCTCTAAAGCGTGGGAATGAGCTAGTCATAGTCAGAGATGCAGTGTGGGTGATGAATGGGTCTCACGTCCCATACCAGCAGCTTCTCTGGGATGCTCACTGTGGTTCTCTAGGGGTGTTTACAGTCAGAACAGGCTCCATTCCAGCCTGTGTCTTGGAATGAGAACACTCCCTGGCCATGGACAGAAGGAGAGTCTCCTTTTACTTCTTGGCAAGCTTTCATTGGTATCTTGATGAGTTATATTTGCCATACCATCTGTGACTAAGGGTTGACTCTTTGGGGCCTATAAGATCTCACCTGGTCCCATAAACAGATAGCTCACTGTTCCTGGATGTATCCCGGGTCCTCAGAATGCTCCACCACCAAATACACCCTCAGACTATGACGAAGGCGCCTGGATGATGCATGTATAGGAGATTTCCTTTTGAGGTCTTCCTTTGTGCGAAATGAGGCCCTCTTCCTGATCTTCACTGATCTCTCTAGGGTTCTCAGTGTCCCAGTGTCTTCACTATTTCTGGTTTTAGACCAGGAGCCTGGGGGTCCCAATTGAGGCTTTCATTTTTCCAAAAAAGGTACGGAGCATAATGCCATGTTTGAGAAGATTCCTTATACCTAATGTTTTTGAAGAGCGGGTCTGGTCAGAAGTAGTTTTTCCTGTGAACACTGTCGGAGGCCCTGGAGCCTGTGACCAGCCTGCCAAGGGGGACCATGATGAGGTACCTGGTTCTCTAAAGATGCCACTTTGCAGCTCTGGTCACAGATCCCTTAAAATCAGTGCTGGGAGGGGAAAGAAGGTAGGATGGGATCTGGGAGCGGGAACACATTTTTCTCAAGAGATTTAGCTATAAACCGCAATTCATTCATCTTATTGATCCGTCCCTTCTCACTTCATTAGCTGTGAACTTATAGCATCCTGGGTAGAGCTCCTTGAACTCTGATTACCACAGACCGCAGGAGTAAGGCAGCAGTCTCTGGGGAGGAAACCACTCACTCTAACCTTTGCACTAAACAGAGGTGACCGCTAAGTGACTGCGATTTCAGCGCTGCGGGGGAGGAGTGCCTACAGTTTCCTTCTTGGCTTTAAAGTTTCCGCTTAATCTCCACCCTTTCTGCTCAGTTTCAACCTGCTACTGGCTGCTGTGATCTAAGCCAGAGTCTGAGAAAGGCAACCATGCTTGACAGGCTGAACCACTCATTTGCAGCTGAACAGAAAACAGGTGAGTCTCTCTATCAAACCAGTGTTGGCAGAGAGGTGAAGAACAGGGGACAGTGTGAGTTCCAGCTGACAGAGTGGAAGTCGAGGGCACATCGAGCCCCAGAAAACTGTCCCTCTCCTTGCAATTCCCTGATCTTTCCACAGTTTCACCCTACTTCTGAAGAGAAACAGCGTCTGGACCAGAGAGATGGTTCCGCATTTAAGGGCACTTACCAGAGTCCAGTTCCCAACAACCCATGCCTGGCAGTTCAAGCCTATAACTTCAGCTCCAGAGAATCTGAAGCCCCTCCCTCTTCTGGCCTCTGAGGGCACTGCACACAAGTGTACACATTTACACAAAAGAAACAATATAAATAGCAATAAATAAAATAGTAAAGCATAGAATTAATCTGTGCATTGACCTGCCTGTACCATCCATGACTATATGCAGGCTTTGTTTCGGTGTCTTGGCCCATCGTTGGCAATACTATTTATTTTCCAGGTTATATTGAGTCACTCTCTCAGAGCTGAGCAGGCCCAGTCCTTTGCCAGTGCAGGGATGTGTGCTGCTTACCAGAGTAGCTATTGTGGTTTCTGCCTGTTTATCTCGGTGAGAGGGATGCAGCTCAGCGATAAAGCCTTTGGGAGTGTGGGAACCTTGGGTATACAGGAGCCTTTCAAGGACATGGATGCCTTTAAGTCCTGATGGAGGAAGCTGGATGAGAAGCAAAGGAGGCAGCCCACAGCTTGTCACGCCGGTAGATTCAATTCACCAGTCAGCTGTAAGAAGGTCAAGTTTCCAGGCTTGAGACTTTTCCATTTCAATCCTAGGTTGTCAACGGGTTTGGCACATGCAAATAAAACTCAGTGTCACAGAGAAATGCCCGCCACTGGAATGAAAAACTTGGGCTGGGAATTCTCAGATGCACCAAGGGTCCTGTGCTCTGGAAAACCCAGCAGCTGGGAGCACTGCGCGAACAAGAAATGCGGAAGCTATGCATACATAGCTGCGCATGCGTTCGGTGCCTGACTCTGCACGTTAGCCAGTAGTGTTTCAATACAGGATGACCCCTCGAGCTACAGAGAGTAGTGTTTGAGGTTTCCTGTCAGCGCCCTACCCTTTACTCACTTTACCTGTGAGTATTTACTCTCTTGAGCCTCTCAGAAAACACAGACGTCCATGCTTCCGTTACCTACAGGAACGGGAGGGACTGGGAAAATGGCTTGTTGAAGACCAAGTTAGTTCAAGGACACCTTCCAAGTTGAGGAGTGGTGTGTGGTTGAATGAACTCCACTAGGATCCTTAGGTTTGTCTCTCAACTCTTTATTTAACTGATTTTTTAAAAAAATTATATATACTGGTGTTTCACCTGCTTGTATATATGTGTACCACTTTTGTGTCTGCAGAGGCCATAAAAGGGTGTCACATCGCCTGGCCTGGAGTTACAGACTTTTGTGAGCTGCCATGTAGGTGTTGAGACTTGAACCCAGGCCCCCTGAAGGAGCAGCCAGTGTTCTTAATTGCTGAGCCATCTCTCCACCAACCTCTAGCTTTTTTCTGTTCACTTTCTCCCTTTCTTCTTCCCTCCCTCCCCCCCTCCCCCCCCCCCCTCACATCCCTCCCTCCCTCCCTCCCTCCCTCCCTCCCTTCCTTCCTTCCTTGCTTCTTAGCCGGCCTGGAACTCACAAAAGTTCACCTGCCTCTCCCTCTCTTCTGAATGCTGGGTTTGAAGGCATGTGCTGTGTTGTTAGGAGTTTGGGATGGTGCCCATAGATAGGCAAGCTCTTGGGTAGTGTTCAGCTTGGGGATGCACCACCCTCTCCCAGGTCCATGAGTGTCTGCTGGTTTTGAGGGAATTTCCAATTACTGAGTGAAACCCTTTTCAACTCAGCATAATGAACAGCAGCATCTCCTATGTAACCTCCCCTGGCTCTGCTCAGCTCACCCCTTGTCTCAGCATGTGAGGAATTTAGACCACTTTTTGACCACCACCAGCTATGTAATTGATGGCTTTGAATTGCCCAGACCCAGGTAATTGGTCCAGCCTTATCACCTGCCCAAAAACTTTCCAAGAGTATTGTCCTATAGATAGAAAGATAGAATAGCTGGAAATGGTATACCAATTTCTTCTTTTAATTTTTTATATTTTAATTAACGTATTTACTGGTCTATGCATAGAAGAGTGTCAGTATGTTTGGCCTGGGACTGATAGTTGGACTTGGTTTTCACCTGCTTTTATGTGTGTCCCAGGGATTGAACCCCAGGTCAGCAAACTTAGTGGCAAGTGTCTTTGCCTACTGAGCCACCTTGGCAGCACCCTTGCTTCAATTTCTATTCTCCCCACTCATTAGTTAATTCATCCGACATTCAGTGAAGAGCTGTTTTCCCATATGCTGTGGCAGATGCTGTGGGAGTCAATACCGAATGGCATCATCAGTGTTTCTGTCCTTGTGGATCCCATGTGCTAGATGGAAAACCAATCAAAACATGAGAAAATAGGTGCTGTGCTAATAAGTGATGCTGAAGAGAATGAAGGATGAGGATTTAGAGAATGGGTCAGCAGCATCAGAGGATGTTAGAAGACTGAGGACATCAAGTGATGGGGACTGATCATGGTTGATAAGGTTTGGGTTTGTCTGGCTTCTATGTGATGTGGATATATAGAGTTCATTGAAGCCAGGAAGGAAATTAGGAAACCAGCCAGGGTACTTGGGCAGGAGTCTAGGTAAAAGATAAAAATGGCTTGTACTAGAGACCAGAGAAGAGGGATTGTCAAAATGTGGGTGGGCTTTTGAAGACAGTCAGCCGTCTTGGTGGGTATTCTGGGTGGAATAGTGCCACCCATCCTGAGATGGATGCTGGTTTACTACAAGGAGCTAAGCTGGTTGACCAGCAAGCCCCAGAGATCTGCCTGTCTCTGCTTGCTCAACTTTGGGATTAAAATCCCATGCTGAGGCAGTGGTGGCACCGTTAATCCCAGCACTCGGAAGGCAGAGGCAGACAGATTTCTGTGAATTTGAGGCCAGCCTGGTTCTACAAGAGCTAGTTCCCATGGACAGGCTCCAAAGCTACAAAAAAAAAACCCTGTCTTAAAAAACAAACAAACAAACAAAATACCAAAAGCCCAAACAAAACAAAACCCATACAACCACATCAGTTTATCTATTTTTTTTAAAACATGATTTCTCTATTGATTCTTTGAGAATTTCACCATGTAGACTAATTCTGCTCACCTACCCCGATACCCTCATAGCTTCCCCTCACCCTTGCCACAACCCCTCCAAAGAAAATTTAAAGTATCAACCCAAAACAAAACAAAATGAAAAAAGCAAGCAGGACAAGCAAACAAGAACAAGAACAAAACCCAAACAAACACCACTTCTTTGTTTCTCCTTCTTTCCCGACTCTCCAACACCTTTGCATTATCCTGGTGGCATTGGGGGCCTCAGTGTGTGTCATGTACGATATATATACCCTATTGTCCCTATCAGCTTTACTAGTGAATGTCATTGCACAGTCCCTGGCTGGTTCAAGGCCTCTGCTTTCTGGTACACCATCATCACTGATCCTTACTGGAATTCATCTGGGACATCCCGTGGCCACCCCAAGTCATGGAGATCCTGCTGGTGGTTTACCACAGGACCAGTCCTTTCATGAGCTCCAGCAGGTCCTAGAAGGGTGGATGTTAGTGTTTCCTAGTTACTGGGGCCACCACCTCAGGACAAGGGAGCAGAACCAGCTCCCTTATGCTCAGGCCATTATAAACAGTTCTTCCTCATGGTCAGAGGTGGGGCCATCTCCCTGAGAGCAGGGGTCAGCTCTCCTGTGAAGGTTGCCCTTACTGGCATTGCCAATGACAGGCAGGACCAGCAAAGGGTGGGGCCAGCTAACATGGCCCCTCTGATCTCATCTCCCATGATTCCTAAGGCCTTCTGAAGTGATGCAGGCCGCAGACATCAACAAGGACCTCAGCTGCAGCTGGACCATGGACCCAGACGTAACTCTCAGCAGTAGCTTGAGCCTGGACGATATCCTCTGGGTGGAAGGAATGACCACTCAGATCTAGATGGCTCTGGCAGCAGCATGGCCTTCAGACACCAACAGGGCCATTGGGCTTTTCATGTGGCATTTGGTGACATGGGCCACAGACTTCAACATAAACCAGATGATGCAGGACCACGGACCCCAGACATGGTCTTAGCGTCATCCCATGTCTAGATGACACCATGGCCCCCCAGGTGTTGGTGAAGGCCCTCCAGATTTGCAAGGCCCCAGCAGCAGTTTGACCCCTGGATCACCAACACCATCCCAGGTGGAGGTGGGTCCCCTGGAATCAGCATGACCCCTCAATGGAAACACCATTCCGCTTATTAGGAGGTATATTATGACTACCTTGGTCTGACCAAACTTTGGTCCCTTTTGCTTGCAAAGCAAGTGTTTTTTACCCACTGAGCCCCTGTTCCCGACATAAGTACACGGAGATCTTAACAGCTGTTTCCTTCATTTCCCCCCCGTTTTTTTTTTTTTTTTTTTTTTTTTTTTTTTTTTTTTTCGTTTGGTTTTTCTTTTTTTTTTTTAACGTTACTTCCTATTGTACCTTTGTACATCAATACCGCTGGACCCTCCCCCATCCTTGCAACCCGTGTTCACGCAGTGTGATATCTATCACGTGCCGCCCCCTATCCTCCCTTTTTCCATATGTTTGCCTTGCAGGTTTGGGAAGAAAATGATTTTCTTTCTAACTTATTTTTTTTCTATTGCAAATCAGAATGTTTTTTTAGCAATGTGCTTCATGCTGGTGGCAATCAAGTGTGGATATGAGTAAATGATGCCTCCACCGAACAGAGCTGGAGGCAAGCCCATGGGACACTTTCCTGATTAATGATTGATGTGGGAGAGCTCGGCCCACTGTGGGTGGCATCTTCTGTAGGCATGTGGTTCGGGGCTGTATATGAAAGCTACCTGAGCATGAGGCAGAGTGAGCCAGCAAGCAGCATTTCTCTGTCTCTGTGTAATCAGAGGTTTCTCTCCTGCCTGCCAGTTCCCAAATAACCACTTAGAGCTTAAAATTACTTATAAATGTTTGGGCAATGGCCCAGGCTTATTACTAGCTAGCCCTGATATTTAAATTAACCCATGGTTTGTGGCTTGTTACATCATTTTTTTACATGTCTTGCTTCCTCGGTGGCTGGTTCACATCTCTTAGACTCTGCTCTTCTTCTCCTGGATCTCTGCTTGGATTTTCTGCAGGCTCAATGCTGCCTTGCAATAGGCCAAAGAAGCTTTATTTCTCAACCAATGAGAGCAACACATATCCACAGCATGTAGAAGGACCATCCCACAGCATCTCTACTCCCCTCAGTGATAGTCTATGACCTGATAGTGTAAGCCAAGTAAACCCTTTCCTCTCCAAGTTGCTTTGGTCTAGAGTGTTTTATTACAGCATGGAAGTAGAACAGACCCAACACCCAGTCCCATTGGTGGAATGGCCAGGGTCCCAGAAGCTGTCTCCAATATGACAAGGAAAATCTCTAGGGATTTGTGCAGAGTGGGCACTGTGGGGCTCCAACATCACAATGGGCTTAGAGGATAAAGAGTCCCCCATACCATGTTTCTTATATCACAGAGGAAAGGCTGGCCACTATCTCAAATTCACATTATAACTGTGTAAGGACAAGTGGCATACCATATTAAACAATGGACGTTGTGCTCCAACATACTAATCTTGTGATTAAAAATGAATTTCTCCTTTGTTCTTTTATTAAATACCTGGTGAATTAAAATGGACTCTCTTGTTGCCTACTGACTTGAGGTTTAGCTGCCTTAGATATACCACAAAATGACCGTTTGATCTCATCAGCTTAGGAAGTGATATAAGGCCACTGGGATGGCTCAACGGGTAAACATATTTGCTTCCAAGCCTGAAGATCTGCATCCCACCCTGGGAATATGGTGGGATAGTAAAACAAGCTCCCCAAAGAAGTTGTCCTCTGACCTCCACACTCTTGCCAGGGCACAAGCACACGCCCACATTTACATGAAATAAAGTCATAAACTGTAAAGAAAAGAAAACGATATGAGCGTGACCCCAGTTTTCTGACCGTATTGCTGTGGCTGGAAATCTAGACACGACAACTGCAAACAATGGCTGCTCATTTTAATCACACACTGGCGTTCTGCTGGAGGCCGCTTCTAACCCAGTCGTCTTCTGCAGACCGTGCTTCATGAGACATCCTGCTCATTATTCTCCCACAGTCTTGATTGACTCATCAGTATGCCAAGGAAGAGGTGCAGCTTTTGTCCTCTGAAAAAGTCTCTTTACACAGATGTCCCTGAGTGAGCCTGCCCATATACCGAGTTGGAGATGACCCCTTAACAGAATGGGGCAGTTTTTCTGAGGGCTGGTCAAATTATTTGAACACTCTAGTAGGGCAGTAAGCATTTTTTATGCTGTGGGTAATTTTATTGACTGTCTGAAATTTCACTAATTTGTCATATTGTAGCAAACAAAAATATATTAAAATTTAAGGAGAAAAAAAATCCATCCCTTTTTTTTATTGAGATCCTTAATGATATGCTTACTTGTAATTTTAGTTTTTAAAACTTTACATTTGAGTTTACAGATGTGCGGTTAATTTTTGTCAACTTGATACAAACTCAAGAGAACTTTTATTGAGGGCTTACCTCCATCAGTTTTGCCTTTGTGCCTGGTTTGTGGGGCACAATATTGATTAATGGTGGATTTGGGAGGCCACTGTGGGTGATACCACCCTCAGGCAGGTGGTCCTGGATTGTCTAAGAGAGCAAGCTGAGCAGTCGGGGGAAGTGAGCCAATTAGCAAAGTTTTCCCATGGTCTTTTTAGTTCCAGTATCCTATTCCTGCCTTGAGTTTCTGCGCCTGGCCTTTTGTGTCATAATTTTAAAAGGTGGTCTGAGAAATAAATATGCCATGAGACAGAGTTCATATAAAGGGGAAAGGGAGAGGAGAGACCAACCTCTGGGGACAAAAGCAGCAGAAGAGAAGAGAGAAGAAAAAGAGAGAGAAAGAAGGGGGAGAGACAGACAGACAGACAGACAGACAGACAGACAGAGATGGGAGGTGGGCAGGGCCCTTTTGAAAGGGAACTCGGTGAGTGTGCACAGGAAGTGCTCTGTGTGGCCACAGTTGAGGAACTTGCCTGTCTGAGCCCCAAGGTGAGGCCGGTACAGAGTGCCTGAATACTAAGGACTTCCCCCAGTGAAGGACTGTAAACTGAGGGGAACAGTCCACTTCCACAAAGTTGGGTTTAGTCACGGTATTTTATCACAGCAAAACCAGGGCGATAGACTGAGACAGAATACCTTTTCTGGGCTTATGAGATTAAGATAACTGAGTAAATCTGAGAAATATACATATGCTTGATATGGAAATGCATTCTACATGGCATCTTAGGAAGGAGACCGGTATGGAGAAGAGGGTGATGGGGATGTTGGCCTAATTCTTCTATCATCGCTGTGTTACCTGGTGGACCAGTTATGCATGTGCACCCTAGATAAGGAAGACTCAGTTTTCCCAATAGAAAACACAGGATTAGCCGGGCGGTGGTGGCGCACGCCTTTAATCCCAGCACTCGGGAGGCAGAGGCAGGCGGATCTCTGAGTTCGAGGCCAGCCTGGTCTACAAGAGCTAGTTCCAGGACAGGCTCCAAAAATACTTCAGGGAAACCCTGTCTCGAAAAAAGCAAAAAAAAAAAAAAAAAAAAAAAAAAAAAAAAAAAAAAAAAAAAAAAAAGAAAACACAGGATTAGACTCGCTAATTTCAAGGGTCTCGGAGAAATACTATCCTAGGAATTAGCTATGTTTGTCTCATCCAGGATTTTCTTTTAAATTAAGGTTTCATTCTCTCCTACTATTAAAGGGTGCTGATTATATCACAGCGGGATTTGGAAAATAAAATGGGAAAACCAAAGTAAGTGGTGATTCCTTCTACCTGGGGTTAAGCACTGTTACTACATTGACATGTTGCCTTCCACGCTTTTGTGTGTACATGTATTTCTATTCTTCGTATCAGTGAACACATAACTGATATTTACATCCTTCCTTACAGCATTAACTCGCTTCGAGAACATACTTACAGAAGTTGCATAATGATTCTACCCCTAGATATGATAATTTATTTAATTAGTCTTTAGTACTTGGTGCAAGTTGAATAGATCCTACCAGGGACATTTTATTATTATGCTATTGCACATAAATGCTTAGACTACTTTGTGATTTTGTGGAGATGTTTCTACAGTGCCATCGCTGGAGAACGTTTATGAAATGGCTTTAGAAAGTTTTAGCGTTCCTACTATTGACTAGCCTTGTAAAGTGAATGATGAGCTTCTTCCACCATCTCTGTTATCGAACGAGATGGTATTGGTGCCCGATTCATTGCCTTTTACACTCTTCTTATTGGTATGTGCCCAAGGCTCTGAAATCCATCCTCAGTCCTGCTTTAGTTGAGATTGGTTAGGACATTATCATTCAGTTTAAAATATTCTTTAAAAAATTTTGTTTTAGAATGTGTCTCTGGAGGGTGACTCAGAATAGGATAATTTGATTTCAGGCACCTGAGGCTACTCAGTGTTCCGATTTTGTAGGATTGCAGACTTAATTCCACATATATTCTTCATGTCAGGAGTATGAAAATGTTGGCCTTTTCCATAAAATGATTAAACCTTACTTTCTGTTTTGCTATTGTGATAGAAAGCTCGACCAAAGGCCAATTTAGGGGAGCAAGGGCTTAGTTTAGCTTACGGAATGGAGTAACGTTGAGACGTATGTATTCCTGTCTTTCTCAATCATGTCTCTTCATTCATCTCCGTGTGGTGTCAATACGCGGCTCTCCTAATTACCGTATCTTACTAGCTCTGTTTTTAGTCTGGATCTGTAGATTACAGATATCTATCTTTTAAGGGAAGAGTTGCATTTTATTTCTATCCCGTCTGCTATGTTTCTGCTTTAAATTGACATGTTGACAGATCTTTGACATTTAAAGTAATTATCCAACTGATTCAATCTTTCTCCATCATCTTAGAGTTGATTTTCTGTTTGTTCCATGTGCTCTGTATTCTTTTCCTTTTTCTTCCTTTCTTAGATTGCTTAGTAATGTTCTCGAGGTGTGACTTTGATACCTTAAGCATGTTTGACCTAGGTATACACTTGGTGATCACTGACAACTGTGGAGTTATGCTGCCCCTCTTCAAAAACGAATTCCAGCACCTCCCCCACAGGTCTCCCTTGCTTTTTGCAGAAATTTCTTTTAGACTCACAGTTCAAGGGAACCATTGATCTACCATTAGGGTCATTTCATATGCATAGAATTAGACACTAATTGGCTATTAATGTTTTTCCTTCATATTTGAAAGTCATTTCTCTTGCTGTAAGTAGAAATGCAAGTTGGTAATTTAACCCTTTCCTCCATTTTTGATTTTAAAGATGTTGTCCCCATGGTTTGACTGCCATTGTGCCGATGCCAGCCATCACTCTTGCAATTGTTGTATACGTAACACCCTTTTCCTCTTGCAGCTTCTGCTAGTCTCTTTTCAATTTAGAATTGTAAGGGTTCATGATGCACCCGGAAATGATTATCTGGGGACTTATGGGCGTCAGTCAGTTTGAATGGCATCATGCCGTCATGTCTTCGTTGCTTCAAGGCTGTTCATTCTCGCCTTCACAACCTAATTGGACATGTTGGACTTTTTCTTCTGCTTTATAACTGGCCTGGTAAAGTGCTGTTTTGAAATGGATGAGGACATGGGACTAGCTTTTAATCTCTTCAGTAATTTTTCTTCTCATGATGACCCTAGCATGTCAACAAGTAAAATAATTTGACATCTTTACCTCCTATAATTTAAGCAGATTCTTTTTAAAACACAGCACAGGTCCTAACCCTGATGAGGTCCTGTGACATAATTATATAGATTTTAATTACTTCTGATTTATGTTTCTTACATATCCTGACATTCATTTAGTTAATAGTTTACCAATTATACTCAGTGTTTATTCTAAACTAGTTTTTTTTTTTTTAAAAAACAAACAACCAAACCAAAAGCCTTATTTTGGGTTTTGCTTTCATGCCCATTTCTCAGTCTCCCTTTTCTTCAGTCTCTGTTTTGATAAACATTTCTTTGCATTATACACGATGACTCCCCCCCTTGTTTGCTGATTTCAGATGCTCCACAGTTAAAGTTAAGAGAATAGTCTCTACATTCAAAGATAGAAATTCTCTCTCCTGCCGTTCCTCAGATTCAACTAGACTGGTGGGTCAGAAACCCCCAGAGAGACCCCTGTCTCCACCTCCCCAGCTCCTTAGTTTATTGTGTTGAGGACACGGAAATACTATATAGGACTTGTAAAACAAAATTAAATTTAAAGACAAAAGCAACTTCTAAGAACCCGAAATGAAAGAAAACAAATGAACCCACACTTGGCATCTGCTTGGTAGGAGAGAGGGATGGCTTCCATTGACAATGGATGCTTAAAATCTATATACCCTTCATGAGCTACATCCTAAAGATAAGAAGGGCTTAGAAAGAAAGTCCTTCCTGATAACTCCCACCCTTTCATCCCGAGGGCTGCTGACTGGCACACCAGCAGGAGATACAGCTGATGACTAACTGTATTGTTGGTAGGCTTGATGACACTTGGTGTGGAAGGAAGGGAACGTAGATAAAATGAAAAATGAGTTTCAGCATTAGTGTCCAGTCTTGAACTTGGAATTGAAAGTCTAAGCTCATATGTCATTATCAAAATATATTTAGATATTTCCTAGTTCTGCCCAGTGGAAAGGCTTATAAAACAATATCCACTGCAGTGCAAAGAGCATCTTGAAGTCTGTTGTTGCGATCTTAAAATATTTTTGAAGTACTAGTAAATGGAACCAGGACTCCTTGGAGAAATGCCGGCTTCCCTTATCTGGGGCAGGAAATGAACAAGATAGGACTGGAAACATCTTGTCATACCAGAAGGCGAGGTACTCTCTCAAAGACTGCTGGCATCTGTCAGAAGGACTCAGAAGCCAACCACATTAGACTCCCAACAGCCCCAGTTGAGCTGTGTGCACACCAGTAAGCTCGGACTGTGATGGATTAGATAGTCATGGAAAATGTCTAATCCATGAGTTTTTATGCAGCTACAAACTATTGCATGATTCATTGGAGCACCACCAGGAAGCAGAACATGAGATACATACAAAAAAATACCAAAAGTACACAAGCAATCTTAGCATTGGGGTTGAGGGCTGCTAAAATTACAAAAAGAGCCAGCCAGCAACATGTGCCTGGCTCCCTGCAGTGTACAGCAAGGAGGGTTGTGAAGGAAGCTCCCCCAATCCTGAGTTTCTTACAGCTCTGGGTCCAGCACACAGGGGCCCATAGTGACTGGAGAAACTCACCACGTGGCAAGTGTATAGCTCATCAATAAAATCCAGATGGAGGAAATGATAGGGGCAAAATCAAGTTTCACCATCCACACAATAAACCCAAGGAAGAGGGAAACCCAGCAGGATGGAGGAAAAACCGTGGACAGCGTGGACAAGAGGTGTTAGAGACACAATTATTTGGATCTTGGTTTAAATAAGCAGAATTAAAGAGGGGGGATAAGGAAAAGAAAACAGCAGCAGGAGGGGACGGTGAGGGGGATGTGGGTGAGGAGGAGGAGGAAGGCAAGAGGGAGAGAGTGTTGAACAGCAGGAGAAGTGACTGCTGTTGTTTCCACTCCAGGACGGGCCATTGGGACACTAAGAACTTTTGCTGCCTTTTTATTTTCTTTTGAGTGGGTGATGATAGACACTGTGATCGCAAAAGAGGGCCGTGTAGAGACATGGGCTACTGGACTATCAACACGACTGAAATGACATAGGGCCTCTGCTTTAAGACAGTTGGAGTTGGAAGTGGGCGTGGCCAGAAGCTAGGCTCTGAGACCAATGTTTACTAAGGAATCACCTTCAGGACATGTGAACGAACAGATAAATGTCTGAGTCTGGCCACGGGACTCAAGGATCTGCCTCGCAGCAAGTCCTCAAGTATGCTGATGCTGTGGTTGCAGGGGGTACTAGTCAGAGCTAGTGGGGCAAGACTAGCCCCCGAGTTAATTATACTTGTACCTGGGCGGTTTGAGAACATGCCGTGTCGCTATTGTGTCTTTTCTGTTCTAAATAGGTTTGAAACTCTAACTACAGAGAAACTTTAGGAATCCAAAAGGACACAGAAAAGGAGCTCAACATTTTATAAACCACGGTGTTAATGAGAACGTCTGTGCTCAGCAACAAAACAGATGTAGCAACTGCTTTCAAGGCTAGCCCTGGATTGAAGGTGTACAGTTCTTTCTACCCCATGGCAGTGAAGTCAGTTCAGCTGTTTCTCTACAGGACCATACCAGAAAATGTACTTTCTAAGATTGCCTGTGTCACGCTGTGTATTGTTTCTCCCTACGGTCATGGGTAAAGCAGTGACTTGTTGAATTCCAGAAGGTTCTGGCAGCTTTCACTGGAAAGAACACTCCTGAACAGTGCTGTGCCCTGGCTCAGCTGGGCTAGCTTGGAAGATGTCCATGTTTGCATGTGTGCTCGCTCATCTCCCTGAAGAAGCTCCCTGGGATCGCTAGTGCAGGAGGCGTCTCTACTGTGTAGGGCTCTTCTGCTTACCTCTTAGCATCTATACATGTGTATCTTCTCATATTTTGGATATTTGTTGAGGTATCTCTCAAAGGTCAGGCATTCATTTAGACCCTGGAAATAACACACCACAGAAATTCAAAACTGTACAAAACAGAATTTTCTTTATAAAAAACTCTGAGACATTTACCTGCAGGCTGCTAGTGCTTTGAATATTGTAACTTTATCTTAAAATTGTCTGTGTGTGTGTGTGTGTGTGTGTGTGAGAGAGAGAGAGAGAGAGAGAGAGAGAGAGAGAGAGAGAGAGTACTTACCCATGTGTGGACACCAGAAGCCAGATGTTTGATCTCCGGTGTCCTCTTCTATGACCCCACCTTACGTTTTAAGGCAGGATCTCTCCCTGAACCTGGAGGTTGCCATTTGCTCTAGACTGGCATCTGCAGGGCTCTGGGATCCACCCATTATTTCTTCACAGCCCCTGGGTTCCGGATGCACACTATGGTTCCCAGGCTTATGTGGGTGCTGGGGATCTGACCTCAGGTCTTCACACTTGTGCTGTGAACTTCTGACCACTGAGCCATCTCCTCAGCTCCACAGCTGTGCAAACTTAAAGGTAATCTCTGAGGTATCCCATGGGATATGAAAAAAAATACACCTTTATTCAGCTTCTTACATGGATGCCTAAGGGTCACAACCCTTCTTGTTTGGAATATACTTCAAATTTAGTTGTATTTATATATCTGAGACTCCTTTGACCGTCTTAGACACTTTGCCCAGTACTCTCTCTCAGTCACTACTCTTTGCTGTGAGGAGACACCACAAACGAGGCAACTCTTACAAAAGCAAACATTTAATTGGGGACTTGCTTACAGTTTCACAGGTTGAGTCCATTGTAACTAATTATGGGAAACGTGGTAGCGTGGATGGCGCTGGAGCGGTAAGTGAGAGCTGCAGTCTGATCTGCAGGATGAGAGAGAAGTGAGAAGAAAAAAAGAGAGACGGACAGACAAAGACATAGAGAGTGAGACCCACAGTGACACACTCCCTTCAACACGGCCCCAACATTTTTCCAGTCCTTTCAAACAGTGCCACTCCCTGGTGACTAAGCATCCACATAGATGAATGGATGGGGGCATTCTTATTTCAGCCGTATCCCATGGCTGACCGTGTAGACACTAAGAGCCCCTCAAGGTTTTACAGCATCGGGCTCTGGCTTCCCTGTTTAACTTCACACTTCACTTTGTGGGCATTTCCAGCCGCTGTCAGCTCACCTCACTCCCCAGCCTGCCAAGGCCTTGCCAATGTGGCAGAGAAGAGGGCTGGTCCTAGTCCTTGATGTCTATTTCCCTCCTACCCTGGCATCTAACACTTAGCATCCATTGCTCTCCCTCCAATGTTTTCGCTGAGTGTTTCTTGGACCACTTCACTATCACCACAACCGCTTTGTGTAAGCATCTCTATGTCATATTTTAAGCCTCTAGACGATGTGGAAACTTGATATCTTTAAGAACATCTGGTACAGAATAGTGTACTGACTCATCCTCAGAAAGTATTATTTGAGTTCTATGAATATATGATTACATATATTTCCAAAATGTGCCTGAAGAACATGTAAACACACACACACACACACACACACACACACACACACACACACAACACACACACACGCTTCCTCAGTCTCAATATCTACTTGCAGAAGAATTACCTTCAGTGTGGAAAGTGTCTGATTAAATCCTGGCATTCAAAGGTGGACCAAGCAAAAAATGTCAACCCTCAGTCTAAAATGCCATCTCCCTCTTTCTCATCTGTGGGTAAAATCAGAACGTTTTATCCAATAAAGTACCGAGAAGGCACCCATCTGTTTTGAGCCCTGATCCTCTGCTGGCTACTGGAAATGCAGCTTCTTTCTGTTTGGGATAAATCCAGTAGGGTGCTGATGTGCTCTCTTGAGACCTATGTGGCTAATGCGGTTTAAAGCTGTCTTATATTGTTCCTTCTTACTCTCACTGGGGAAACAAAAGGCTATTTCCACTTGATTGATGTGGTCATTACACGTGTAGCATCCTCTGTGGCTGACACCCCACGAGGCTCAGGACAGCAGCCACAGCCCTGCCCTTCAGGGATTCACAATCAGGACAAAGAGAAAGCAAGGATAAGTGTCCCTTCAAAGTCTCCAGCAAAGCTGAGCCCGGAGGCTGTGACAATGACCCACATGAATGAATTTACCCATTAGACCCTGCCATCTGTCCCCGAGTGTGACAGCCACTGTAAGTCCTTTCCACTGACTGCCTTTGGTCTCAATGACCTTGGAGACAGCCTGGAATGCCGAGCTCAGAAGGGTGCTTTTGAGTCCCTGGTCTGCACTTAATATTCTCCAAATAGAATTTGCACAAACCTCTAATTTTTCCCTCTGCCCAGAAGCCTACCTCAATGACTGACAGTCAGCTCTTACTCCCTCCACTAATGGATTTCTATGCAGTCCGTGTCTGGCATACAGTCGGGTGTCCAGAACATATGTGGCTACTGTGAGTGGCACGGAGCAATTAGCACAGCCCAAGCAAGCTGCAAAATGCCCCAACTTCCTGATTATCATTCCCAGGCAGAAAACTGTCTGCCTTCACCTAGGGAGGCTCCTCTGCCCAGCTGCTCCCACCCTCCCCTCCCAAAGCGGAACCTCTGCTGTCAGATATTTTTTTTTCTCCACTGCTTTTTGCAGACATAAGCTGAAACAACAGCCATGACTCAGTTCCTCACGAACGCTGCCTGAATTGATTTAGTCTGAGTTCAGATTTAGCACGTAATCATGTTCAATTTGCTCTACTGCACTGCCTACAGATAAAAGGCTTGTGTGTGTGCAGGGAGGGGGGTGGCAGCTTCGGCTTGTGCCGGTCTCTGTGATGATGTCATTGGCATGAGAGAGCCGGGCCCTTCTTTACTCTGCTGTGCTGTCTCAGACTCTGCGTGCAGCAGGAGCAGGCTCTAGGTGCCTGAGCCTCCCTCCAACCAATACCGCACCCCACTCCCCGGGAGCAGGGCACCACCAGGACCTGGCCACAGCAGTATCTATCCAGAGGCGTTCCTTCACTCCCATCTCTGAGGCTGCCTAACTCTGCACTGAGAATTCCGGAGCGGGGAATGCCAGCCCCTAGCATGGACTGTGATGTTTCCACTCTGGTCGCCTGTGTGGTGGATGTCGAGGTCTTTACCAATCAGGAGGTTAAGGTATGCAGCCGAAGTGTTCCTTTTCATCGTTGCTGTTCCTGGATCTGCTTGGCAGACCCTCCTCTAGTGTAGGGGAATTATGACCTGGGTTGATCACTCGCAGCTTTATTGTTGAGTCGTGAGGACAAGGGAAAGTGCATGGTGATGCTAGCTAGAATAAGTTAGAGGAGACCAGCATGTTAAATTTGAATATGATTGGCTATTCCATGTCAGTTTATTCTCATCGTTGGTATTAAGTGATCTGTGGCCACCTCTTTCCCTGGAGACATGTTTTCCTATTCTCTATTTGAGCAATTCCATCAAAGCTCGGTATTTTGTAGGTCCTGAGTATTGAGAGGGGTTTTAAATCACTGATTCGTGGAAGAAAGTGCATGCAATCACCATTACATTGAGGATGTCCTGACAATGGGTACCCGTTCATGGCATGTCACTTAAATGCGCTGGGATGTGGTCCTCAGACTGAACAAAAGCGGTCCCGTCACAGCGCCCATCTCCTGTGCGTAGGAATCTGAAGTCAGAGAGCAGCGCTTAAAGTTGCTTCTGTCAGGTGCAGAAGCCGCGAGTTGTTTCCCTCACACAGCTGTCTGTGCAGAAAGTTCAGGCAGAATTGCATCTCTCCATCCTAAGGGTTAGAGGCGCGCTCACGCCAGCCTTTGCTGTGCAGCAGCTGGGTCTGCTGTGGGCAACTGTCCTCCACTCGCAATGATTCTCTTGGGGATTTTTCTTTTCAATTTGCTTTTCTATTATGAAAAAGATTCCGCGTAAAATGAGAATCTTTCATTCTCACGTTCTGCAAAAGACCTCGCCAAGCTTCTTGTTTATGAACAGACAAGTAAGCGAGAGGCAGAGGGGAGAGAGGAGGGAGACGGTAGCTTGTGGTGAAAGGGAGGATTATGCTGTAGGCATGGGCCATCAATGTTCTAACCCTTACTGAGTGAAGCCCTGAATTCTCTAACGCTGAATGCAGGTGGCACAGCAGAGCCTCACAGGTGGAGAGTAATATGTCCCCAGCCCACATATGGCTGTACACTCAAGCCCATGGTTCTGCACACATTCTTGAAGTGAACTCAGCCTTCTGGTTTGTTGCTCTTCAAGTCTGAAACACGCTCCTCTGTGTTTGCCAATTCTTATTCCGGTGTAAGTTTAACTCTCTCCAGCTTGTCATAGGCAGGGTGGAAGAATTCGAATAGGAAGATCAGGGCTTGCTTGTCATTGTCTCCTGAATGGAAATGTGTGTGGGAGACAGTTCTTCCACTCTTACATGGCGTGAGCACTCTAAGAGGGACAACTGTCACTTAAACCCCTCCAGCTTAAGGTTAGAGCCAGCTTAAAATGCACTGTGGGTCGCTAGCTAAGTCACCCTAGAGCTGATGGATCAGCATGGAGAGCGAATCTCCACAGCCCCTCTGTCCTCACCAGCTCTTTGTCTGCACTGTCTCAGAAATCTCACGAGCTACTCCCAACTCTTTGAAGCTCAAGAAACAATAGTGAGGAAGATATTTATTGGAGACCTATAGTAAACCAGATACTGTGCCTATATAAGAGGGATTTAAAACATACACACACAGACATGCTTGCACATGTGAGCACACACACATGCACATGCAAGCACACACATACACATGTGAGCACACACACGCAAGCACACATACGTACATACACACATATATACGTGCGCGCACACACACACACACACACACACACACACACACACATACACATACTGCATGTCTCTATGATAAGGACATAAAATAGCCATTCACTCAGTGTTTCCTACAGATAGAGATTGTTCTGTGGAGTTAAAGAGACGCCAAGTTCTTCGGGCTTGCTGAATTATAGGGGTTGTGGTGGCTTCACGGAGGTACTAGCAGGATTGTACCACCCTGTGCCAGAATGACTCAATCTGTCTGATGGCAGCATATTGTCTGTGATATCAGAGGGGAGAGGGAGATATAAATGGATGATCATGAAGCACCTGAGATTTCTTCAGAAACATGGTGTTTGGAGAGATGGACCACATGCTCTTTCCACCAACATCTCTGAGCCATGGTGCTTTTGTTTATTGCGGTTCCCAGGTCTCAGTTTTCTCATCTGTAATGTGGGGACAGCTCTTTCCCTCATATTGGCTTATCAGAGGAGTAAGGAGTTGTACAAATGTGAAAACATTAACTTCAGTACTCGACTAGTACTCAGTGGTTAGTGAATGTCAGTTCTCTCTAGCATCATGGCCATCATTTACAACGTTGTCTGAAGGACAGGGAAGTCTAATCAGCTAGCCAAAGAAATCCAGCCCCCACCACCATCCCATCTAGAAAACGTGGGTTGCTATTTCAGATATGTGGTCATTTAAATGGCTGCAGTGAGTCCCTTATCAAGGCAAGATCTGTATTACTTTGTAAAACACAATAGTCAAAAAGTGAAATCTATGAGACATATAGAAATTTATCAGATCACTTTTATGACTTATTAGATATTGTCTTAGGAGATTCAAAAATAAAATTCCAGGTAGCAAAATGTGTCCAACTTTAATATTCATAGTTAGGTGTCAATAATAGACCGTTATAGAGTCAGGAATTCTACTCCTCAAAGTCTTTCATGTTTGATGCCAATGGGACTGGAGAGATGGCTCAGCAGCTAGAGTGTACCACTCCTAAGTATAGCAGTTCCCAGCAAACACATTGGATTGAATGTTACCCACATCACAACCTCCTGTAACTAACTGCAGCTCCAAGGAATCTGATCCCTTCTGCACACTTAGGACACCTGTATTCATGTGAATACACACATGCACACACATGCACACGTATGCACGCACCCCCCCACAAAGATCAATATGGGCTAGGGAGATGGTTTAGTTCAATTCCCACTATGCGCATGGAAGCTTAAGAATGTCTGCAATCCCAATTCCAGTGGATCCAGCATCCTCCTTTGTCATCTATGGGCACAAGGTACACACATAGTGCATAGAAATACGTGCAGTCAAAGCACTCGTGCTCATAAAAACATAGTTTAAAAAAATCTCAAAAACATATTTGATGTTGATGATAAGGGAGGGTTGCATCTTGATTGCTTGACCTCAGGTCCCCGTTTCTCTGTGCAATCCCTAAAGAATACTGCCATATCGCGGAGACACAGCCAATGGGCACGTGTTATAAGTAGGGTGGTTTATGTGCAGGAAGTATAGTCTGTGCACATGTTCTTTCTCATGGTGGTTTGGAAAGCCATTGCTACCTGGGTTTTATCCCAGGGAATCTTTAGCAAAGGGATTGATTCAGACATCAATCCCCTAAAGGTTTTCAAGCTGCTAGAGAGATAATATAGGAGAAAATCAGGCCTCCGGTGATCAGCCTTAAGCCCCATTGCTGGTGGTCTTGTGAACTTAGCTGTTTATTTAGTAGCACAAGAACACGAATGAAGATCTAGAAGTTAAAAGTCATCACTAGAAAAAACTGTGATGATGACTGGTATACATGTATGCGTGGGGGTGTTGATTTCCTTGAATATTCTCATATTTCTGAAATTAGTCATCCCACGTCACCAGGATCCAAAAAAATAAAAGTAATGAAAGGTAAATAATGAAATTTGCTGTTCATTGTCTTCTGGTTCTTGGGCTGTATTGAACATTGTTATCCCCTGAAGGGTTTTAAAAAATATTGACAATACCCAGGCCCTGTGCCCAGAACTTCTAATGTGTCTGGTATGAATGGAGCCTGGGCACAGAGCATCATATTAAGCCAGTATCTTGTCTCTTCTAGTCATAAATTGCTACATCAAGGTCAGTCAAAAGTTGCCTCTGCTTAAATGCTTTGATCTATATCCTCCAAGCTAAGGCTTAATCTATGCAAGTTTAATCTTCAAGCTGTCAGAAAAGCCAAGATTTGACCAAAACTGTTTGGTCAGTTAGCCACATCTGCAGTTACTCTGCCTCCTCTGGGCTGAGGGTAAAACTACTCTAGAAACACCACTGAAGTTGTGGGTGGCCAGCATTTTCAAAGCTTCGCTGGCTCCGTGTAGTATTCTGCTCTTCCAGGAGGTATCCAGACTGGAGCTTCCCCTTCTTGTCAATGGTGGCTTCCCTCACCATAAAAGAGGGGAGGGGTGCTTTCTGTCTAGGCTAGAATGTTTCTGATCCCTCTATAGACAACCACCCCTGCCTCCGTGGATATCTGTATTGAAGTCAGGAAGCTCACAAAGCTTCCATTTAGTACCCAGAGCAGACAAAAAAGATGACAAGTGTCAGAGGAAGTATAGAAGTTTCAAGGAATGTTCAGGCTTAGAACATTTGTTCGTTCATTCAAGAACTTCTGTAGAGAATCTGTTATCTCCGGGAAGAGCTCTCAGCACTAAGAGATAGGCAAAGCAGTCCCTGTGTTCAGAGAGTGCGCATTCTCCCGTGGGAGGCAGACAGTAAATTAGCACCCTGAGGGATGAACAGCAGTGGGTAAAACAGCTGCCGCTGAATACACGGTCAGTGGAAACCTTTTCAGTTTTAACTGTCATTAAAAGAAGTTGTTCAGAAAGATCTTAGACATGTACCGATCTTAGACAAAAAAAAATTCCAGGTAGAAGGAACAGAGATTAAATGAGAGAGAGAGAGAGAGAGAGAGAGAGAGAGAGGAGAGAGAGAGAGAGAGAGAGAGAGAGAGAGAGAGGCTATCCCATCTCATCTGTTGTTGGAGCCAGCTCACATTTAACCTCTTGCCATTTTTCATCCATCAGGAACCCACAGAAGTATGTATGTGTACATGTATGAATATATGCTTGTGTACTACATGTGTGCAGGAACCCACAGAAGTATGTATGTGTACATGTATGAATATATGCTTGTGTACTACATGTGTGCAGGAGCCCACTGAGGTCAGAAGAGGCTTTATATTCCTTTGCCCTGGAGTTACATATAGTTGTAAGCCACTTTTTTGGTGTAGGGAATTGAAGCCAGGTTCTCTACAAAAACGAGTGCTCTTAACCACTGCCTCAGGAATAATTCCTTATATATGCTTAAAATCTAGAAAGCCAAGGCATCTTCCTTTCTTGTCCTATTTTTATTTGGGACTAACAAGTAAGGATTGTGTATATCTAGGTGCTATTGTGATACATACTTATACTGTATGATGCTTGATTCAGGTTCCCTGGCCTAGCCATCCTGTTGCATAGAAATCCTTTCTTCATGGGAAATGTTCAGAATTTAGTCTACTAGATATTTCAAGACTGCGATATTCTGTGGACAAGAGGACACATAGCCCTCTTTAACTGTGAGCGGGACATGTTGACGGCCCTCTGTCCATGCTCCCCACCAGGCTGCTTTTCCACCAAGAGCCCCGGAGTGTTCATGAGATAACCTACCTATTTTAGATTCCATGAAAATACAAGCTCATTTGTGTGACAGTGGTTCTCTGTGTAACCTAGTCTATTTAACAGAATGTTCCCTAAGCACGCCTGTACTGTCACCAACAATTACATTTTAAGGTCACTCATGAGTCTTCTCTTCCCAGTATCTTTCCAACCCATGCGACCTTGGATGAATCTCTTACTCGTCTAGGTGCTCCATAATCGTGCTGACAGAAACTGTTTTGTGCAGTCTGTTTCTTTTCCTAACAGAGAACAGGTGACTGACTCACGGTCTGTTTCATGCTGTTGAGTGGGTGAGGAAGAGACCAGCACTCCGCAGCCTCTTAGCACAATGCAGCCTCTTCAGGGTTGGAACCACTGGGGATTTCAACTGACTTGCATTGTTTGGCAAGAGCAGTGGAAGGATGAAGAGGGTGACTCAGATGAGCACGTGGGTGCAGGCTATGAGAAGCTGCTTTAACAAGGAACTGGTAGGTGTCTGTTCAAGCTCGTGGGGCTTCACATCCACTTCCGGAGTTTTCGCTAGGTGAGGCTCTGGGTGTGACCATTCCCTTAGGGTTCTGCAAACCACTGAGGCTCTTTGAGGGTCATCAAAACCTGTGCACCTACATGGAAACTTATCCCAGACTGTATTGTATTGCAGCTTAATGGTTAGAAATGGAAAACTCTAGTCTAGAGTTATTCATGGTAGCTCTCCAGTACCCAATGTGTATAACTGAGCAAAAGTGGTATTTGGTATTCAGTGACTGCATTTTCAAATGGCATTTTGTTACATATATTAGACCAACTTTAGTTTATGAAAGCTAGAAGTGTGTGTGTATGTGTGTGTGTGTGCGTGTTTGTGAGCGTGTCATGCATACAGCAGATTCCAAAACACTACCAAAACAGGATTTTGCTATGGTCTGTGAATAACATGATCTAGAACTGATACCATTTTGAAAATAATTTAAAATTTATGAATAAACAAAATTTCAATACCAAGTTTTTCTTTTGTCCCAAACAAATTGGCAAATAATGGGAGAAGACAGTCTTATGCAAATGACAGACGCTCCCTGAGAGGGGGACGGGGGGGGGGGGGGGTTCTCTCAGCCACCTGTCACATCAGAGACAAAGCAGTGTTATAAACTAATGACCCTGGTAGAATGAAAAGCCAGCTACGAGCTTCCTTATCTGTTTCAAGATCTTTTTCACTGTTAGGAATTGAGATACTGACTGCAGTTGCTGTCTAAACCTGAGGAGTCAGCTTTACCAGCAGAAGGAAACAGTGTCTTCGCTAATAGCCTTCTTTTAGAAGAGCAGATTTGAATGACAACTCAGAGGGTGCCCTTGCTGCCTCCTTAATGCTTCTATTCAAGTACAAGGTCTGCTAAATAGTAACGGTCTGTTTAACATCTTCTAGTGAGCTTTGGGATTGATGTATCAGGAAGAAATGACCCCGGAAGTGTATATTCTTACTTGATGTGTCTGCATCAGAAGCTTCATAGCTTTACCACATATTGCTACTATACTGAATAGCCCAGCAGCCCAAGGGTTTATGACAATTCTAGGCATGGCATCTGCTTTAGATTTTGTTTAAAATATATCTTTTGTGTTTTAAGAATCTTGTTATACATTCTTTTTTCCTTTTATCTATTCTTCTCTCACGATGCATCCTTACCACAGCCCCGCCACTCCTCCTAGCCTCCCTCCCACCCCTCCTCTCCTGCAGATCCATTGTTCCTCCATTTCCCTTCAGAAAAGAGCAGCCCTCCCAGGGACATCAACCAAATACTGCATAAAAAGATGCAACGAGACTAGGCACAGACCCTCATATCTTGGTTGGATGAGGCAACCCAGTAGGAAGAAAGGGGCCCCAAGAGCAGGCGAAAGAGTCAGAGACAGCGTACGGTTGGGGGAAGTTTGCTGGGGTCCACTGTCAGCTTGATGCACAGGGCCTATAGCGTTCCACCCAGGTGTTTCCCATGGACTTGGTGAGGGATGAACCATGAAGAATTGTAAAGCAGAAGGGACAGAAGCAGTTTGTAATTTTTTAGTATTTTACTTAAGGCTAGTAGTGCTTCCCGGATTATTTAAAATTCAGTTTTTTTCCTAAGAAATCCACCCAGTAAAACATATCTTAAACCCTCAAGGGAGGAGGCTTGGAATGGAATTTTGTTTGTAATATAAAATAAGATCTCTTGGCATATTATTATAGCTACATCAATAGTACATCCAATAGAATTGATTTCCTCTTCTGTGACTTCACTATGCCTTTCTATAGTGACTGGGAGCATCATCTCAGGCCATCTTTTTCTGGCACAGGATATATATAAAAGCAATGAGCAAAGTTAGGAATAGCAACAATATTGATCATTTGCAATTTGTCAGTCACTACACAAGGTACTTTTCATTCATCCACTCATTCATCAAATATGTATTGAGCTTTTTCCAGGGTTAAGTACCCAGGTTGGCTCTGGATAGAGAGACGAGCAGAACTGTTGGGCACCAAAAAGTCCTGGCCTTTGTGCCACTTGGTGTTCTTCCCCCTTCCCCAAAGGGGAAGTGCCATTATGGGCTGCTGAAAAGGCTTCCTTTACTGACAAAGATTATGGGAGAAAGTTCTAGAATTAGACATCCCGGTTAGACTTCTCTAGATGTTGATTTATGGGTGGTATGATTGTAGACAAAGAACCTTACTGCTCCTATAACTCAGTTTCCTCAACTGAAAATGGATGGAAACAAGTATGCCTATATCAGAGGTTCGCGGAAAGGATTGCAAACACTAGAATGTGAAGAAGCACATGACAGCCGGCAGAGGGAACGGGTAGAGACGATGGTCGAGACCTTGGATGGAAAATCCAGCAGGAGAATGCAGCTGCTGTTACACTCAAGACTGAAGACCCCATCCCCCTCCCTGAGAAGATCATTCTCTCTGACCATGTGCACAGCTTCAGAAGGAAGAAGAGAAAGGGGACTCTCACTCAGCCAGCCTGATCCACCATGATGGTGATTGATAGGGTAACACCCCACAGCCATTAGTGTATTCCTCTCTTCCTTCCTCCCTCCCTCCCCCCTCCCTCCCTCTCTCCCTCCCTCCCTTCCTCCCCCCCTCTGTCTTTCTCTCTCCACCTCTCTCTCTCTCTCTTTCTCCCCTCATTAACCTTCATGGCCACAAGTTGTGAGCTAATCTTTGCCCAGTACAGCAGTGCCCTCATCTCAGGGACACTGAGGTCACAGGGCATCATAATAGAAGCCACTGGCTCTGTGTGCAAGGAGAATTATAGTCAAGGGCAGGTGATGGGGATACTAACGTGTGTGTGTGTGTTGTCTTCTTTTGGTTGTAATTTTTCTCATCCTTCCAAGCCTTCATGGGTAAAGCCCCCTCAAGAACACAAGATATCCAGAATTAGGAGATCTGGAGAAATAGGAAATGTCCCCAGACAAAACCAGTATGGTATAAGGAAACTTCCCAAAGGGGAAGCAGCTAGATGGAACTGAAAACCAATCAGGTATAGAACCCTTGCCCCAGCCAAGATGGATCCTGGAGATTCAGTGGCTCCAGCCAGACTCAGAAGGAAACCCAAGTCCTTGTTGGGGCTCTCCAGGACCAGAAGACCTTATCCCAGCTGTCCAGCTGATCTCACCTCCCCTTATCTTTGTTCTTCTAAGTGATCTCTAACCATCCTCTCTCCGCCCTTGCATCCCACTGAGCTAGCTCGGCACACGTCCATATGCCTTGCTCCTCACTTTCTGCAGTGCCATTAATTTCT
This sequence comes from Arvicola amphibius, assembly GCF_903992535.2. NCBI lineage: Eukaryota > Metazoa > Chordata > Mammalia > Rodentia > Cricetidae > Arvicola > Arvicola amphibius. Next base: position 73,825,225 of record NC_052055.2, on the reverse strand, counting down.
TTTTGGTAGCTTGGGACAGGGTTTCTCTGTGTAATAACCCTGGCTGACCTAGAACTAGCTCTGTAGATCAGGCTGGCCTTGAACTCACAGAGATCTGCCTGTCTCTGCCTCCCAAGTCCTGGGATTAAAAGGATGCACCACGACTGCTCAGCTCATTGATTCTTTTTTGAGTGGGTAGGGTGTGGTCTCCAAGTAGCCTGGGATGACCTGGGATTCACCATATAACTGGGTATGACATTGAACTTCTTGCCCTCCAGCCTCTACCTCCCAGTTACTGGGTTAATACGCATGTGCCACCATGCTCTGTTTATATGGTCCTGGGATGGAGCCCAGGTTTCCCTAATGCCAGCAAGCACTACATCAAATGTGCCACATTCCCAGCCCCTAGAGCCATTGATTCTTCATTGCCCCATCTCAACTAGCACAACCCACTGGACATTCTCCACTCTTCCCTCGGTTTTGCCTTCATACGGTCACAAGGTGGTATTTTGCGTGCGTGCATGCGTGCGTGCTATTCATTGTTCAATTCTGCCACTAGAGTGCAGGTGTCAAGTGCACTGTTCTCCTCATCCACTGCTGGGCTATCCTAAGCATGTGTCAGTCATAGTGCAAAGACACTGTCTATTAGTAGAAGTACAGAAGGCTGCAGCTCTCAGCACCCAACTGTACTTATACCACTTCTTGGAAAAGGGCTGGGCAGAAACTCCAAACCTAAGTTGCTTTAATAAGAGAGAACTTTCCATGAAAATAACAGAGGTTTTAAAGCAAGATGCCCATTAAGGAAAGGAGAGGGTGAGCTCAGAGCTCATTTATTCAAAAATATCTTTAAACACCTCCTTCGGAGCAGAAATGTTAAAGGGAATTACAGACTGATCTCATGGCAGGAATGCTAAACTATAATTACAATACTTTCAATATTGACCTTCAGCTCTCATTTCTGCTTTAAAACTGTGGAGATAGCTGGAAATTAGATTAATTACCCAAGCTGAGTTCAATTCCTCTTTTGCTTCATAGGCATTTTGCCCTAAAAATTCCGCTATGCGCCACTCTAGTTTGAATGTTTACTAATGTCTGTCATAAAAATAGTTTTCAATTCTGGAATACTTAACAATAAAATTTGAACTAAAAGCCCCCCTATCCGGTGTCCAAATAAATAAGCCATAAAATCTGAATTATTGATGAGGAAGACAGTGGATGGTCTATTTTATATTCTTCTGCCTTTGAAAGGAGATGCTCCATGTGTTGTGGTCAGCAAAAAATGGTGCTTTATAACTAAGCATGTCGTTAACAATAGTTAGAATCGCGAAGCCTCAGGAGACTTAAGCTCTCTTTGGAAGAGCACACCCTTGTGGCCACAGTCTGACGTGGTTAGGAAGCACCATTCTTTCAGGGTGACATTTGATAGAATCTCCAAATTATATAACAAAGGTTATACAATTTCAAGTTTGCTCATGTTTTAAGTGTGTGTGTGTGCACACGCGTGTGCATGCATGCCTGTGTGTGAAGGCCAGAGGACGACCTTGAGTGTTATCCTCAGAAATGGTGTCCATTTCTTTTGAGAAGATCTCTGCCTGCCCAGGAACTCATGAATAAAGCTAGAGTGCCTGCTCAGCCAGCCACGGAGAGCTTCCTGTCTCTGCTGCTCAGCACAGGGACTGCAATCATATATAGAATACCATCTTGCAATTTTGCATAGATTCTGGGGATCCAATTTAGATCCTCGTGCTTCAGGGCAAACATGTCAGCAACTGAGCGTCCTGGCTTCAAGTGTACCCCATTTTGTACTATGCTTTTTGCAAAGGTATGGGGAAAGGTGCTTTGGAGGCAATGGTTACTCTTATTTACAAACTTTCCTGTATGTAAGAAGGAAATACAAGTTTGGATGCAGGGTTGTTGGAATGAGAATCACTCAGTGGAAGGGGTCATAATCAATCCCTTTGTGGGGTTTTAAAGATCCATCCTCTTTCACAATGATGGTGGAGCAAGTGATTAAAAGTAGGAGGTACTTAGACATAGGAATGGTGGAATAAGAGGCATACGGTGGTGGTGCACGCCTTTAATCCCAGCACTTGAGAGGCAGAGGCAGGTGGATCTCTGTGAGTTCGAGGCCAGCCTGGTCTACAAGAGCTAGTTCCAGGACAGGCACCAAAAAGCTACAGAGAAATCTTGTCTCGAAAAAAATAACAAACAAACAAACAAACAAAAAAAGAGTCGTACTATCAACCTCCTAGGCTGGTAGGGGAGTGAACTAGAAGCATAGAAGTGAAGAGATGCCTTGGTTTGCTCTGGTTCCATTCTATGGAAGACCAGAAGTGATTATATTCTTATGGGATAACCCTCTCTAAGTTGACCATATAAAAAAGTGTTCTGGGATGAGTAGAAGCATCCCTAGAAGGTAATTACTGAGTTTCTGCTTTATAGGCTAAGTAAGTACTCAACAGATGAAGGTAGGAGAAAGGGCTGGTACCCCAAGAGGAGCCTGCACCAAGCAGAAATGCCAGGGAGGTGGTTCTAGGAAGGAGATACCTGAGCAGAATGAAGTTATACCAAAACTTCCTTCACAGTAGGAAGGAGTTTGGGATGTACCCTCAACGTCAATAGGATGGGGCTAGGGAACCATTTTTTGGCAGACCAAAGACTTGCCATCTGGTTGTCTTCCTGGTTATGTTGTAATTATGGATAATTCTGTCAAGAGTACAGCGGAAAAGAAATGGCTACAGCATCCCAGACAGTGGCAGCCTGAGACTCAGTCCTATGTCCCAGGATCCTTGAAGCATGCTGATTACCTTCTAGTTATTACTCTGGCTTTCTAATGAGGGAAGAAGTTAAAATAGGAAAGCAATCATCTCGAGGATATGATTGGGCTCCATTCAATGGGGCTTGTGGGGAAGGAGCTCATGCTAATGGGACATGTATAAGACTGTCATGGTTTTCTAGGATCAGGGATCTAAACCCAAAGCTCCAAACCTTGTTCCTTTGTGCTCTGTGGGGGCAAAGCAGAGAGGCTCAGAACCATGGGTGGGTTTTATCTATGCAGCTATTCTGCCTTGATGCCCTTCACATATCTAACTACTTCAAATGAGAAATCCAGTGATGTCCAGTGCTGTGTCTAGAATGTTCTAGGTTATTCTGGAGGCAAATGGTGCAGTTCTTATTTGTTACTTTCTCCAGATGTAAAAACAAGAAAAAAATAGATTAAAGGGCTGTTTGGGCACACATACAACCTTTGTACACACACACACAGAGAGAGAGAGAGAACACACACACACACACAGAGAGAGAGAAAGAGAGAGAGAGAGGGAGAGAGAGAGAGAAATCCAATTATCACTGCTAATATTCTTATGGGATAACACTCTCAAAGTTGACCAGATAAAAAGGAAAAGTTCAGTTGTACATCATTTCACTCAACTGCCACAGCCCTAGCATTCGGCAGCACAGTGGTCCATGCTGGGTAGATAGAAGATAAAGGTTGGCTGAGGGATATGGAATGGAGGAGGTGGCAAGGGGATGAGATATCCTTCTCCCTGCCCTGGAAGAACAGACAACAGACATTGCACATACCACTTCTTTCCAAGATCAACAGATAGAGTGTGGACCCATTTGTGTGCAAGAGAGGCTGAGAACATCATCTTATTCTGGGTGGCCCTATGCCCAGGTAAATCAGGATTGTTTTATACACAGAATAAGTGAAAGTGGATGCTAATTTTTGTGCAATTAACAGATGCATCTTTCAAGAGAAGGGCTTGACAAGCCAGGTCCTAGGTTTACATCTGCTAAGTTAGAAGAAGCTAATGGATTTTAATGCACAGATCTCAGGACTCCAGTCTAACTGTTGTTTCTGGATAATATAAACTAATAGTCCCTTAGGGTTTCTTGTCTGTCCAGCCTCTTCAGTTGAGTCTTGAATTGAAGCTTATGCCTTCAGAGTTAGAAAGGAAACAACTAAGGGCCTGCTTCCCAATGTAGTCCTCTCCTTTTCAGATTCCTTTTCAGAACCCTTTGGATTCCTCCAGTAATGGCACCCTTATACCCATGATCCTTCAGGTTCTCCCTGAAGCCCTGTAACGACAGTCCACTTATCGCAATTGGGCTGTGCTCTGTAGAGTGAGTCTGTTCTTCTTCTGCTAGGAAAACACTTTTGGTCTTTGACACCAACCGCTTGGCCTTGACTTTACTTCCTGATGTACCTGTGATGACCAACAGATGTGACTTGTCTCTAGATTATTTGTTCACAAGACATCAAAGTTCCTGCCACCCATAACCCAGGTCTGGCTGACTTACATTTCAAATTATCCTCCGGTTGTTCCTTCCTTTTCTCTTCAGCGGGCCTGAATACCCACACTCCAACTGATAGCCAATCACTATCCCTGAGGCAGGGGGCCCAGGCTCTGTGACACAAAGGAGCTACCCACATCAGCCAGGCAGTAGGAAAACGGAGTTGGAAAGTCAGGATTCCTGGCATCGAACCTCTGTCCTCTCCCAGCATCCTTACCTGATGCTCGCTTCTGTGCTTCTTTCGATTTGTTTGTTTATTGGATGGTTGCTTTGAGCTTTTATGGAATTTAATAGTACAGTTAATGTTATAATGACTATAACACATAAAGTTCTCTTTCCTCATCCCGCCTGTTTTAAAGTGGCACATAAAACCATAGGCTGGCCACACCAGCTGCCAGTCTCTCAGAAAAAAATGCCAAAAGATGATCTAAAAGTGAAAACAATCACTCGGACCTGAAACACGTCAATACATTCATTCCTATGGCTCGTCTCACTTCCTTTCTTTCCTATCTTCAACCAGAACACTTATTTTTCAAATACTTAACTCACTTATCAATTTTGTCCATTACCTGTTCCTTTCTGCCAGAATACAAGCTTTATGGAAGCAGAAATTTGTTTATGACTGAATCTCCAAATCAACATTTGACTAGGAACTCAGAAAATACATGCTGAGTAGATAGATGGATAACAATAATGAAGAGATTATATCACCATATAATACAGGCATTTAAGTCTTTTATCCCCAATGCCTGCTGTGACTCCCTGCCTCTTTTCTCTATATACATAGCCCTAGTGGGTGTCCATGTGACATGAAGCTTCCAGATTTTCAGGATTTTTATTCCTTTAAGAGTCTTGGCTGACCCGGAAGACACAGCTTCGAGGTGCTTCCCCATAATCTTGTATTATCTCTAACACTGTATTTACCACACTGTGCTGAGTGGCTTTTCATAACACACAGGAAGCTCTTCGAAGCCAACGGTCTTGTCTTCTTCATCCTTGCTCTTCATCCCTAAACATCGTACCTGAAAAAGATAAAAATGAACAGTTAATAATGACTTACAAATACTATTTTGAAAAGTAGGCATGGTGACACACACCTATAACCCCCAAACTCATGAGACTGGTGTATACAAAAGCATGGTTTCAAAGCCAGCTTGGGCAACAAAACAATACTTGTTAGAGAAGTTCCGTCTCTATAAATACTTGGAGCTACAAGAGCAGGCGTGAGCCAGCACTGAGCTCTGAAGATGGAAGTGTCTATTATTATATTTATGGAGTGTCTATTATATTCCAGACCTGTGTTAGACTCTGATGATACTGAAGAGATTGGAGGCCCTTCTTGGGGTGACCTTAGTCTCATTAATAAACTAATCTAAAGATGGACTCAGATGGACGTGTAATGATCATTTTATTAGCGTTGAAAAGAACCCTCCTCAGAGCAGGCAAGCTGCAACTCTCGTCAGCGTCCCAGAGGAGGGGAATTAGGAAGGAAGGAAGTTACACTCCTCCCCTGAAGAAGGCATGGAGGTCAGACACGTGGTGGAGTAGCACCCACACTGGGGGATGTAGAAAAGAGTAACCAGGAAAAGCATATGAACTTTAGGCCCCATATGAAGGCAGAAAAAGAAGAGAAGGAAAGGAAGTGGTTATAGATTGGTCTGAGTCAGGACATTGTGGCTGCCCGTAGGGACTATGCTAGGGGCAGGGGTTCTGGAAAGGAAAAGGCTGGTATTTCTTTAAGGAATGATTGCCCCATTATTTCTTTAGCATGGCTTAATGGGAGCCTGCTTTCCTCTGGATGGTCCCTTAGTCAGGTGATTGACCAGGCCCAGCTGGAATGTTAGGTCTCCACCCGGAGCAAAGATGCCATTCTCTTGACAAGACAGCCTCCTCTTTTAATGGTCCCTTGTTATACTCTAATATAAAGAAGTTTTGTCAAATAAAGCAATAAAGATGCTTCCTGTGAAGGCTTCTCTACTGGTAGAGGAGGAAGGATAAGCAAAGTGATAAAGTTTGCAACCACACCAGGAGTGCCGCGTTTTAGGAAGAAATAGATAAAGAAAGGACAGGAAGGGAGGAGGGTGACTCAGGTGGCCTTCTCCCTACAGAGGTAGGCGGGCTTACTGAGTAGGTGACACACCAGCAGAGCCCGAGGCCCTCCAGAAGCAGAGTCCTTACGGTGAGCACAGCACTGTAGGGACGCTCAAGGATTCAAAAATAGAGCTCTCTGGTGAGAAGACTGGCACGCCAACCGGAGCCCAGGAAGTGTGAGAGCAGCTGGGATAAAATGGGATACCAGTGGGCTATGTGCACAGAGAGCTGCCTTTCCAAATGCTGTGTAAATGTCACCATCGCTACCCTCCTCGTCATCGCTCTGTCCTCGCCCTGCCCTTTTCCTTTCCCAGTGTCTCTGTCGCTGGTAGGATGATAGCCCTGGTGCTGTGTGCATTTATTCAGATGAACTGCAAAAGTTCAGCTCTCTGGGGCTATAGGAATCCCTAGGTTTTTATAGGGCAGCCATTGTTCTAGAATGCTCAGTCATGGCCATGGTGGTCACTCTGGACCTAGAGAAATCTAGGAGAAAGGAATTTGGATGGAATTATCTGTGGACACCATTCATCGTTTGGCTTCTTTGACAAAAGCTGGCCACCCTTGAGGTCAAACACTCCCCTCAGATGTTATCTTCTGCTGGCTCCTGCTTACTGCTCACCATGCTTCATTCTAGCATCCAGAGAAAGAGTGAGAGAGAGAGAGAGAGAGAGAGAGAGAGAGAGAGAGAGAGAGAGAGAGAGAGAGAGAGAGAGAGAGCGCATGATGTGTGTGTGTGTGTGCTCTGTTGTATACACACTCCACAGCATGCTGTCTTTACTGCCTCTTGCAGTACCTATTAAAGGCTTCCTCCCCATCACCTCAGCACTGCGGACTGAGCACTTACGCTCACTATGATCTAGGCCAGCATCCAAAGCAGAGACTATAACCAAGGAGCTGCAGCTGAGACCAGGACAATGCCCCAGTTATGAGACAGCGAGCACGTTTCTTGTAGACCAAACTGGTCTAAGTAAGCTTAGTGTCTGAGTCTAGGAATGTCCTTAAAGTCTGATCCTGGGCTTGGCCCCTCCTCAGCAACAGAGAAGTACTTTTAGACCTATGGTTAACAGAGAGCTACATTGATTCTGAAATAAATGGATAAAGTAGCTATCTTGTGTTAGCCACTCACACTAAAAGGTGTGAATTTTGCTTTGAAGCTATAGCAGGGCAGAAACAAACATGCACTGGAAATGTGATAAAGCTACATCAATTAAGCAGAAGTTCTTCTATTCATTGTCATCTTAGCCTGCATTGCCCAGAGAGCTAAGCCAAATGCCAAAGCTAAGTGCAATAGCCGTAATAATGACTGAGAACTAAGAAGCAGGGGTGGGGGTTGAGTAACATGGGGCACAGAGGGGCTCGCAAGTGTAAGCACAGGTATAGAGCAGATGCTCACTATTGGAACTGGTTACTGAATTCCATGGAAAGTGTAAGAAACTGGATAGGGCACAATGCTGAACACTCTTCCCCAGAAAAGAAAGGAAGAACATTTACCCATTGGCTCCCAGTTGCCATGGGAGCTTCTTGAGTGTGGGTAACAAGTGAATTCTTAGGGTATATCAGCAGGGAAGCTTGGGATGGAAGGAGACAGACATGCAAGAGAAGCCTCCAAGCTGTGAAGTGCACAAGGTTAATCAGAATGTGCCTGGGAATCGATGGTACAGCCATGACTGGTCCTGATGGGAAACAGGCTAAGCAGCTAGGGAGCGAGGCCCTGGAGTTATCTAATGAAGCCTCTGCCCAGTTCTCGCTCTTTATTGTCATCCTGCCTTCGTCTAAGGAAGGCATAGGGTTGTTTGCATCCCTACCAATTTCACGTTTCTCTTCAGGAGACCCCATTCCATGCATAGCCAGGAAATTATAGTAATTATTTAATGAGGCCTTGAACCCCACCTTCCTCAGGATCCTGGAGATGCTTGCAGGGAAAAACTTTAGTGGCTCAGATGATTTGAGAGTTGGTCTGTCACTTTCTTTCAAGAAAAACTTCCCCTCTAGTTTTAATTATAGATCCATTTTATTACTGATGGCTTTGGCAGGTGCAGTTGAGACACGGTCTTATGTGGCAAGGACTAGTCTTGAACTCCTGAGCCTCCCTTTTTTGCCAAATGCTGGGATTACAGGCATGCTTCACCATGCCCTTTGTGGTAGTTTGAATGTAATTAGCCCCCATAAACTCATAGGGAGTGGCACTATTAGGAGGTGTGACTTCGTAGGTATGGCCTTGTTGGAGGAAGTACAACATTGCAGGGGTGGGATTTGAGGTCATCTATGCTCAAATTATGCTCAATATGGTACACAGTTCATTTATTGTTGCTTGTGAATCAAGATATAGAAGTCTCAGTACCTTCTCCAGCACTATATCTGCCTGGATGCTACCATGTTCCGCTCTGATGATAATGGACTTAACCTCTGAAACTGTAAACCATTCCATTTAAACGTTTTCATTTATAAGAGTTGCTGCGGTCTTAGTGTCTCTTCATAGCAGTAGAAGCCCTGACTAATACAACCTGATTCCTCCCTCCTTCCCATCACTTCCACCTGCATCCCATTGCTTCTTTTCTGACGTCTCATCATCTTGTCTCCTGCATCTTCCAGATCAGCTAAGTCAGCAGGACATGACAAGATGTTCTGGCCAGCCCCAGTTAAAAGAGGCAAGGTTTGGAGTAGGTAAAGATTTCTTAAATAAGACCAATGCACACTAAACATTAAAGGTGGAAAATTGGACTTCAAAATATAGAACTCAGGCCAGTTAGATGACTCAGTGGGCAAGGATGCTTGCTAGCAAGGCTGGCCATCGAAGTTCCATCCCCAGTTCACACTTGATGAGAGGACAGAACCAACTCCCACAAATTTTCCTCCGACCTTTACATACCCAGCATATGCACATGCACACACCATGAATGCACACACGTGCATACGCATGCACACATTTAATAAATTAATAAAAGAAAAAAATTAAAAGAATTCCTATTCATTAGAAGGTACCACTCAGAACATTCATGCTTTATATTTCTGACAGGGCACGTGTCCCCAGACTATACAAAGGAAGTGCAAAATCAAGTAAAAGAAGAATCCAGTTAAAAAAAAAAAACTGAGCAAAACACGTGAACAGATATTTCATAAATGAAGATATCTAAATGAAAAAGAAGCATTAGTCTTCAGGGAAATGCTAATTAAAATCCTTCCGAGACACCATTACACATCAACAGAGTGGCTAAAAGCAAAAAGACAGCCAGTGCCAAGCGTTGGCAAGATCATGTAACAACTGGAATGTTCATACATTGCCAGCAGGGGGGCAAATTATTACAACTGCTCTGGGAAACCGTTCCCAGTGTCTTCTAGAACTAAATCTATGTCTACCCTGAGATCCAGGGATCCAAATTTGTGAGTTCAAGGAGTGCATGTGCCTACCAGAAGACACAGACAAAAATGGTTATAGAAACGGACTTGTAACAACTTAAAAGTGGGTATGTTCGAATGTCCCCACCAGGAGAAGAGGTGCCTGATTTTATGTGTCAATATACGGAAGAAGGTTATACTCTCTGTTATAATGTGGAGTAAAAGAAGGCAGACTTTTAAACTACCTACTTCCCGGCTACACAAAGTGTGGGAATAGGCAAAACTAATCTATAGTGACCAAAACCAAAATGGTGGCTACCCCAAGGCCTAGGGAAGGTGTCACATGACTGACCAGGCAGCATGGAGCCTCCTAAAGTACTATGGATGGTGGTTGTGCTGTGGGTAGTTACTCTGTATTCTAACTACTCAGTCAAACTGATATGTTTGTCTGTGGACCTTAGGCCACAATGAAAATGAATTAAGAAGGGGCAAAATTCAGGGCAGACTCTTGGTGAGCCATCTCACTAGCAAGCAGGTCCAGGATGTCCTGTGAAGTGGGAGAGGCGGTGACCCGTAATGAAGTTAGACACAGACCCAAGAACCCAGCCTTCCAAGATTAATCTCTAGCAGTGTGAGAACTAATTCTGGGAAGCAACCAGTTCAGGCGTTGGTTTCCCAGTCTACTAAATGGCTGCTTGCTAAGGATGCTTTGTGTACTTTGGAGGTCTGTGACTCTAATGGCTTCCTTTCCTCCCAAGGCCCGGATGAGGGCACATGCCTTATGTCGATCCTGCCCTGCACAATGACACAGGGCCCTTGGAAACAGCAGAAGGAGCCCAGCCTTCTGCAGAGCCTACTTAGAGGTCTGCCAGGGTTGCACGGGTTATGCCAGCACTGCGGTAAAGGGAGAAAGCAGGTGCTGCAGTCCTGGGCCCGCATCCCGCACTGTGGCTGTGAACTTGTCTCGGGATCCTTGCTGGCTCATCTCCTGTCCTGTGAGGGGAAGCCTGCTCTCAGCAGTACACAGTGCAGTAACTAATGCAGCAGGGGGGTGTGAGCCAGACCCAACATTTACCACAGCAGGGGTCTTACAAGGGTCTCAAAGGCTCCCCTGAGCAGTGGCTATGAAAAAGGTAATCACCAGCACATTTGTGAGAAGAAATTAATTGAAATGTGTACAAGCCCACGGTACCTCTCTCAAAGCCAGTGCTGACTCCCAGACAGTCTTCGTTTGCCATATAGCGAGTGTCCGCTGTGCTCACTGCCAGTGCCCTCTGCTTCAGCAGATACCACAGGGAGTGGTTAAAAAAAGAAGAAAGAGAAAAGAAAGGAAAAAAAGTTGCTTAGTTGCATAAAGTAGCAAGGCAGGAAAGAACCTTCGAAATGATCTTGTCAAACATCCCGATTTCTTAAGGTCTGTGAGGGTTTTAAATAATACCAGCTGAAAAGCTAGCTTAGGCAGAAATGGCAGCTTTCTGAACAAATGCAGGAGTGCATTCTGCAGGTGCAGCAAAATCCGAACGGACCTGCAGAGTGGCAGAACGTTGGCCACCCTGGTGACTTTGGCAGGCCAGCCTGCAGAACCTCACTTGGGTGTCACAGTTAATATGACTCATCTTTGATGTCCCCTGGTGCTGGCCTCAATGCCGTGGCGTGTTGTCTAGTGCAATATTGGTGCTTTGCCAGAGTAGACTTCTGGGTTATCCTCACAAAAAACCTGGTTTTCCTACCATCTTTTCCACTCCAGAAAATTAGCCTGTTAGTCAGTCGGCCACTCAACCACAGACTCAGCTTTCTGACTGTTTTCTCTCCCACACCATTTGAGCAAGCCTCCTCCAGTGCTTACCTCTGCTTCTCACACCCTGCACGGTAGCCTTTGTCCCACTTCCTCCCTCAGACTCTGTGACTGGTTCCTCCTCAGATATTCACATTACATATTTTTGGTCCCTCTGTCCCGCTCCCATTTCCTCCCTGCCCCTGCCAGCTCTCTCCTCCCCTGCCATGAGTCTCTTTCCCCTAGTACCATTTTGGTTTTGTTTAGTGTTCCACAGACTTTTTTTTAATCTGGGCCATGTTTGTGATCCTGAGTTTGAAACTGACTATCAGAGTCTGGGGACTCAACAGTCTTCCTTATGTTTGCTAAAATGGGGTCTCGTGTAACCCATAGTAGTCTCGAAGTTTCTATATAGGCAAGAATGCCCTTGAACATAGAGCCCTTCTCCCCTTACCTCCCAGTTGCTGGAAGTACAGGCGCCAACAACCACATGCAGTTTATTGCAGTGTTGGGGACAGGACCGGGGCTTCGTGGATACCAGGCAAGCACTCTACCTGCCGAGCCACACCCAGCCATTTGCAATAGTTTGGGCCCCTTGTTCTCACAGGGACTCCCCTTTAATCCCGTCTCAGCAGTGAAGGCAATCTTTCAAAACTGCAGACGGGTCATGTTTCTCCATGCACGGAACCTTCCCCTTGCTCCCTGTTGCACTAGGAATAAACCCGAGTGGACATTATGATCTAGGAGGCCTAGGGGATTTGGTTTGATGTCCAGTCTGAGTAAATCCTTTTATTTGCTTTGCTTCAGGGCATTCTGGCAGCGTATATGCCTGAAGATCTTTCCTGGGTTTTCCTGTGGGTTTGTACCGGCTCCCCCCAGAGGATCCCTCACCAAGCAACCTAAAGTAGCCCATCCCTAACTCCATAAGCCACTCCCTGTCATCCCATCATCCCACAAGTTCTAATAGATCAATTTGCTTTCAATCTGTGGTCACCAATGGGTTGTGAGCCCTCAGAGAACACCAGCTCTGCCAGTTGGTTGACAGATACAGGACCACACTTTCAGTGGACTCTCCATTGGCAAGTGTTGACACACTGATGGAATGTGTGAGTGTCCAAGGCCTGGGAGATCTGATGGTCCTGGCTTGGGGAATAAAGGACTGTTTGGATCATTTTCTTGTAGCCAAGCTTCCAGAGTTCCTGAACACAAGTATTCATGTTTCTTCATATGGCCACCCCATGTGTATCTTTTTACTCCCAGTGACCATCCTAAGAAGGCTCAGTCCCATTGCACAGATGCAAACACTGAGGCCCAGAACAAATCAGACATTTTCGATTATTGAATCATGCTGTTTGTGAGCCAAGTGTACTTGATCTGTTCTCGTTGAAAACAAGCCCACATCTCTGCATTTGAAAACCAGTGGTGTTAGCCGCATGTTGGTAAATATTCTTCTTCATCTACACCTACTCCATTTTAACACCAGAGTCTAGATGCTCATTCCCTCCTACAAGAAGGAAATACGGCCCAGATTTCCATTGTAAGACAAGATGGCTCAATTTCCCATGCAGATTTTTCTCACTAATTTGTGTGGTATGTGTGTGTGTGTGTGTGTGTGTGTGTGTGTGTGTGCATGTGTGTGTGTGAGAGAGAGAGAGAGAGAGAAAGAGAGAGACAGAGACAGAGACAGAGAGACAGAGACAGAGAGACAGGGAGAGAGAGAGAGAGAAAGAGAGAGAGAGACTTCTGATTTTTGTCCCTTTGGTGGCCATCATTTTAGTTTAGACAGTGTTTCTCTGTTGTTTGATTTATACAGCTTGGCTCTTGCTGTAAATTCTGGCAACAGGATTTCCCTTCAGCTGCTTCTGCTCACTAAATGAGCTTCTCAGAACATGGCCACTTAATAGTGAAATATAAATGCCCCGCCAGTGCCAAGGATTCAAGCTTCTTTTCAGTTACTCAAACTTTCTATCTATTTCCAGGCTAACGTGCCTCATTACTTAGTAAACGGTTTTCTCTAAATTTCATCTAAGGAAATGTTCAGTATATCCTTTCAAATAAAATTTTAAAAGGTTAAAAATTTGATATGGTAGCTGTATAGAACGCATAAGCCTAGAGGGGAAAATGGGATTAGTTTTATTTTATTTCCTAATCCCTTTTCTCAGGGAAAAGAGATTTGTTAATAGAGAAATAGTTAGAGGGCCTAGAGAGGTGGCTCAGTAGTTAAGAGCATTTGCTGCTTTTGTAGAGAATTCAAGTTTGGTCTCCAGCACCCATGTCAGGGGTCTCACAACTGCCTGTAACCCCAGCTTCAGGGTGTCCCACATCCTCTTCTGGCACCTCCGTGGGCACCCGAGCTCACATGGTACACATATACATACACATATTTAAAATTAAAATAAACCTGTTAAAAAGACAGAAATAGAAGTAAAAACAAGAAGATGGACATGCGATTATTATTTGAAACATGAAGCATTTCCATAATGTCTCTATAGGAAAGTTACCTTGGCCTTTCCCCCTGTTCTCAGTTTTGTCCTTTATAGTTAATGGATCAATCGTTCTTGTTGTTCAGTTGGTATTGTATGTTGACACAAACTAGAGTACTCTGAGAGATTCTCAGTTGGAGGATTTCCTCAACCAGACTGGTCTGCGGTCGGGTCTGTGAGAGATTGCCTTGATGGATGGTTGATGCAGGAGGGCTCAGCACACTGCGGATGCTGTCGCCCCTGGGCAGGTGAGCGTGGGTTCTGTAAGAAATCAGGCTGAGCAAGCCCCGGGGAACGAGCCAGTAAGCAGCACCTTTCCATTGTCTGCTTCAGTTCCTGCCTCCAGGTTCCTGCCTTGAGTCCCAGTCCTGACTTGGTGACAGAGTGTGACCTGGGAGTTGTAAGATGAATAAACCTTTTCCTCCCCTTGTTGGCTTTGGGCAGTGTTCTGTCACAGTAACAGAGAAGCCAATGAGGACAGATGGGTTTTCATTTTACAGGGGTCGTACAGAATAAGTAGTTGAATGTTTCTTTTGTAAATGATTTGACCATCTGTATCTTCTAATTCATTTGTTCCAAGCACTGACATTAATTGCAGTGATTGGTGTGACTGGGCTAAAAAATTTTCCATCTCTTTCTGTTAAACCTTTTCTGTACCACTTCTAAGTTGAGGATTTCAGTGGTTTTATTTTATCTTAGCTACTGACAACATTTCTTTTCAAAATTCTTTCTAGTTACCCTGGAATTGCCTTAACAGTGAACATAAAATTCATGCCTTACTTAGTCTCTTCTTTGTGTCTGTGACAAAGATGAATTAGATTCTGGTTCATTCATATTATCATCTTAGAATCGGCTGAGCCATGAAGCTGTCTTCCTGCTACTGTATTCCTTTTTGGTAATAGTTATATCTACAAAATAATAAATACTGAACATGTACTTGGTAGATTACTAGTAATAGTAATTAATAGTAATAAACATTAATTAAATTAAAACATTAATTGTAATAAATATGTCAATTGTTAACTCAGCTTATCAATACTTACAAAACCCAATGATAAGAGATCCCATGAGTTTATCCCCATTTTACAGATGAGAACAATGAAGGAGAAAGAAGTCGAGGAACCTGAGCTAGGTTACAGGACAGTCATATACATAGGGTTTTTATTTTAGGAGATAATGACAGCATTGGGTTTGATGCAATAAAGAGAGTTGAAGGAGGAACAACGGCTTCTTGGGAGCTCAAGTTTCCAGCAAGGAAAAGGAGAAAAGCTATTCTTAGCACAGGGTGGTGATGTGATCACAGCTGAGCCATCTTACGTAAAGAAGCCAGAGCCCAGTCTGTGCCGTGAGACACTAACGAGAATTGTGCTGACGTGGATTGTGTGTCTAATTTGAACATTTGGCTTTGTTCTGTAATTTTATGAACTTTAAAAATAATAGGGTTCTTGCAGGTTCTACATTTATGCATATTTAAGCCATCTTAAAATAACAACTTAAGTCAACACTACAGGTCTTTGTTGAAGGAGTCTAGGGACTCTAGTTCAAAGACACACTGATGGCCCGATTGGGATCCACTGCGACAGCTTCCCTATTGCTACCCAAGGAAAGATGGCTGGCCTAAGTGTCCCTCACTGTCACGCTGCAAGCTCAGTGCAGAGGTTCTTGAGAAAAGCAATGAGTAATGCAGTCTGCCTTTGCTCTAGTGTTGAAAGACAGCGTGCAGCGTCCCACAAAGAAGCTTCCAGCTCTGCCATGAAGCCTTATAGCCCTAGACAATTTCTGAGACTTGCTTTTCTCATTTAATAAGTTGGAATAATGCCTACCGTTTAGATTCTCTGTGATACTGAGTAGAAGCATAATGCAAATCGCATTAGGTAGAGCGTAAAGAATAGCATGTTGTTGTTGCTGCAGCTTCTGTTGTTGCTAGAGTGAGCAATTTGAGACCAAGTTCTCAGTCCTGAACTACACATCCTAAATATGTTTGCTGTAACGGCATGGTGCACCTTGACACCACGGTCCCCAGAAAACACCCTTTAGCCACTACTTTTAAGTTCATATTGTATTTGGTTTCTGCTCCTTAGAATCCAGCAGCTTTTTAAGCAACACCTCTCCAAGCCTGAGCGATTTGTACAGAAGTCACCAAAGTCAGAGAGAATCTTCTGACGCATGAGCGTATAAAAACTTATCAAAAATAAAAAAAAATGTAACTACTGGCTCAGGGTAACTACTACCAATATTATATATAAACTGAAGTCACTCCCAGGGAGGAGAGCTAGCTTTTGCAACACTGAGCAAAGCTCTGAGAGCCTGATACCTGTGGAGCCTTCCTCATAAACACCTCCACACCATCCCCAAACATTTTTAATTAGCTGAATGCTCATATGCTACTACTGCCTTATCCTGGGTGACCCCTGTGACACCAATATGAAACCAGTCAATCATGTTTACCGCCAGGAATGAATTGGGAAGGCATATATTTTATTGCACCATATTTGATGGAGGGGCTTTTTATAAATTATTTATTTTTAGCATCTTCATTCCCTTCCAAGCCACCGAGAAGATAATTACATTTCAGACACCACAATATTAATGCCAGGCCCTCTATCACAGATAGATAGAATAGCCTTTGCAATGTCATTTACATAAATTAGTGAGTCCCTTCTGGTGTGCCTTGGACCTGCAGGACTTCCCCGCAGCTCTCAGCCAGTTTGACCTCTGGTGGGAAATGAAGCAGGTCAGGTGTTTTCCAGGGTGTTCCACTTCCATCTCTGTTCACGTTCTTCCTCATTGGAGGGAACTTTTCCTCTCAGACTCTATTCTTCCCTCACTCCCAGTGAAATGTTCTGGACTTCAAGAATTACATTTGAGTAGTTTGTTTCAATGGAGACTAAAATTAGTTAGCACTAGAGGTAAGCCTTCTGAAAACTGTGTCTCTGTCTTGGTCAGTAGGAGACATGAGAACAATAAAATGCTTTTATGCTAACACTCAAAGCATTGGGGATTCTTTACTGCTTATTGTCACCAGAGATCCACAGTGACAGATGGTTTAGAATGCACAGGCATGCTAGAATTCCATTTGGTTCCTTAGGGAAATCAAATCTGTACACGCATGCATATATTCACACATACACACACAAACACATCTATATATATTCTGTGCCTCTGCTTGTGAGAAACCATAGTTCTTCTGGATATGGCTTTGCTTTCAGTTCTTATAGGAGTTATTTCATTAGGGACCCAAAAGATATCTGTCCCCTCTGGGAGCTGCAGGGAAAATGCTGATGTCAAGATCTCGTTCCTCACACCAAGGCCAGGAAGCTGTGTTCTTGGATCTTCCCTGGCTGAGAGTTGCTTCCTTACTCTGCAGTGACAGGTGACTGCTTATTCTCCTCTCTCTGGGATAGCAGAGCTCCTATGACTGCAAGCATGTCTGCAGAATCCTCCATGCTGAAAGCCTTTCCATGAAAAGGTGTTCCACTGAGTGCATGCCACAGGAAGGGGTCTATCCTGTAGAATCTTGCAAGTTCAGGATCAGCTCCCCCCTCCCCTCAAAGACCTATGGAACCAGAGCTGCTATCTCAAAGTTCTCCTGAACAGAGCTCAGACCCAAGAAAGAACATGGGAAGAGATTGCACGGTGAGGAAGAGGAGCGGAGAGGGGCCTCTAGGGTGCCCTTCTGTTGGTGTCTTGGCAGAGCAGAAAGATACAGGATGAGACCTCTCTGAGGCCTGGCTTTGAATCTCTTCCATGTGGCCTCAATTAAAAGCAGACACTGGTCGCAGGAAAGACTCATGGGAGAATAATATTTTAACCATGCAGGAAAGCTTTTCAGTATTAAGATGAGTCTTTTTATAGGCGATTGCTAGCATTTTTATACCATTTATCTTTTCCTGGAGTTTCCAGAAGACCAAAGTCACTTCTTCAAAGAGATATTTATGCACAAATACAAGCACTGATTGTAAGTCAGAGAGGCGACTTTATTCCCTACCGCTACTCCCTTCATTATGATTTCATTTTAGTGACTTATGGTAGAGATAAGTTCTTTAAAATTTAAAACTACAGCACAATGTGAAGCTAAATTAGACAGAGAATTATGAAGCACAGAAATTCAGCCTTAGGGGAGTTCAAAGAATCTTCCAAGTGCCTGTTCATTAGGTACCTCAGAAGTCAGGTGGGGTGTCTCAGGATTAATTAATCCCTCTGCATAATGTCACCATTTTTAAGTCCTAAGGGAATGTGTGGTGACAAAGTGTGCTACCAGGGAAAGCCATAAGCCATCAGGGAGGTCCTAAAGTTGGTGGTATTTGCAAAGTCTTTATGGATCATCACAAAGCTCTTTTCTTTTCTTTTTTTTTTTTTACTTAGAGCCCT
This sequence comes from Arvicola amphibius, assembly GCF_903992535.2. Classification (NCBI taxonomy): domain Eukaryota; kingdom Metazoa; phylum Chordata; class Mammalia; order Rodentia; family Cricetidae; genus Arvicola; species Arvicola amphibius. The sequence goes on along the minus strand of NC_052055.2, from coordinate 73,806,895 downwards.
GTAGTGTTGGTATTCCCATTGTGGCCTAAGTTTTCCAAACTGCATACATTTTAAATCTCTCTCTGCATGTATGTGTTGTGTGTGTGCTCTATTCTCTCTATCTCTCTCTCTCTCTCTTTCTCTCTCTCTCTCTCTGTGTGTGTGTGTGTAAGTACTTGTTTGTGTAGGTGTGTGCACATGTGGTGAAGGTACATGTGTGTCCATATTTGTAGAGGCTAGAAGTCTAGAAGTCAAAATCTTTAATCTGTTGCCTGAAACCTTTAATGCTTTGAGTCAGGGTTTCTCAGTGAACCCGACTCTCATCAGTTCAGCCAGATGGGCTGGCCAATGAGCTTCTCATCAATTCAGCTAGATGGGCTGGCCAATAAGCTTTTGAGGTCCTCCCATCTTCATCTCCTACCTCTGATCCCCTCTGCTGGGGACATGTGTAGAGATGCTATGCCTGATGTTTTAAAATTATGTTGGGAATATAAACTAAGGTTCAGCAGACACCTTACAGGCTAGGCTGTCTAAGACACTGCTCAGTTCTTCCTCCTTCTTCCTCCTCCTCTTCTTCTTTCACCTTCCACAGATTATGTGTGACTTGAGATAGTCCTTCCTGCATCACTGTCCCAATCCAGGCATCATCTGATTCCCCGTTCTTCCTCTACCCCTTTGCCAAGCAGGATGGATATTCTTTCTAAGCAATCGTCCTCCCAGCAGCAGGCACTGTTATTAAGCAGTGCAATGATGGAAGGGTCTAAGCTTTGCGTTTGTTTATGTTACTAGTACTGGAGATCAGACCTAGGATGGCATGCATGCTAAGGAAACACTCTGCCACTGAGTTGGCACAACAACACAACCCTCTTATTAATGTTTCATTTTGAGACAGTTTTTCACTAAATTGCCTAGGTTGGCCTTGAACTCGCAATCTTCCTGCCTCAACCTTCTAATTAGATAACAGGGCTCTTCTGTTGGACCTTGATGAATATATCTGCTTAAGAAAAAAATTCCTTATGATTAGCACCAAGTAAACAATTCTGCATTTAAGTCTCGAATTCCCGTTGCTCATTACTTCATTGGGACCCAGTGGTAAAGGTAGAATTTGGGAGTCAAAGACAACGAATATTTTTGAAGGGTTTTGTTAGTCTTACCCATGTGTTTTCCAAGAAAGAGAAAAATTATCTCCAGTACATGAGTGCAGCTATGTCACATGTGTGTGCAAATTTAAATAACATATTGGGATTGGATTACCTACTCAGGTCTTCGGTTTTTCTTTAAAGTTTTTAATGCTCTACTTTTAACTCTGCTGTGAAACACACACCTATCTTTTTAATTTAATTAATTAATTAATTTTATTAGTTCTTTGTGAATTTCACGTCATGCATCCAGATCACATTCATCTCCCCATCCTTTCCCTTTGTATCCACCCTCTGCTCTTGCAATGTACCCCCCAAAACAAAAACAAACTAGCATACAAAAGGAAAAAAAGTCTTAGCACGTGTTCTGTTCTGCCTGGTCCCGCAGCCATTCAATACTAAAGAGACACACAGAGGCCTGCATTAATTATAAACTGGTTGGCCTATTAGCTCAGGCTTCTTATTAACTTCTATAACTTACATCAACCCATAATTTTTGTTTGTATTAGACACATGACTTGGTACCTTTAATCAGCAAGGCAGTCACATCTTGCTTTCTCTGTGTCTGGGTGATGACTGCAGACTTAGTCTTTCCTCTTTGCAAAATTCTCCTGTTTATTTTATGTATTTATTTATTCATTATTTTTATTGATTTTTATTGAGCTCTACATTTTTCTCTACTCCACGTTCTTTTTTTTCTCATTTTTTTTTTATTAAAAACTTCCATCTCCTCCCCTCCTTCTCCCCATTCCCTCCCCTCCCCTCCACCCATACCTCCACTCCCTCCCTCTCCAGGCCAAAGAGCCATCAGGGTTCCCTACTCTATGTTAAGTCCAAGGTCCTCCCAACTCCCCCCAGGTCCAGGAAGGTGAGCAACCAAGCTGACAAGGCCCACACAGAGCCCGTCCATGCCGTAGAATCCAAGCCCATCGCCATTGTCCTTGGCTTCTCAGACAGCCTCCATTGTCGGCCACATTCAGAGAGTCGGGTTTGGTCGCATGTTTCATCAGTCCCATTCCAACTGGACTTGGTGATCTCCCATTAGTTCTGTCCCACCGTCTCCATGGGTGAACGCACCCCTCACGGTCCTGACTTTCTTGCTCATGATCTCCCTCCTTCTGCTCCTCATCAGGACCTTGGGAGCTCAGTCCAGTGCTCCAGTGTGAGGCTCTGTCATTTTCTCCATCCATCGCCAGGTGGAGGTTCCTCCGCTAGGGTCTTCTGTTTCACAGAATTCTCCTGTTTTCATTGCCCCATCTCTACTTCCTGTCTGGTCACCCCTCCTATACTTCCTGCCTGGCTACTGGCCAATCAGCATTTTATTAAACCAGTACAACTGACAAACCTTTACAAAGTACAAGACCATTGTCCCACAGCAGGCACAGAAGCTGTGGTGTGACACAGTGAGCCACACAGTATACGCTTTAGTTACACATCTTTGCTTGTAAGTGTTCCTTGCCAGGAATCATTGGTCTCATTAGAGGCCTCCAACTTCTGCTACACTCTTGACACTGGGCCCACATGGGGACTCCTCTTGGATATTCTGTTGTTGTCCTGTGTCATGGAGCTCCTGCAGCTTTGGATCTGCATATCCAGCCCTTTCACATGCTCTTGTAGTTCATAGATGAGCAGGATATTGGAGTGGGCCAATTCAGAGCCTTGGTTCTGGGCCTGAGTGGTGGCTGAGTCAGTCAGCCAGCCAGCTTTCCTTCATGGATACCACCAAGACAAGCTCTCCAGCATTGCCCTGGCTAGCTCACTCACTGCAGCAGGCTGTAAGAAGTGGGCCAGTTCTCCTGCTCTCAAGCCCTTGGGCTGGCTCATGACACCCACCCAGCAGGGCCAGCTCTACTGTTTTGCCCAGTCAAAGCTGAAGTAGAGGCCCTGCAATTCCCAGTGCTGCAGTTGGTGAGGTGCAGGGCCAGCTCTCCTACTTCTCTCTTACTCTGAGGCCAGCTCTCCCACCTGCCACAGGTGGCAAAAATGGAGGTGTATTTCCCTCACCCATGTCACCAAATGGCAGGCGGGGGAGAGGGTCAGCTGCTCTGCTCTCACCCTCAGGACCGACTCACTTGCACCCCTGCCAATGGGGTCAGCTCCAGTGTGCTGCTCAGTGAGGTACAGGGCCTGCTTTCCCAACACACACTTTTCTTAAACATCCTTTACTGTGCCTTACAAGTCTCAAGGCAAGGCTGAAATCCCTCAACTTGGCGAAATGTTCCCCATTATTCTGTCCTTGACTGTCTGACGTTGGTGTGCCAAGAAACTCACAAATACACTTCAGGCCAATTCTGAAACATTCCCCAGCTTTCAAATTAATCTTTTTGTCCCTTAAACTGCATTCCTTGTGAGATGCCCGAGTCAGTGCTCTTTCCTCACCCTCTCTCCATTTTCTAAATAATTGCCACTTACCCCTAGATCTGCTCAGGCGCCACCCCCTGTAGTGGTTTGATTATGAAGTGTCCCCATACAGGCTCATGTGTTTGAACAGTCAGTCTCCAGCTGCTGATGCTATTAGGGGAAACCTTTAGGAAATGGGTCCCTGCTAAAGGAAATGGGTTACTGGGGTGGGCCTTGAGGTTTGATAATTCAGCCCCACTTTCTGTTTATTCTCTGCTTCCTGTAAGCAAATAAACACGAGTGGCCAGTCTCCTGCTCATGACACTGCGTCCTTTCTGCCACCATAACTTCTATCCCTCTGCAAATGTAAGCCCAAAATAAACCTTTTACCTTGCATTGCTTTTGTTGGGCTATTTTAATACCACAATGAGGAAGAAACTCAGACACCTCTCCTGGTGAGAAATACTCTCTATCTGTGGGCATCAATTTCAGGTCCCCCTTCTGTGCTCTGTTGGCATCTGCGCAAGTTTCCCTCACAGCCCTTAGCCCCCGTATTGTCTTTATAGTTACTTCGTGGGAGCTAACAATAGCCATCAGGTGGTAGATGCCCCATATGTGCCCAGGGAAAAGTGGAGGAAAGGGAAAGCCAACTATGTTTCCCCGTATGAAAAATCTGCATTTGCCCTAGGAAGTGTATCCCCACTGAATTCTTTATTCTGATATTATAATAACATGTCCGGCCCCCTCCTCTCTCCAGGTGGGTAGGGCTCTGGCATTTGTTTGCTAATTGATTTTGAAATCTTTCAGTATAAAACTATGGTTACCATATGTCTACTGTTCATAATCACCCATGAAGTCATAGAAAAGGAATTCTTTGGTATACGTTTGATTAACTCCAAAGCTCATTTATTATTATGCACATATCAGGATAGAAATCATAATTTCATTAGGCCAGTTATCACAGCATTTGATTTGCTTCATTCTAAGGAGAAGATGGTGTGATGCTCTGAGCACTGAGAATGCTGGGATGAAGCATAGAAGGATGGATGGGTGGGTAGAAAATCAATACAAAAGTTTTCTTGTCAAGAAGAAAACATTTTCCCTATTACCTAGTAATGCTCTGCATAATTCCCCATCAAGATTGCTTCTGTATCACTGCCACAAACCATTTAAGACTCAATTAAATCATTAGGAATTTTTAAATTAAAGCTCTACTTGCTGGGTGATGGACTAGCAATAGAATGTTTGCAACACAAGCACAAGGACCCAGATTTGACAGCACAGAAGCCTTGCTAAAAAAGAAGGCCAGCCATGGTGGTGCATTCTTACAGTCCCAGGACTGGGGAGGTAGAATCTAGAGGGTTCCTGGGTTTTAGTGGCGAGCCTATCTAGCCAAACCGCTTAGCTCCAAGCTCAGTAGGGGAATCTGTTACAAAAGACAGTATGGAGAGCAATTGAGAAAGACATGCAAGGTGGACCTCTAGTCCACACACACACACACACACACACACACACACAGAGAGAGAGAGAGAGAGAGAGAGAGAGAGAGAGAGAGAGAGAGAGAGAGAGAGAGAGAGGGAGAGCAGAAATACACACACAGGGCCTCATACACACACAGGAACACACAAAAACACACACATGTACAAACTAAATTTATAAAAGAGAAGCAGTGTAATTGAACAAAACAGAAAAAAAAAACAAGAAACAAAATAAATACCCCTCAGTTTCCTGGAGTTTGCCAAAGTTGTAGAGGAATAAGAATATTCTCAAATCTACTCATTAAGTGAGAAAGCCCATGTTTATTTTTTATTTTTTTAACACATTTCTCTTAGAACAAGCCATATGATTATAATTTTCTCGATCAATTTACTTAATGGTTTGAAGCCAACCAATCTTTCAGGTACAGAGTTGGGGGAGTTTGAGATGTCTAGCCCCTCCTCTCGTGGTAGCCTTCTAAGCACCATGTTTTATCTTCTCTGTACAGAACAGGAGCCACCGGGCTTGGCTCTCAGTGCCACGCTGGTTACTTACACCATAACATACTGTTTGCTGGTGGGCAGTTTCAAAGGGTACTTGCATTTAGAGGCTTTTCATGCCATCTGTGAAGTCTAAGGAATTTAAGGCAGCCATAAGAAACACAGAAGACTGGAGTTATTTCTGCCGGTTGTTGGATACTGTCTGCTCATTTGTACCCCAGTGTGTTTGACAGTGTTGTTCTGTGGGTCCTAAAACACAACCCAACACATCACGTGCCCAGTGTACCTAATGGATTAAAATAATTAATCATGTGACCCTCTGGAGTGCTCGATCCTTCCCAGGCTTGGGCATCAAGCAGCAGCAAGCAGTCCTGGGCTTTTTACCCTTCAGCCATTGGTGAGAGTCCTAGCAACGTGCGTCTTTGGAATCACACGCTGTTTGTGGTCATCAAATACTGGTTCCTAAAACTGAGTTGATGTCATCTTTGAGAATAAAAAAATAATTGAGTAGGGTATTTTTAGTAAAATTTTTTTCGTACAATATATTTTGATCATGGTTTTCTCTTCACGCGGCTCCTCCCATATCCTTCCCACTTCCCTCCCCACCCAACTTTATGTTCTCTCTCTCTCTCTCTCTCTCTCTCTCTCTCTCTCTCTCTCTTTCTCTCTCTCTCTCTCTCAAAATTAGAAAACAAATGATCAAAAGACTAATAAGACAAAAAATCCAAAATGAAATAAAACATACACAAAAACAAAACCATGGAGTTGGTCTCATGTTGACTCCTCCCAGGCTTGGGGTCTGCCCTGCAATGTGGTTGATATACCAAGCAACACTTCATTGAAGACAGAAACCCAGCTTTCCCATTGCCAGCCCTTTTCTCTGTGAGTGCAGGACTAGGGAGTCTTTACCCGGCTGTGCACTCTGTGGTGCCTTCTCACCTGGGCATGTCTGTTCACGCGCCTTCACGGAGGTGCTGTGGGAAGATGCTGGAGTTTCTCCAAGGTGTATACGTGACTTTATCTTCTCAAGACCCACACCAGTCACTCCCACACCAGCCTTGTGGGGGGGGGCCCATCTGTGCTCGGATGCTGTCCCCCATCTTCTATCTATATTCATGATAGCTGCCCTGGGAAATCACTTTCATTGTGAGAAGACACAGTGTTTGTGGGAACCATATGGTTTTATTGTCCAGCAACAAGATTTTTTGCATGATTTATAATGGTCTTGCTTATAATATTTGATATGCCAGGCATTTCCATGGCTCATCTTTAACTCTCACAAAAACTCTGCATGGTAATCATTTATATGCGATCTCAAAGACCCAAAGCAATAACTCAGGAATGGGCTCCTTATCTAATGCCTGTGTCAATTGCACAAGCAAAACCTCATCTTCCTAACTGCAGAGATGCATTGAGAAAACAGAAGTAAGGAAGACATTTTTCCATAATCCAATTCAAAATGTGTTTGTCTTCAAACAGCTTAAGCTAGTTATCAAAAAATTCTGTGTGAGTACCCAACCTGACTGGTCTTTCTCAGATTTAACACCCAGACCACCTGGACCAGAGTGATCCAGGCCCATCCCAGGCCCACAGAATTAGAACCTTTGGAATAGAAATGGGGTTTCCCAGGTAATCCTTACAATCCCAGACCCTCAGAGCAGTGTACCTCAAAGTATGGCTATGGACCCTTTGCATAAAATTCTTAGGCAGCTGTGTATAATTTAGGGTTCTAGGCTCCATCTCAGACAATATGAGCAAACTCTAAGATAAACTTACATGTTTAATGTGCATTTTGTTAAGTACTTCATGTAACTATTAGTATGAAATTTACCTCTCAGATGAAGGGGTCTGTGGGATTCTTGAGCATGCATCTGGATGTAAAAAGAAAAAATAAGACCCAGTCTCCATTACGGACCTAGTACATAATTGGAGAAAGCAAAGCCAACACGTATTGTCAATAAAACATGGCATAATCAAATGCTAACCCATGTTATAGCAACTAATCCAATTACAAATATGAAAAAGAAAATGTCTTCAGATATACTGTGAAGGTTGAGTTTTTAATATTTTCTCAAATTCCTAAATTCTGGATGATTGAGATAACGTACTATCTCCCCAAATCAACTGCAGCGAAGAACTCTGTCAGTCCTGCAGAGTTCCCGGAAGAGGGGGGCAGGAATAGCTCGAGATGGATTTGATTAGTGGGTCCAGTGGTGGACCCTCTACCCGGGATGGCTCAACAGAGCACCATCACTGCAGAACTGGTGACTCAGTCTCCCCCATCAGCAGAAAGCTTCAGGGCCACCCAGCTTCCTGTTTCCCCAAATGTCTTCTCCAGCACAGCCATAGTCTGTGTCAGCTGGCGACGCCTGCCAAGCACACACACTGCTCTGTGGGATTTACTTGCCATTGTTTTTCTTCTGCTCACTGGTTTTGGAGGCCATGTTTGTAGATTGCTGCCTTCTAGACAGTCACAGTCTTCTCTTCCTCTTCTGGGACAAGAATGTGGCAGTTGTGGTGATGTGAATAAGGGCGGTCCTCGTAGGCTCCTATATTTGAATGCTTAGTCACCCATAAGTGACACCATTTGAGAAGGATTATAACCTGTGGCCTCATTGGAAGAAGTGTGTCACTGGGGATGGTCTTTGAGGTTTCAAAAGCCCATGCTTGGCTCTCTCTCTCTCTCTCTCTCTCTCTCTCTCTCTCTCTCTCTCTCTCTCTCTCTCTCTCTCTCTCTCTCTTCTCTTTCTGCCTGTGGATCAGGATCTAGCTTTCAACTGCTTCTCTAGCCTCCTTCTACCATGTTCCCTGCCATAATGATAATAGACTCAGCCTTTGAAACTAAGCGAGACCCTACTTAAATGCCTTCTTTTAGAGGAGTTGCCTTGGCCGTGATGCCTCTGCACAGCAATAAAACAGCGGTGTCTCTACTTGTGTGATCATTCACTGTCTTAGACTTTCCATTGCTGCAATGAAAGCCATGACCAAAAATCAAGTTGTGGAGGAAAGGGTTGTTTTGGTTTATACTTCAACATTCCCGTTCATCCCTAAAGGAGGTCAGGACAGGAACTCAAACGGGGCAGGATTCTGGAGGCAGGAGCTGATACAGAGGTCATGGAGTGGATGCTTCTTACTGGCTTGCTTCCCAAGGATTGCTCAGCCTGCTTTCTTACAGAACCCAGGACCACCTTCTCTGGGGTAGCACCACCCACCGTGGCCTGGGCCCTCTCTGCGCTGATCACTAGATGAGAAAACTCCTTACAGCTGGATCTCATGGAGGCATGTCCTCAGCTGGGGCTCCTTCCTCTCTGATGACTCTAGCTATGTCAAGCTGATACAGGAAACCAGCCAGTACAGAGATCTTGATAGGTGGCCACACCTGCCCTGCCAGGTGTCAGCATTCTTATCTTGACCCAAATGACTGCCTTTGAGCTCATAAAATTTTCAGCTAAATATTACAGTTATTTCCCCATGATCGAGTAACTAAGGTTTATTGTCTTCCTGCCTGACAGTGACACTGAGCAGGGCCCAAACAGAAAATTCCTGAATATTTTGAGTACCACTCTTGCTCTGGGTTTAAGATTGCTTTACCTTCAAAATGAAGGCTTAGGTTTTATTTAATATGTTTAATATTTATTGGAAATGACAGGCTTGACAGAAAACCAGGACTCTGCCTTTGCCTCTGGAATTGGGTTTTTGGAAAGACTGTGAAACTCTATTTGCACTGACAACCAGGAAGGGCCTCCATGCAGCTCTCTGCCAAACTGATGAGTGAGTTCAGGTGTTAGATTACTTATGTCTCTATCGTTTAATCATAACGAAGGATCGTTCTCCAGAGCTCTAGCTCAGTGGTCCGTCAGCAGTGTGGCTTCACAGTGGGATTTAGAAGGAAGCAGGGACCCTTCTAGTAGACGAAGAGAGAAGGCTCTCCAGGGGAACCTAGAATATAAGACAACACCACTCTCTCCTGACCCCCCCCCCACCGCCGTGTGACATATTTTAGGTCATTTGTGGCTGTAGCAACTGAGCAGCAAGCTAAGCTGTGTGTTGGCTCAGTGGTTTTGGTTGTTTTGTTTTTTTTTTGATAAGCATATTAAATCATCAGGAGAGAGATAATAGTTTGTGCTGAAATACTTGTTCTTAAAGTTTTGTATGCAATTAGATGTTTTGAATTTAGGTGTTCTGAATTACTAGGCCTTGGGAACTAGAAATGTACCAGAGAGAAATGTACCTAAGCTCATGGTGCATCCGTCATATTTAGTGAACTGTGGCAATTGCCATAAATGATAACATGGAACAGAGTATCAGAGTAGCTGAGGGGTGGGCTTTGGAGGTAAAATTCAACTTATTTGTTAACCATAGGACTTTGCAGAAGATGTTTAACAATTGTCTGACATAATAAGACTTATTCTCTTTATCTGTAAAATGGGAGCAACAATATTTTACAGACTATAGGTCTAGGTGATAATAATGTGCAATTCATTTCAAAAGGTTGGGAGTTGGGGCTGGAGAGATGGGGCAGCATTTTGGAGCATGTGATTCTCTTAGAATTTACCTGAATTCAGTTCCTAGCACCCACGTTGAGAGGCTCACAACTACCTGCAACCCCAGGGGATCCTATGCCCATGACCACCTGCACACATATGGCCTACATTCCTGCATACAACAAATAAATAAATAAATCTTCAAATGGCTGGGGGATTTTAAATTGTTTACCTGAGAGATAATGTTTCAACAGACAAATATGCTTAGTATGTATTAAATATTACACAGTGTTTACAAGTATCAAAACATGTGGCACCCCATTAATATGTACAATTTTTATTTTATGCATCAGTTTAAAAAAATAAATTGAAATGATATTTACTCTGTAAGTCTATTGTTATAATTATAAAGAGGATACCTTATTATATCTTTGCAATGTCTGACTTTAGTAGACTCTTGATATGTAATATTAATTAATTAGCTAATAATTTAGTTAATAAATTAGAATTACTAATATAATAAACCCATAAATAACAAAATAAAAAAATGTGAGCTCAGTTCTTCCCCTTAATCACCATTTGCAGCAAGAGGAGACCCTTTTCCATGTGTTAGCTGAGGCTGTGATGTCACGTGGGTCCCTTCCATTCTCCAATTCGGTTACTCAGACCTCACTTTGCACTTGTTGCAGGGACTTTCCTCCTTCAGGGCAGCTTCTCTCTGTGAACTCACTCTTGGGGAAGAGTTTAAAGCTGCTTGCACCACCAGGAGCTTGTTGAAAACACATTCCCAGGCATAAACCCAGGATCTGTGTTTCTGGTAGGAAAAGCTAGCATTCTCCTGCACAGACCAACTGTGGATGAAAATTAAAACAAGGCTTTGCTTTTGAGAGCTGGGCCTGAACTCTTAGACCTGTTCTTTGGAAACAGATGCCCTAGGCTAGTCATGTGTCTAGACCTGTTAGTAGGAACCAGATGCACCTGGTAAAAATGCCAAGCTAATTCCCAATGAATATCCCTAAAAGATGGGGGCTTTGCTCTTGGGTTAAGCACACACACACACACACACACACACACACACACACACACTCACTCATGCACGCACGCACTCACGCTGGACTAAGCACTTTTCTCACTGGATGTGTGTATAACCATAAACCTCCCTGAAGTATGGGCAGCTTGATAATAACACCTTTTTTAAAATGACGTTAGTATCAACCATCCCAATTTCTTCCCTGAAGGAACTTGATAGTATAGGCTGTGACCCACCTGGGGAGGATGCATGAACCTCCCTGGTCTATTATTCTGTGAGAAGCTATAGCCTCTTGGCAGAAGAACTCATTTTCCAAGGTCCCACTGGTCCCCTTTAATATATGATTCTGTAGGGAGTGTCAACCTTCTTGGTTTCAAAGACATCCGCTTGGTGCCTGCAGAGCACTTCTTCGCTGCTCCTTGAGCTCACCTGGCTGTGCACGACTTATTATCACGACTCCCAGATCCTCGGGAGTTCCTTTTGACTGCGTCTGTCTTTCTATATCTTCAGCAGAAGGCCTTTAACCGTGAAGATTTGACATCTCATTACAGGCTCAGTGTTTGGGTGTGAACACACTTTGTAGAGACAGATTAAAATGTCCATAAGTGTTTTCTGTTTCTTTTTATAAATAGTATAAATATCTCAAGGGATAGTATCATTGGGAGCATGTGCCTTTAGAGGTTCCATCAAGTGGCATTGTGTTGGCACCTCTAATTACGATTGATAAATCGCCTCACCTATACTGCCAACTTGTGCCTAATAACAACACTGTCCAGAGCTAACCTGGCCAAGAGTGCCCGCCTCCCTGGAACTGTCCTTAACCTTTCAAAGCTGAGGAAGGGACAAGCATGGCTTCTGCTCCTACTCCCGTCATTAACCAGCTATGCGGCCTTGACAAAGACTTTCAATCATTCTGGACCACAGTTTACAAGATCAATAATAGCAGCCAGGAACATCTTCAAAATGTGTCCTGCAAAGCCAAGTGCTAACATATCACTTCATGTGAGCGGATTCACTAAGCAGCCCCTTTTTGGAGAGCTACTAGATATTAGCACATTTTATAAATGATCTCATTAAATTTTCAACAGTCCCCATAAAAGGGCTGCTCATGTCATTCCCATTTTACAGATTAAACACACACACACACACACACACACACACACACACACACACACAAACACACGAACAAAACCGGGAGGAACAAAAGCAAAGTCACCTGAACAAAGCCCCTCAACAGAGAAAATAGAACTCAAAAGCAATATGGCCTGATAACCATGCTATCAACTATAAACATGCATTTTCCCATTGTGGCAGTTTGAATGAGAATGCCTGCCATAGGTCTAAGTACTTGAGCTCTGTTCCCATTAGCGACACTGGGGAGGTGCAGTCCTGCTGGATGAAGTACGTTACTGGGCACAGGTTTAGAGATTTCCCAGGCTCCCTCTACTCCCAGTTAGCTCTCTCTGCTTCCTCAGTGTCCTGGTCCCGCCTCCATTCCTGCCACTTGCTACTGTGGCCATATGCCAAAATAAACTTTCTCTCCCAAAGGTTGCCTTTGGTCCAGGTATTCTGTCACAGCCACAGAAAAGCAGCTAATACACCCTTCGTCGAGATGATATTACTGGCCAAGTAGAATAGAGTCACATGGAAGCAGGTGTGAGGAGGAGTTAGGGCAGAGGCCTAGAGGCAGAGAGTCTTCAGCTGTGCTAGTCCACAGAGGATAATTTCTCCCCTGTATGGAGACTGCTATTTCTGTCTAGAGACTGTTTTTTATTATTATTGTGAGGTGATGTTTGCAGTTAGTGAAGGGGGGCAGAGATTGCACCTTTTATCAACCCCCCTACAACAAAGAATTATATAGCCACAAATGTCTGAGCCTGAAACATTCCGTAGCAAGACTGTTGTGCTTGCCTGTCTCCAGGGGAGATCTTTGGCACCTTTTTTTAATGACTGAAGTACCCACATGTGTCTGTTTGACGATGATGAATTTTACATTGTTGGGATGTGGGCTGCAGTAAAGATAGCAGCTCCTTCCATGGTTCGGTGTTTATTGATTGGTTTTGAACAAGGAAGGCTGAATGGGAAGGTCTACTAGGTCTCCCAGCTATATGAATTGTCGTGTTCCACCAAGAAAACCCAGCAACCATTCAAAGAGGAAAGCAAGAGAAGTCCTGGCTATCCATCGCAAGGATCTGAGACACTTTACCCTCATCCTTGCCCCTCAGACTCTGGTGCGTTTGGTTGGGTGTGGTCTTGGTGGTTGTAGCACATGCTCAAAGTTGAGCATCACTGACTGAGCTGGACTGAGCTGTGCGATTGGGTAGAATGTAGATGGAACCGTGATTTTAGGGGTGAGGTAGACATTAAAGACGGGACATGAAGGGCAGAGGGATTTAAAGTACTTGCAGCAGCCTTCCAGAGATGCACCGCAAATCTTTCATGAGGAAACAGATGAGCCACACTTTACATCCCCAAAGATTTATTTTACCAAAGACCTGACCTGTATACCCCCAATATCAATAAATGATCAATAAATGATGAATGAATACTATAGGTTAATGGAGATTAAAGAGACATGGTAACTGAATTCAACACATAATATAGGATTCTCTTTTGCTATAAGGGACATTATTGGGATAATCTCCAAAAACGAAGCGTAGCTTGCAGATTGCTGTATTCGCTTGTTTCCTGTGGCTGGGATAAAACACTGATGAAAATTGTCTTAAAGGAGGGGAAGGGGTTTCTGGCTTACAGCTCATGTCCGTCCTGGTGGAGAAGTTCAGGAGACAGGAATCCGGAGCGGCTGACGACGCTGCATCTACGGCAATCAGATTTCCACACTGCATTTCAGGCTCCCCCGGGAGCCAGGCAGAGACTGATTTACACCCACGGTGGGAATTTGTCTAGATCACCAGGCTTCCGTGTTAGAAAACTGATGAGGTTTGGGTACCAGTGTGGAAACTGGAGTCCATTTGGGATAGAACAGAGATGTCTGGCCAAATAGAAGGCAAACACAGCCCACAAAGAGAACAATCAGACTTGGGAACAGAAAGTCAATGGGAAAAAAGTGGCTCTGGCTGTCTTTCATTTTCTAATTAATCTCTGTCCTAGATCACTTATTTTTTTTGAGGAAAGAAAGATTTATTCCTTCCTCCCTCATCGTCCCCTCAAGCAGACTATTACTATGCTCAGGCTATATTTGTGCCCCATTTCCACGCAAGGGCCACTGGGATGGCTGGAGAAAACTTGCCTCCAGTTACAGGGGAGGGAACCCAAGTGTGTCAGGTGACAGCCGGCACAAGCTGCCTCTTCAGTAGTTAGCTGTCTCTGGCCCTATTCAGCTCTCAAAATGAGACACACACTTATAAGCTACTCCTTGAACTCATCTGGCTCCATCAAGAGGAGATAAATTTGAGCCGCTGCTCAGCCAAAAGACTGATTTACTGGAGCCCAGAGAGTTTCCATAGATAGAAGTAAAGGTTCCTTGCTCTCACGTTGAAAAAACTACTGTTTAAATTCCTTATTTGTGAGCGATTGGGCGGGCTCCTTTCAAACAAGGGCAGGCTTTTGTATTTAAAGGGTTCCCCAAGTAGCTTTTATTAGAAAGGCCTTGGATTTTGTGTAACTATTAAGATCCAAGAGAGGAATGGACAATGGCGAACGGGGCTGAAATGCATCCCTCCTGACTCAGTGACTGCAGACGGATGGATGGGTCTCCTGGAGGAGTCACGGAGCCTGCTCTATGGTCACCTTGTGTACTCCTTCACATAGGTGCTGCTTCTCCTCACAGTTAGTGCTAAGGCAAAATACACTCTACAAGCAGCGCTACTGAGGGCTAGCGTTCTCTCAAGGTGTATTAGGTTATGTAATAATCTATATAAAATATTGTCATCAATTTTCCGTGTGCACCCGTGCACGAGGAGCCCTAGGTTAATGTCGGAAGTCATCCTCAATGGCTCTTCTTCCATATTTGCTGAGACAGGGGCTCCCAATCAAATCTAGCACTGGCTGACGCGACCAGTCTCTTAGCCCACTCCTCTGAAGAGCTCGCTCCTCCGTCTGAAGCTGGGATTACAGGTGGGCCCCCACACCCACCTGGCAAAGTTCTGGAGATGCGAACTCCAACCTTCTTGCTTGGGTGGCAAGTGATTTAACCACCGAGTCATCTTGCCCAGCCTCTAAACCAGATCTTGACCTCCTATTTGTTTACTTCCTAAACATGGAAGAACTTCATCCACCTCTGTATTCTCCCCGAAACCCTCTCCATTTGGAAAAGGGACCTACTCTCTGGTGGTACCATGGTAGTAGATGTCAGTCCACACGGTCACACCTGTGGATTATCTTCTGTTTCACAGGCCACTTTTGAATCCTATCTGACCCTTTAGTGGGTTTTATTTGCATGGGTTGAGCATGAGACCTAATCAGACCTTAAAGTGGGGAAAAGCCTGTGTCTTAACAGCCTCGTAGGGGAAGCACTGTCTCCACTCAGTTGCCATCCCAGCACTCCGTCATCAATTGGCCTTAGAATCTAAATGTTTTTCTTTTCTACTCAAGAATAAAAAAGTAGAAGATGCTTTTACTGGGCCAATAATAATCTTTTAAAAGGAATTTGTGATCTTATGTGACAACCTTCTCAGAGAACAAAGTGATTTTTGTGTGTCGTCTAAATGGCTTTGAGAAGCTTTGTGTATGAGAGCTAAGTTCAAATTGGGCCAACCCGCCAACTGTTTCCCATGGCAACTGTATCCTCATTGTGAGCTTTAGAGGGCTATGGACCATAGACTTGTGGATATAATCGCAATAATAGGCTTTGTTTTTGTTCTTAGCAAAATTAGTATTTTTCATGATACTGAGCCAGCTGGTTTCAAAATCGTAGCCTCTTCTGGCTTTTCTCCGACTCATTATATGATTTTTCTGAGTGAGTTCACTTCCAGATGGGTGCTGAATTGAAAACCATCGCAAACTGTCAGGGCATTCAGGTGTGGTTGTTGGGAAGGGATGTCCTCATTTAAATTTGATCAAACTGATATCTATCCCTATATCCTTGGCTGGTGGTCCCCACACATCTGCACCCTTCCCCCTGGGTGTGGAGAACTTAGGCTTCCTGTGAAGATTCTTCTCTCTTCCTTATTCTGGCCACAGCTTTCCGTGAATCTCCTCTTCCTCCTGCATCTGTGCACATCTTGAAAAAGCTCATTGGGTGCTTTGTAGTTCCCTGTGACACCAGAGCTCTGGGGAATGCACTCATGTGATCTCAGTCTACTGTACTGTATAAAATGACAACAGCTGGATTTCTGGTTTCCTGGTCTCTGCCTCCTCCAGGAAACAAGACATGGGTGTTGTCTTTCATCTCAGCTCAGGGGGATCCAGAACCCTACCCGCCCCTTTGCCATTGGGGATTTTAACTAAGATCCAGTAGGGTATATCTTACTAACTAGACATTTTAATCATCTTTTCTTTGGCCTCACAAAACATACCCCCAAATATTTTAATACCACAGCTTTTTAACTGAAAAGCAAAAGATTGGCCCCATTTGTTTGCTGCTTCTGCAAGCGAGGAAATGAATGGCCCATGTTTAGCTGCCTGGGTAAGGGCTTAGTGAAAGATTCCATCAGCACATGCATCCCCCGAAAATCATAACCAGTATTCAAAAGGAAGTTCCCCAGCAAATGTTTTTCTGTTATCAAAGGTTTACAGGCTGGATGCCTCCTCGCCTGGATGAAGTTCTGCGTCGCTCACAGGCCAGGAAGGTGAAGTTCTGTCAATCACAGGCCAGGAAGACAGCTAACATGCTGCTGGAAATGAAACGATAAAATTGTCGCCGTGCACGTGTTTCTGGCTGCACAGAGTGGAGGAAACTCCACGATGTGGCTCATTCTGCTCTAACTCATCAGCATCTAACACAAGCAACCTTCACAGAGCTCACTGTAGGCAGACGCTGCCCAGAGCCCAGTGCCAAAAAGGCACACATCATGATTGTATTTGTCATTACTTCTGCAGAATTCTCATAACTCTGTAAAGTGGTAATGGACACGATTAGCCTGTTAGCGACCTTTGCCTTTTAAGGGAATGCCTACACCATAACGCACGCAGTCATTCAGCTAACTCAGTGTCGATTTCTGCCTCTTTGGGACTCTAGAATACTGCAATGGTCCTGAGTATTGATGATCACCCTTGGCATCTCCTCATGTATGCACAGCCAAGCATTTATGAAGTGCTTCACGAGCTTTCTCCTCGTGGAACAAATAAGTTGGGTAATCAATTATCTAAAGCTTAATGTAAAGATTGACCCCAGCAGAGGAGTTAGCATGTACACTTCCTTATCTGAAAAGTGATAGCCACCCTTTGCCTACATACCTGGGAGGGTTGAGAACATCAGTGCAGGAGTCAACACAGCAGATAGACATCTTCCACATGAACAGTGCATGAACCCTGAAGTGCTACCTAACACCCTGATGCTGAGATGCCTTCTCCATCATGAGTGGAAGGACTCAAACCATGACCGGTGTGAAGTGTCACCCTCTATACATGGCACGGCTGTTGCACGCATGAATGATAGGTGCCCAAATAAGACAAAGCTAGTCAAAATTTCCACATAGATGAGGGAGGTGCTTTCTAGGCCCCATCCCTTACAGAGGAACTATCAGTAGTTGGTACCTTCTGAGGGAGAGGAAGACCATTCTTCTTTGGGGACATGGTGGTCTGGCAGTTTTCCATGCCTCAGCTGATTGCCCCACAACTATGCACGTATGTGCATCACTAACTGTATTTAGTAGATGGTCAAAGAAGAAACCAACATGAAGTTGGGAGGAGAGAGTGTTGGGGGTAATATGGTGAGAAGGAGGAAAGGAGAATGGGACTAGATAGGATCATATTTTATTGTATACATATATGAAGTTCTCAAAGAATAAAAAATTAAAAACCTGTTTCTATGGATAAACCATCAGAAAAATGGAGGATCCAATATTCTTATCTTTATGAAAAGGCAAACCCAAGTGTCTAAATGTCTACTGGCTTCATTGCCTCCCTGTCCAAAATGGCAGCCTAAGACCAGAGGGCTGTTGAGAAAACAGTATGAGCATAAGCTGCCCACAGCCAACATTTGGAACAGCAGCCCCCCCCCCTCACAGCATCCCCCAAATAACTAGGAACACAGCCATGGTTGTCATTCCTTGAGAAAATGCGATAAAGACCTCTATAACCCCCTGCTTTTCTGCTTCCTCTGCTCTCTCCTAGCTGCCTTAGGTTCCATCCAGTTATATCCTAGCAACCCAATGCCTATGCTACTGAATCACTGTGTGCACCACCAGCATCAGCCAGATGAACACCTCTGTTACAGAGAAAGGGGCCCAATTATTATAAAAATTGGGTATTAGCAAGCTTGAGTATTAAAGAAGAAATGAGTTTTGTATACAATGTTCTTTCAAAAGCTGTTTAAGTTTTATCTCTTTAAAGTACATTGCTAAAGAATTCCTTGGTTTGTCGGTTTTGTTTTCTAGTGCCCTGTGATTTTACTTATTTTTTGCAGCTTGAACTACAAAATAATGCCAATATTCAATGGTTTCTGACCTTTGTGAAATGCAATTTCATGCGTTTCGACTCCATATAATCTCGACAAAAAGTCCCTGGTGTACTTCCGGCTTGAAATAGCAAACCTAGAAAGTATTTGTGTTTTAGTTGCTGTTCTATTGCTGTGAAGAGACTCTATGACCAGGGCAACTCTTATGAAAGAAAGCTCTTAATTGGGGGCTTGCTTACAGTATCAGAGGCTTAGTCCATTATCATCATAGTGGGGAGCATGGCACAGGAGCCGTAGCTCAGATCTACATCCTGACCTTAGCTCAGATCTACCAGGTAAAGAAGGAGAGAGAACCAGGCTTTTGAAGCCTCCACATCCACCCCAGTGACACCCTTCCTCCAACAAGGCTACACTTCCTAATTCTTTTCAAATGGTGCTCTTCCCTGATAACAAAGCATTCAAATATGTGAGCCTATGGGGCCCATTTTGTTTTTGCTTTTTGAGACAGAGTTTCTCCCTGTAGCAATCCTGGCTGTTCTGGAACTCACTCGGTAGACCAGGCTGACCTCCAACTCACAGAGATCTGTCTGTCTCTGCCTCCCAAGTGCTAGGATCAAAGGTGTGTGCCACCACTTCCCCGTGGGGACCATTCTTATCCAAACTACCACAATTTGATTCGTCACTAATGAAGTCTCTCTGAAATGGAGCATGTGCACATGTCCCTCACCCCCCACATACACACACAAGCACACACACAGTTTTTTTAAAGGAAAACTATATAGGGACGTTATTTTAGATTTAGTGGGCCACATGTCATGACTCTGCATTGTTCTCCAAAGTTTCAATATATAACAATGGAGAAAAATTGGAATTAACTGTGGTTTGCTAACCTGCTTTCCATGAAATGGGAATGGAGGAAAAAAACCCACATATTCCTACATAAACTGTATTTCTGCTTCTGAACTCCAGAAGATGGGATATCTGTGATCCCAAAGACAAAATCTAGTGATAGTTATGCTTCTATTGGTTCATGGAAGAGGGCATGGTATAAGACAGTTGTCTCGAAAATGTCAGATTCCGAGGGGAAAATGGGAGTCACTGTTAGTGTGCTTGCCTTGCCTCCCCCATGTAAGGTCCTGGGTGCCACCGCCAAGAGGGCGATTCTGCAGACTGGCACCTTTGCATACACAGGTTCTGTAATAAAGCAAAGTGGTTCTTCTTACCTGTTATCCTTTTGTTTGGGTGTGTGATGTATGTGGTAGGTTTGCAAATGTCATAGCACACATGGAGGCCAGAGGCAAGCTCTGTGGGCTTTTTTCATCTACTTTTATTGGGGTTCTGGGGTTTGAAGTGGTTTTGACCAGCTTATGTTGCAATGGCATTATACACTGAGTCATTTCTCTGGCCCCAAACTAAAGTATTTATTAAACCAGGTTCTCTTACCAACTATTCTTGTGCAATGGTGAAATTCATTCATATTTGGCAGTTCAAGGGCTCAAGGCGCTCACTACCTGTCTCCTTTGGGAGTGGCTATGATTCAAAAATTCCTGCCCACCCCCACAGAGCAGAAAGTACTTTCCAAGGAAGAAGGAGACAGGTGAGGTACTGTGAACCATGGAAGACTGTCCTCCAATGGGCCCATGAGTGAACCAGGGGGATTTGTGGGAAGGAGCCTAAAGGGGACATTTAATAGAAAGATTCAAATGAGTTGGAACCTGGAAGGATACATTTTGGGTGCTAATGAGACCAAAGCCAATGTCTTCAACAGAAATAGAAAGGACTTTGGGTACTGTGGACTGAGACAGACATGACTCTTCAATGAGACAAGAGGCGGGCACACCCTGTGAAATGAATGGAATCGTGCTTCTGAAATAGAAAATCCAGATCCCCACCAGTGAGGACATTTTATGGGAAGGCGGGACTGCTGGCCTAGCATTCATAAAGCCCTGGGTACTTGAGACCAAACATGGGTCCTCCATAAGAATAGTACATGCTCTTAACCACTGAGCCATCTCCCGGCTCCAGGGTCCTTGATTTTCAACACGGCTGTGGTGACTGAGTTTTGTTCTGCATGTGCGTCAAGTCCCACCCGAGGTCTAGTGTCATTTCTGCCCTTGGCCACGTAGCTGCTCTGGTCTGTGCTTTGTACCATTCAACTTTCAGGTAAGGGTTTGGAATGGGTCATTGCCGTATCCCGACTCAGCAGATGAGGTCTGAGCAATGCTGAAGGGCGACTTAATTGGTGGCAACAAGAAAAGCCGAGTGAGGTTTGGAACCCCGATCTTTTATTTTCATGTCACAAAGCCAGGGTGGAGGGGTTATGTTGTTCTTAGGACTGTATGCCTAGCCTCAGATGTGCCACCCTGGAATAACACAGAACAAACAGAATTGCCCTGGGTTTACCTGAAGGCAGGCTGGGCATGGCTCAGCAGCTCAGACAAGATCTTATGACATGTAGTGTGTTGGATATGGAATTTTCTAACACAGTGTCCCACCTATCCAATGGGCTGCCCATAAAAGTGAGACAGTAAAGTATAAATGATGGTTTCCAGAATGGAGATATCGACTGGAGTAACTAAGCACAGCTCCAAAGGTACTCATTACTGCCGAGATAAAGAGGACGGACGCCCAAGGACCGTCCTCAGAAGTACCAGCACATAATTGTAAATTAACTCATGTGTTAACTCTTTCAAATGTCAAATGGTCCATTCAGGGGTCAGTCAACCTTAGACTTACAGAATACCAATTCTCTGTGGATCTGTGGGAATGAAAGTGCTGAGTTAATTAGTAAATGCAAGGACTGGGGACCTGAGATGATGCTCATCAGACAGCATTTAAAAGTATAGAGAAGATGCTGGTGTTGTTGTCAGTGCTGCTGGTGCTGGTGGTGCTGGTGGTGCTGATGCTGGTGGTGCTGGTGCTGCTGGTGCTGGTGTTGGTGCTGTTGGTGCTGCTGATGCTGGTGTCAGTGCTGGTGCTGCTGGTATCGGTGCTACTGATGCTCTTGTCAGTGCTGCTGGTGCTGCTGGTGCTGGTATTGGTGCTGTTGATGCTGCTGGTGCTGGTGTCAGTGCTGCTGATGCTGGTGCTGCTGGTGCTGGTGTCGGTGCTATTGGTGCTGCTGGTGTCAGTGCTGCTGGTGCTGCTGGTGCTGCTGGTGTCGGTGCTGGTGCTGATGTTGGCACTACTGGTGCTGGTGCTGCTGGTGCTGCCTCTTGTCCCTGGCCTGGACTGTAAGGATGTATATACATTTATTGTAATTAAAACAGTGATTTCCTTAAAAATATTTTGTGAAGTATGTGAAGATGCACATGGCGGCGGGGGGGGGGGGGGGGCAGGCCGTCAGTCACTACCCATTTTGTTTTGAAAAGGGTCTTTTACTCCCACCCGGGGCTCATCAATTAGGATTGACTGGCTGGTCACCACGCCCCAGTCTCTACCTCCCTAGCGCTGGAATTACAAGAGGAGCCTAAATACCTGACGTCTTTAGGGAGGTTCTAAGGGTTGAGCTCAGGACCCCATGCTCACAGTCCAAGCACTGAGCTCTCCCCAGCCCCTCTGGGTGAAACTGTTGAACGAGGCTTATCCTCAGGGACATCCAGTAGGTGTTAGTAGTCCCTGCTGTTTCTGAAAAGCGAAAATACTCAAAGCCTCTGTGTTCTTGGGAAGTAGCCAAGAGACGTGCTAAACCCCCAGAGTCTATAGCTGAAATATAACCAGTATCCTTTGTGTTAGCTCACTAGGAACTTCAGCCACCATTAAAACAGCCTATCATCCAGTAGCCTTGCAATAAGCACCATTGGTAGAGAGAGGCTGGTGCATCCTAAACTTGACTTGCACATCTGTACAGCTAGGTCGCTCAGGAACCCAAAGGACAGGGTTCAGGGATCGCTGGCTCAGAGGATAAGTCAGTTGGGGACCAAAGAGTCATTTTGCCAAGACATTCCTGAGGTCACAGCATACTGAATAGCAAACCCCCAGCTTCAGTGCCCTGGCTCGAACAATGTGTTATAGAATAATTCTAATTATAGTGGTCACTGACTATGAGTTACCAGTTTCTCCAGCTTCCCTGCCTCACTCCACACTTTCATTTATGCCACACAAAGAGAGATAATTCTCTGTGGAATTCATAGTCAAACCATCTTACTCAGCTGGCAAGGGTCTGAGACCTAAACCAAGTGTATGGGAAAACCATTGAACACATATGTGTATCACATGCACACTGAGGAAGAAATGCAGCTTTGTTGCTATATTACGCTGTTTTCTTGGCTTCTAAGCTGCACTGCCCATGTAAAAGTGTCACATTTTGCATTATTTATGTATTTATGTGATTTTTTGTCATTTAATAACGTGTTTAGGACCCTTAAATGGTACTGGTAGAGTGTAAACCAGTCTTACTCCTATGGAAGTCCATATAGGGATTCTCAAGAAACAAAAGTTCAATCTATTCAATCTGCCCTGGGAGCCAGCTATATCCCTCCTGGGTATTTACCTGCAGCACATCGATTCAGCAACTCTCTTCATTTTAACAGATGCAGCTTTTTTCGGATTTCCTGCCATTTCTCCCAGGATTACATCAGAGGTTTTTGTGAGAGAAGTACACCAGCCAAACTGTCTGAAGACCGAGGCTGTGTCTATCTTTTCGGATGAGATGCAGGCAAAGAGGTGACATCTGTATTAGTTCCCATTTCCCTCTGCCATAGGTGAGCTAGCCTGGATGTTCAGACAAGAGGGCTAAGAGCCAGATTTTCTGCGATGGATTTCCAGCCTGTAGCTAAGGCTGGCCTCCTTAGACAAAGTATTTATTTTACCCCTACCCATTTCCCCTGTTTCTTTAACTGTCTCAGAGAGTTACTGTAAGAAGAAATGAGTAGTTATAGAAATGGAGTGGACAGAACCATACTGAAGCCTGGGCTGCGTATATACTCTGTCTTGTATATTTCCAAGTGAAAATTCAGTCTGTAGAAAATAGGAGTCCAAAATTCTGCTCGGTGTTAGCTGTGGCCATAGCTTGGTTTTTGTAAATCTGGTTCAGCCTTCACTGGTGTTGACTGTTAGGTTTCAGTTCGGAAAGGCCTTCATTTAGGTATCTTGAATCTTGAATTTGGAGGAGGGGGAATTGAGGCAATCATTTTAATTCTGAAGATCAAGAAAGTTGGACATGAGAAATATGCATACGGTTTGATCATTCAAGCCCCTCCTGTTTTATGTCGTTCTATCAGGAAGAGTGACAGAGAGCCTAAGCGAAATAGAAAGCGGGGGATGGGAGGAGGGAACTGGCTGATGGGAAAACACAAGAAGCAGAGAAGCTGCACTTTTAGATATAATGATTGAGTCATAAAAGCTGCTCTAGTATCTGCCTCTTTAAAGAACACAGACGCCATGTCGATTTTATGGGAAGAACTAACTAAAAGGATTCTACACTGCCTTTGCAACCTCACTTTGATTGTATGCCAGGTAGGAAAATGAACGGATTAAACTTCAAATTGCCTGTCTTCAGAAGGACGTGATATGAAACTCACTTAGATTTTAACCTTTTAATTTAATGTGGCACTTCCTAAACATGTGCTCGTCAATTACTGACAGACCAGAAGGAAAGCAGGCCTCACCTCCACCTTGAGGATCTGGAAGACCTCCTTTATGGAATTCCATTTCTTCTCTTTTCTTAAGTGTGTGTGTGTGTGTGTGTGTGTGCGTGTGTGTGTGTGTGTTCATTCGTGAAGGTTCCGGCAGATCCCCTAGACCTAAAGTTACAGGTGTGAATAGCCCAATGTAGTTTCTGGGCACGAAACCCAGGTCCTCTGCAAGAGCAGCAAGCTAAGCTTTCTTAGCCACTGAGCCACCAGTCCAGCCCCTCATTTCCCACCTTCTAACTGCATCCCAGTGTGCCATTCTTGAGAGATGAATGTCCCCAAATGAGCCTGAGAGCATCAGCAGGCCTCTGACCTGTAGTTTAGAAAGCAAATGAAGTGTATTCCCAGAAGCATCCTGCTATGAAAGTGATATAAGACTCAAGCAGCCGCTGGCTGGCAGCAGATGCTCAGCTCCCATTCAGTTTCTATCCCCTTCAATTCCATAGCTGCTTAATAATGGTGCAGTTGTGTAACAAGGCACTGCCGGGGGAGTGAGGCTTAGAACCCCCGGAGATGAAGAGCGGGAAAGGGCTATCAGAACAGTGGGATGCATAAAACCTGTGCTTTATTTTTAGATTTAATGACTGAGTCATTTTTTAAAATGCTTGTATCTGCCAGTTTCATGGAAAAATTAGTTAGGAAACATCACTTTTAAAGAGATGATCAGGTTAATAAGAATATGTCTTTTGATCACGTTGCTCTCCTGCCTGGAGTTACATTCTTATTTGCATGCATCAAATTAAACACGTATTTTATATACCATCTATTCCCTTACTATTTCTTAACATTGTCTTAACACATAATGAAAGTCTGACAAGACTTTCTGGGTTTTTGAAAGGCTCTAAGGAAATGGAAATTAAACCTGGCGAGAGGAAGGGAATGCGGTTAAGAATATGTCAGATTCAATCATGCCTTCCCTTTTACATCTTTTTATGGGACAATCTTAATCCATTTGCTTAGTTCATGTGGATTGATTTGACTAATGAAAAGAACAAATGCTCCAGAATGTGGCATGTGGCTCTTCGAACATTAACTCTGCCATTTCGCTCCCGTGTGAGCTCTCTTTAGAGTCTACATCCTGTGCGGCATGCAGTCGATACTAAGGAAAGAGCAAAACACGGCTAGACAGAGACACCGTTCCTGTTCTCGAAGTCCAAGATAATGGGGGAGGTTTCGCCCTCATTCATTAAACTCTAGCAAAAACCCAGTGGGAGGAAGTTCACACTGGAGTGGGACTGGGGAAAGGCTTCTCAGGCATCAAAGCTAAGCTGGGTTTAGATGATTCAGAGTTTCTTGAAACAGAGTGGTGGGGCTGCAGAAGAGTGAGGGAGGCATAAAGAAGACCTAAAGAGAGAGCAGCCTTCCTTTGGGACCTCTAAGCAGAGTTTGACTAGAATATAGGGAGCAGGATGAGATGGGGCGGGGTGTGATATTAGTGGGCTGTGTGATAGCCGTCTCATAAACGGCCTTGAATGCTAAGCCGAACTTCTTTCTGAAAACTATGTGGGCTCGCCAGGGGATTTTATAAAGGAAGGGACATGATTGGAATTTCTTTCTGAAGGTCCTCTCTAGCTGAGATCTTTCCAGGTTGCTTTTAAAGTGCCCAAAAGGAAAGCATGCCTGGAACAGTCCTGGGGGTGGCTGCCATGAGCTCAGAAATCGGTGGCAAGATAAAGGCAGCGGCAGATGATGGTTGAAGAAGGGGCAGTTCAGAGATCAGGGGCTGCTGACTGCTGAATATAGAGTGAGGGACATGGGAAAGGCAAAACTTTAGCTTCTGGTTTGAACAAGTGGGAGGATGGGGGATATTTGTAGAGACGGGTGAATAGCAGTTTACATGTCCCGGCAAAACATGTGGCTTTAGGGCTGTTAAATTTAAGGGACTTATAGGCTATCTCACAGTGTCTACCCAGGAAACAATGAAATGCAGGGTGTCACCTTTGATGTCATTCCTGAGGCATCATCCACCATACTGTCTGAGACAGGGTTTGTACTGGCCCAGAACTTGCCAGGTAATGTAGGCTGGCTAGCAAATGAGCCCCAGGGCTCCGCCTGTCTCTGCCATCTCCACTCTGGTGTGACAAGTTGGCACCACCATGACTTGTGTTTTGTAACATGGGTCTGGATTGAGCTTGCTCTACCCAGCAAGCACTTTGTTGGCCCTTGTAAAGCTTTTTAGATAAGAAATAAATGTCTGTGGTTAAGCACGGCCCTACATTTTAAATACATAACCACCAATAAAATCATGTTAGTGTTTTATAGTTAATTATTGTCTTATCTGAACATAAACAGAAGCAAGGATATATATAGACAGAGACACAGGAAAAATATAACTGAATCTAGACGTAGAGAGATTTATACAGATACAACTAATAGGCCAAACGTAGACAAAGAAATAAAACATTGTCTCCCTTCTAATACGAGATTAATAAGAATAGCTTATACTGTGTTTAACACTTCAGATGTCTTAATTATACTGATCTACTTCATAGTCAGGACACCCATGAGAGATGGATATTGTCATTCTTCCCATTTTATACAAAAGAGAATGGAGACACCGGTGTGTCCAGGTAGATTAGGACCAGGATTTGAGCTAGGTTGTGTAGTTGTATATACTGTACTCATAACACATTTGTATAGTGCCTCTTGACATCTATACTTATAGGTAAATCAATACCCAACTGTAAAATTCACTTCCATCAGTTACAGCACAGCGAGAGCCTACATCTGATTTGATTGATGCTAACCTCAGATGATCTTGGACAATAAAGATCAGAGGAGAGGACTAGATGCCCCAGTGAAGGGCAAAGCTGTCACTGGCCCCCAAGAAATGTCCTGAGGGAAGGCAACTATCAATACTGTAACCAGAATGTGGCAGCTGAAAGAGGACTCTGGGATATTTCCTTTATTAACATGTGACTGTGAACACAGGCCCAGGGTGCCAGTTCACAGTGGTCTGCACTCACATCACTTCTCAGA
Source organism: Arvicola amphibius (assembly GCF_903992535.2). NCBI lineage: Eukaryota > Metazoa > Chordata > Mammalia > Rodentia > Cricetidae > Arvicola > Arvicola amphibius. The sequence goes on along the minus strand of NC_052055.2, from coordinate 73,779,816 downwards.
GGGTTTGTCTGGCCTACCCTCCTCCTCATTCTATTGAAGACAACCTCCCTGCTACTCTATGCCATCAGGCATGCCTCTGGTCGGGTAAGAGATGCCATGGTTGTTCTAGTTAGCTTCCTATTGCTGTGATAAGGACCATGACCAATAGCAACTTGGAAAGGAAAGGTTTTACTTGGCTTTTTTATCCTGGGGCATAGTCTATCACCAAAGAAAGTCAGGGTGGGCACTCAAGACAGTAACATGGAGGCAGGACTGAAGCAGGGACCATGGAGGAAAATGGCTTACTGGCTTGCTCCCAAGGCTTTTTTATACATCCCAGGGTCACCTATACAGGAGTAGCATTGCCCACAATAGGCCGGATCCTCTCTGATGGATCACTAATCAAGAAAATTCCTCACAGACCTACCTACAATCCAGTCCTAATAAGGTTCCTTCTTCCCAAATAACTCCAGTTTGCGTCAAGTTGACAAAAACTAACCAGTCTACTCAGGGTGATCTAAAACCCAAAGACACTCCCAAATAGATGATCACTTGATGTGGGAGAGTCTTCTGGTTGTGTTGATTTCATTCGTTAATAAAGAAACTGCCTTGGCCCATTTAATAGGCCAGCCCTTAGGTGGGTGGAGTAGACAGAACAGGAAGAAGGAAGTGAGGTAGATGGCTCAGACAGATGCCATGCCTCTCCTCTCTGAGCCAGATGCGATGAAACTCCGGCCCAAGATGGACGTATGCTCAAATCTTCCCGGTAAGGCACCACTTCGTGGTGCTACACAGATTATTAGATATGGGTTAATCAAGATGTGAGTAAGAGGCTGAAACTAATGGGCCAGGCAATGTTTAAATGAATAGAGTTTGTGTGTTGTTATTTCTGGGCATAAGCTAGCCGGTGGCCAAGAGCCAGGTGGGATGAAAAGCAGGCCTGCCCGCAGCCCCTCACTACAATCACTTGGTACAGTCTACTCAGGGTGATTTAAAAACTCAGAGAAACTCACAAATAGATGATCAATGGTACAACCAAGTGCCACACATCCTGGACAGATGGGATGAGGCCAGTTGACCCACCAGAACAACTTTGTTTGTGATGGGAGACTCTTACCCAGAGAATAATCTATGGAGTCTGAGCTAACAAGGGTCCTAAGCCGAGATGTCATCTGCAGATTTCTGTCTTCATTCATTTATCTGACTGTTGACATTCCTGAGTAGATGGCTGGGTTCCAAGCAAACCAGACCTAACAAGGAGGGGATATTCTCAGCCATCAAGACTGTGTTTTGTTGGATGAAACTATGTGATTAATGGATGCATCAGTAGTAAGACCGGCTGGACTAGCTTCATGCTGGGAGATTCAATATTCTCTACTCTCATTCTAGTGATTAAACCTCCTAGGGAAATGATCAAGATTGGCTAAAAGACCAATACAGTGATCATGGAAAGAAACATGTCTTTACATATCTTCATTCCTGGTTCCTAGGACAAGAGGCTAGAGTCCTTGAAGTAGCCAGGAGGGATATGTCTTTTGGTGTGATAAAGAGAAAGAGGAGGACCCTTGTTAGTCTCAAGTAAGAGCTGTTGAGGCAGCCTGTGCTTAGAATGTAAGCAAAATCCCAGAGGAATAGTCACAATAAGGTAGAGTTTATCACCAAAAGTCAATGAAGTAGTGAGCCATGTCTATGTGACGAGACCTCCATATGAACCCAAAAGGTCAGAGTTCAGGATGCTCCTTGTGGAAAGCCTGGAGTGAGCTATGCCTAGAAGCTTGAACACTGTGTGTGTCTTCTTAGCATTTGCTCCTGTGTTCTTCACCAGGTGACTGTTGCTAAGTTGGATCCTTTGTAATGAATGGATAAGTGTAAGTTTGATGGAGGATGAATAGAAGCTTCTGGAAACTGACTGTTTGGAAGTATTGGGTCAGAAGCACATACCTTTTCTTGTGATTTGCATTCAAACTGGGCATGGTCTTACAGAGCCAAGTCCCTCACCTGACACCGTCTCCAGGTAGATAATATTGTGAATTGTAGAGTGCCCAATGGTGTCCAGATAGTTGGGGAAATGCTTCATGGGGAGGGCCCACATCTTAGTGACCAGAGTGGAGCACCTGGGAGTAGGGAAGAGCACGTGAGTTTCCCTGTACTCCACAGTCATGGGCACTGGAACTCCATTTAGCTGAACTGAAAACCTGGACTCCAAGCCCCTGTGAGTGACTCCACACCACACGCCATACTTCTGGAAAGGAATGCGGCTTCTTCCTTAGGGCCCCTCCATTACACGGTCCTCATTCTTCAGAAGACCTCACAATGGGGTCACAGAGTTTTATATTTTCCCAAGAGTTGTGGCAGTTGTTAAGTTTTTTGTTCTGATTCGTTTAAAATTTCTTACTTTAATACCAAGCTTTATATTATTTTGATTCATGAGGGATTCCCCACGTTGTAAATATTTGAACTCATCTTTGCTCAAAAGACCACTATCCCTCCTATAAATTATTTTAACTTGGGCTGTTTGGGGAAATCTGTTGGAATCCTTGGTTTTATTTAACTTTTGTATCTGGTTTTTCTTTTTGTTTATTTGTTTCTGGCTTTAAACACGTGACAGCTCAGTGGAATAAAGGAAATGGAGACGTTCTTAATAAAACAACCTGCAGGCACAGCCTCACATGGCAATGCTATGTAGCCATATTGGGGATAGAAGACCAGAATGCACACAGGCCATACAAAGTTCTGTGCTGAGAGAAGCTCATAGAGAAATTATGTGGCGTTAGGACGCTGAGGCTCCTTTGCGGGACTGGGATCTTGGTTTATCATTTTTCTCCTGCGTCGTTATGAGAGGAAATTATGAACTCTATCCAGGGACTCACCTTTTCTTGAAGCAGACCTGCAGCAAGAGGTCTGCCCATTGCTTTCCTCAGTGAAGAAAAGGTATGACTTTCTTGTGGAGATCGGATAGAATGATGTGTGTTGTTGACATTAGCACAAACCAGTGCCTCAGTTCCATGGAAACAGCAGAGCCTTCTCCAAGTAAGGCTGGAAGGAATGGCAAAGCCTTCCTCTGGTCCATGTTTGAGTGCTGATGAATAGTTGATCTTTAGCTAAGACCAGTGTACAGAAACCATCCTATGGACCACAGCTCCCTCCTTGGGGATGTTACAGCCTGAAACTGATCCCTTACAAAGACATGCCAATAAGACTAGCTAATGTCTTTACTGTGCAATGCTGTGCATGATAAACACACTGAGTTTCTTGGCTGTATATGAAACCTTCCATCACAGTCAAAGAACCCACCCAGTGCCGGCTTTTCTGTGTCTGTATCTGTCATCTCTTCAATGCCTCTCATTTCTTTATCCCTATGTCAACACAGTCAGGTTTCCAGGACCAAGCTGTGCAGAAGATGGCAGCCCTCCTGTTCATGATGATCTTGCATTTAGATAACACCAGAACCAGAGATGGAACAAGACAGACATAAGTAATAAGATGGGCTGGACTAAGACATCAGGATGGATTAAACCCGGACCTAGGAATCACCACATGAGGACGAGCTATCCCCTCCACAGTTGCAGTCTTGACAGCGGGGCCTCTTGAGAGGCCGTCAAAGCCAGTATCACCCCTGAAGATGGGATTCTCCTGTGACTGGTCCCTGATAGCTGTGGAAAGGTGACAACTTGACAGTGTCTGGATTTCATCTGACAGATGAAAATCTTGTAATTCTGAGATGTCCATCCAGTTTCTTATTAAAGTAATTTAAGCCTGCGGGGATCCTAAGAGTAAAGCACTGGAAACCGTGTAAGGAATACGGCCTGGGTTCACAGGACACTGAGCATCCCACACAGCCGTCTCTCAGATGCAGCACTGGTCCTTCAGGGTGATGAGGAAAACCTGCTTTGTTTGTGTCTCGGGAACTTCATGCCCCCTTAATAACATCAGCAGTATGTACATGGCTATCCTGGGCTTTGCACGCTGGCTGATAGTACAGCCCATCTGGCTTACGGTGGCTTCCTTTGTTTAGATGAAAACCTAAACCCCAGCCGTGATAATGCCACTTCTCTCTCAACTATTTTAAAGAGTTAGGGAGAGAACCATCAGACGTTAGGCTTGATACCCTGTCTGCCCGACTGTAATTAAGGCCTGTGTAACTATTCTAGCCTTGTATACCATTCTCTAAATCCTCGTAGGTTCTCCAGCACCCATCCAGCAGACGGTTCTAGGTCCCTCCTACGTTTTAAAGAGCACACTGGGAGAGGGTGTTGATTTAGAAAATAGTGTTTGTGTTATTTTGTTCAGAAACACATCATCCCCTGCTCTGCCGTGTGCAGTAACAAAGATGTGTCTCACTCTGCACATCATGATGGTCCCCATGTAAGGTAAGGACCCTGGACAGATCCGGGGGCCTAGTTTTAAAAACAGACTTTTCTTTTAATTTTTTTTATCTATTTTACATACCAACCACTGTTTCCCCTCCTTCTTCTCCTTCTGTTCCTTCCCTCCCCCACCTCCTCTATACCTTCCCATCCACTCCTCAGAAAGGGTAAGGCCTCTCATAGGAGTCAACAAAGCCTGACATATCAAGTTGAGACAGGACCAAGCTCCTCCCCACAGCATCAAGGCTGAGCAAGGCATTCCACCATAGGGGATAGGTTCCAAAGAGCCAACTTCACGCACCAGGGACAGGTCCTGGTCCCAATGCCAGAGGCCCCACAAATAAATCAAGCTACACAACTGTCACCCTCATTTAGAGGGTCTAGGTCAGTCCCATGCAGGCATCCTAGCTATCGGGATCAGACCCATCTTTGCCTTGTAGCTCTGTGAGATATAAAATGTGTGAGCTTCTTTACCCTGTATATGTTCACAAAGATGGCAGGCACTATCTGAGCCAACTGCACAGAGGTCCTAACTCTGAGAAAATTCAGCTTCACCGAACGCATCCTCTAGGCTCTAATTCATGATTCTCCCCTCCCCCTTTTTCTTACTCAACTTCTATCTGCTCTTATTTTACCCCATCATGTGTTTATCAGATATGTTTGAATTCCCTTTAAATATGAGACACAAAGTGGCTGCAGATATGAAGTAAGAAGCTTAAGGAAAACTTGCAGTCTGTAATGTTTGGGCAGGAGGTTCCCAGCCAAAACTCCAGCGTGGATGGAAGAGGTGTCATTGAGTCTGACTCCTAGCCAAGGAGCTATTGACATTGATGATGGAGGAGGAAGAGTCAATTGTTTTCAGGGCTCAGTCCCTGAGAGACTGCCCATGCTAGAGTAGGTGCCCCACATCACACACCTACAGGCAGCACTAAGTAGCACTAACTACTAAGTGAACTCAGCAGATTCTTTTTTAAATGAGCCCATGAGGGGCTGAAGAGATGGCTCAACAGTTAAGAGTCCTGGCTGCTCTTACAAAGAAACCAAGTTCAGTTCTCAGCACCCACACGGTACCTCACAACTGCTTGTAATTCCAGGTCCTGGGGACCTTACACCCTCATCTAGCTTCCAGAGATAACAGGCACATTCATGACATATCATGCTCATAAACATAAATGCTCACACATGTAAAATATAAGGAAATATTTTTAAATGGGCACATGAAGTCAGGAGGGACAAGTAGGGAGAAATGAGGGATACATTGGAAGGGAGGGAATTTGATCAAGATGCTATATATGTATGAAATTCTTGTAAAAAATTAAAGAAAAAAAACTTACATTAAGATTCCTCAAGTAAAGAGCTAAGTACACAGGCTACATTTACCAAAACCAAATCCATCAAAAGATAGAAGTCACAATCCAATGTTCTCCATCTAAGGAACGGCACGTACCGTATGAGTGGAAGAGGGGAGTATTTGGTGTAGAAGGGGACGCTAGGGGGAAAGGAGGATAGGGTTGAGTGATGGCACCGTGGGAAGGAAGAAGAACACAGTATAACATTTATGCAAATGCTTTAATGAAACCCATTACTTTGGATCCTAACTTATAAAAAGGAAAAGTCTCCTAGGGCTGGAGGATAGTTCAGAACTTGTACAGCTCTTGCAGAGGATTCCAGTTTGGTGCCTAGTGCCCATTTCAGGTAGTTCACCAAGTGTAACACCAGCTCCAGGTGATCCAGCAC